>NC_090444.1:461333536-461641624 GCF_031143425.1 Pleurodeles waltl
CATCCCCTAGACTCCAAACCAAAACACATAGATGAAAAACATTGTAATTTACAACACCAATAGCTGTAACACTCACAAATGTGAGACCTATTGCATTGCAAATGCTTGTTTTATTGTGCCATTACACACTGGACCCAAGGGTATGATGGGGCCATTGCCCCCTATTAATAGCTGTTTTTTCCTACCAGCTAAGTGATGGGGGCCCATTTTTCTAGCTTGAATTAAGTCCCAAGGGAATCCTGGCTACTTCACTGCTATGAAATGTATATGATCGTAGTCTCACAGAGACTCATATTATGGGCCTTTTCATAGCTCTCAGTTTCCTCTTTATCCCATGCTGGCATACTTGGTTACATCATGATCTGGTTTCTTTAAAGCCATGTTATATTAATAAACGTGCCAGCAAGCATGATCCTATTGGCACACATTGGCAAGATTGCTTTCTGAGATTTTAGGACAAGGAATATTTTGGCTTACTTTAGGAACAAATTTCTTCCAAGGTCTCTTCCAGTGTGGCCTCATTGCCCATGCAGAATTCTCTTTGAGTGACTTCCTGAATATCATAATTCCTCAATATTACTAATTTTATGTAGTGTATGTTTCATTTCAGGACCCTCTGCACAGGCTCCAGTATTTGCACATGTGGTTGTTTTGATTAGCATTCCACTCTGTATTATATGCCCCGGGGGCAGTTTACTGCTGCCAGCAAGTACCAGGCAAAGCGTAACACAAATAAATGTCAGGCATTCCAAGGGTCCACTTGGTTGCTTCTCTACACATAACTGTAGGGTGACTGTTGTGTTGGTTTACGTCTTGCTCAGAGGTTTCCTTGGAATTCGTGGTGAGCTGCATAAAATAAGCCAACCATAACTCAAAATTTAAACAAAAAACAGTGTCTCAAAACTGACAATTAGTTATGGAGATTCTCCATGCCTTCCAAACTGCTGATTATTGTTACTCTCATACCTGCAACATAGTTTTGGAAAAAGTTCCATACTCACTGTTTAGCCTTCTAAGTGCAGGTTAATTCCTAAATTCGCAGAGCACAAGAATACCCTTTTATTTTTCTATTGGAACAATGTGAGCATCCTTATTTTATCTTATTATGTTTTAGCCTTTTCCATTGAGCAACAACGGAGCTTAATTTAAGCCAGTAGTTGTTGATTGGGGCCACCAGCACTCACGTTGGGGACCAGCACTTAGTTCTCCTCATCAAACATTTCCAGAGAGCAAGAGAGGGAAAACACTGGGGAAAGAAGGAGGAAGAGAAAGACAGGAAAACACGCCACAAAGGGAGAAAGCAGGAATTTTCGAGAGAGAGAGAAATGGACAAGGAGTTTTAGGTAATGGTTTACAGGGAAATGAGGTGGATTCAGGACGATGAAACCTTGGTATTCGACGCTCTGACCTCTAATAGTGCTGGCTGAGGGTTTCTGAGCGGAGCTTTGGGCACCGGCACTCTATAACAACTCACACACACCAGGTTCTCAAGTTCTTTAATACGTAAAGGATTTCTGTTTAGATTATGTGGCTGCAAAACAACATCTATGTGAATATCCTGAAAAGACGTCATAGTTTAGACCCTCCTGGTCACAAGATGAATTCCCATATTGTGTGCTAGAGGTGGAAAAGTATGGCTGTTTTGTTAACATACTATCATCTAAATGGTAAAAGCAAATTAAAAATCTACATCAATTGTGCTCACCTCAGCTGCCTAAACAGCATACCTCTAAAATGTTGGTGTGATGTATTTTACTGGCCATTGCGCACCGTATCAATGTCTCCCTTGTAAAATGTGCCTTTCATGGAAAAATCCAGATGTTCATACATGCAGTCCTTGTCAATGTGCCAACACAAAAGAAGAACTCAGTGTAACCTTGAATAATGTGTCCGGGTTGCCCTCTCAAGACCACTTGAGAAATCAAAGACCTGCAGTAAGCACGATAATACCAAGTCCTTTTTGAAGGCGTACCCGAGTTTTTTTAAGTGATGTAAATAGCACACTTTACTTTTACCACATTTGTGGTGCACAATGTCTTGGTCACGAAAGCTTGAGTTCACCCTTCTGGGATTCGAACTCACAACCTTCACGTTGCCGCATTTATTAGTGCAGGATAACAAAGAAAAATAAACAGAAGCAGCGTGATCAGAGTAGGCCGGACAAGGGTGGTGTGCACTTGGTTGCTGCAGCCTGTCAGCAGTCGCAATTCAGCTAAAGTGCAGGTATATCTTTTAAAAGTCCAGCAGTATTGTTCTATTTTACTATTGGGCATGCAAAGGCAGAAGCGTTGCAGGAACAACTTTCAGAACCGGGGTTGCTGGCACCATTGCTGCATCGATTAACTCACAGGGACTGTGAAAAATCCAAGTGTTACACAAAAGGTAAGTATAGCAAATGTGTTACGCCCTTTCAGCGACAGAGTGGTAAAGGTGTAGTATGTAGCCAGTGGTGCACTTTGGAGCACACTATCCCAAATGCATGACTAAAGCGCTTTGTTGTAGCACACCATCATTTACAGACAGCACACTTTCAAATGATATGTCCACAAAATTCGCATTGACTTTTGCTGATAAAACCACACAGGACACAAACACTAATATGGGGAAAACGGTTTTCACCAAATATTTATCATCTGCACATTACCAAGTAAAGTATCTTGATTCCTTTTAATGTTATTAAAATCTTTGTTTCCATCACTCTTAAGAACCACAAAGATGTGCTTCATTTGTGCTTTCCTATCTGCTGATATATTTTGAATTATGCATAATGTTGTTTTGCAGTATTTAAGGGTTGCAAGTGCTAGCGCAGGTGTTTTTATTAGAAATTATTGAGTGTTTATGTATTTTGAATAATGAGCTTATGTAGAAAATGAAATAACATAGAAAAATAATGTACGCGTTTGAAAATGTGACCTTGAAGAATAGCCACCAATGCTCACGAAATGTACTAATTAATGAATTAATATTTATGAAATATCGAATATGTACTAGATTAATGCAGTAATATGTCATATTAAGGGTTATGAAGAATTACTGCAGAGTGCTCAGACTTGGGGAGCATTAGGCAGATGGGTAAAGAAAAGAGACAAGAGGGAAAGGGATTCTTTGGAGCTGAGTGAGAATGTGCAGCCAGATAAGGATCCAGTAAAGATTTTACCAATCAGGGAGATTCCAAGGGGAAACTTTGTTCATGTCCCTTGAAGTAGAAGTGACATTCTATCATTTACAAATGATTATCCAAAATTGAGAGAAAAGTCAGTAGGGTGGTATCAGCAGACAGACAGGTTTGTGAAACTTGCAAAGTATTTATGGGAAGACTTGAACACATTACTAGAGATAGTGGTTCAAGCTGACTTGTGGGTCGAGTGTAAGAGAAGTGTAGACTGGCCAACAAGTGAACCAGAGAGATATAAAAATACAGGTGCACCGTCTCCTGAGGTAATGAAATATTACTAGAAGGTGATTGAGTTCCTGAAATCGAGGATTTCGCCCAAGAATATTGATTGGCAGAGAATTGACAGGACAGTGCAGGAAGCAAAGGAGTCAATACATGCGTATTATGAGATATTTTGCAGGCGTTCAAGCATTACAGTGGGACAGAAACTATTGAGGCGAAAGACATGCTACATTTTGTGTTTAGATTTGTGGAAGGATTGAGACCTGAAACTAGCCAGATAACTAGTAATCATTTGATTTGCTGGCAATCGGAGCCGATTGATGAGGTGTTGCAGTACGCAAAATACTGCAGTGATGAGATTAAGTTGAAGAAGCAAAATTTGAAAGAAAAGGCCATGGTGATGCAGTTTAAAGCAGCTCAAACAGGAGTGCAAGGAAATTTTGTGCAGCAGTTGCCACAGCAGAAGCAGGGAAATGTCATGTTACAGCCCCAGATGAGAGGCAGAGGTCATGGAGGCAGTATGAATTGTGGTCCGGATTTGCATACTGTAGTGGTTCAGAATGATGTGCAGGGAATGAAGAAGCTATTGCCGTGTCACATTTGCGGAGCTGTGGGACATTGGAAACGGGATTGTCCAATGGCGGTGCAGGAAGGTATTGTTCAGCAAAGAAATTACATCAATTCATTTCAGAATGTGAGAGGACCGAGAATAAGTGGTCCTAATCCAAATTTTCAGAATAATCCGAATCAGATGCAAAATTTTCAGCCCATGCAGCAGGTGCAAATGCTCCGTGCACAAGTGTCACAGTTGCAGCCAATGCAGCAGCAGGTTCCCATGATACCTAGACAGCAAATGCAAATACCTCCTTAAGACCCGATGGAGCAGCAACAGATGATGCTTTCTCAACAGGTCACAGGTCAGAGGCAAGACAGAAGTAGTAACAGAGTGCAACAGTTCAGATGAGGAGCCATGTGTGCTTGCGACTTCTTTAGAAGTCGATTAGAGAGGACCCTATGGAAGGGGAAAGGTTATGGGTCACAGAGTTTCATTCTTGGTGGACACAGGAGCTACACGCTCTAAAGAGGGAAGCGCAGAGGTTACGAATTTGGCCCTTTCAGGTAGAACAGTTCAGGTTGTGGGAGTAGCAAATCAGTATTTGACAAACCCGATTACAGACCCAGTTCAAGATGAGATTGGCAATTTTCATGGACTGCATAAGTTTGTAATCTGCAATTGAAGTCCGGTATCCCTTTTGGAAAGAGACTCGCTGTGTAAAACAAAATGTTTGATTACTTGCTCAAATGATGCAATTGAAATTCAGATGAAGAGTGATGATGAGGAAGACCAAGCCCCAGAAACAGAGTGTGAAACTACAAATGAGGAGTACCCTTTGATTGAGTTTTTCCTGATGTTCACAGTGAAAGAGCTCCATCCTGATCTGCAGGGAACAGCGCAAGAGAAGGTGTGGGATTTGACAGGAAAAGAAGTAGGTCTGATCAAGGGAGTGGAGCCAGTAAAAGTTACCACAAAACTAAATGCAGCTTTTCCCCAACTTCCACAGTACCACATGCCACAAGATGTTCTGATGAAAGTGGCTCAGATAATTGCAGACTTTGTGAAACAAGGAGCTCTGAAAGAAGTGTTGAGCAGACCATGTAACTCACCAATAATGGGTTTGAATAAGCCCGGTGGGAAGGTTCGGATTGTTCAGGATTTCAGAAAAATAAATGAGATTGTGGTTAAATGTTCTCCCGTAGTGCCAAATCCAGCTGTGATACTAATCCAGATTCCATGTGATGCAGAGTGGTTCACGGTCATTGATTTGTCACAAGCGTTCTTTTCTGTGCCTCTTCATTAGGATAGCCAATTTCTCTTTTGTTTCAAATTCCTGGATCGAGTCTATTACTGGTGCAGAATTCCTTGAAGGTATTCAGAGTCACCTTCCTTATTCAATCAGATCTTGAAAAATAATTTGGAGTCGTTGGAAATGCCTTTCCGATCAACTCTGGTGCAGTACATTGATGACTTACTGATTACGTCCAAGAGAAGGGACGAATGCAAGTATGATACGATTGCCCTGTTGAGCCATTTGGGGAAGAATGGTCATTAAGTGTCTCCACTGAAGTGGCAGTATTGTCTGAAAGTAGTGAAGTATTTGGGTAACCAGACTGAGAAGGGTCGAGGAAGATATCTAGAGAAAGGATTACAACGATATTGTAGATAAGTCCCCCAATGACACAGCAAGATGTCAGGATGTTTTTGGGAATGGTGGGCTATTGTCGTCAATAGATTCCAAATTTTTCAGTCATTTCAAGGTCATTGCAGAAGCTGACTCATAAGAAAGTCACTGATCCCATAGTGTTAAACCAGGATGAGATGAAAGCGTTCACTGAGTTGAGAGAGATTTTGTGCAGAGCTCCAGCATTGGGTATGCCTGACTACACAAAGCCTTTCACACTGCTTTGTCCTGAGCATGATGCATGTTCATTGTCTGTCTTGACTCAAGTCCATGGAGGCACACATCGCCAAGTAGCATGTTATTCAGCTACTTTGGACCCAGTTGCAGCAGCCTTACCAGGTTGTTTGCGTGCAGTTGCCGCAGTTGATCAAAGTCTTTCACAGTGTGAAGGCGTGGTGATGGGATATCCCCTGACTGTAATGGTCCCTCACTCAACTGAGATTTTACTGACAAGGACAAAAACCCAATACTTGACTGGTGCTAGGTTGACTAGATACGAAACTAGTATTTTGGGGTCACCGAACGTGACACTGAAAAGGTTACAGAGCTGAACCCGGTAAACTTACTTCTGAGTGAAAATGCTGAAACTGAGAAAGAGGAAGATGTTGAGCATGATTGTCTCGAAGTAACTTATTTGTGCACAAAACCGAGAGCTGATATTGGAGAATCACGATTGGAAGAAAATGACCAAATTATCTTTGTTGATGGTTCTTGTCTGAGAGACAATACAGGGACACTGAGAGCAGGATATGCTGTGTGCACAATTACAGGTACCTTGGAAGCTTCTTGGCTTTGAGTAGTGTATTCTGCCCAAGTAGCAGAACTGGTCGCCCTTTCTAGAGCGTGCCGTGTTTCTGCTCAACTGAGAGTTACTATCTATACGAATAGCCAGTATGGATTCAGAATAGTTCATGATTTTGGTCAATTGTGATCACAGAGAGGTTTCCTGACTCTTCTGGTTCACCAGTGAGAAATGGTGAGAGAATCAAAGAAAGGCTACATGCAATACAAATGCCTGAAAAGATTGCCATGGTGAAATGCAGTGCACATCTAAAGTCGCAGGACTATGTGTCATTGGTAATTGGATATGCGGATCAAGTCGCAAGGTTTTGCGTATATCGTTCAAAGACAAGTGGGAACTGTTACCTGAATAAGACAAAACTTGTATAAGTTATGCATTGAAAGTAAATGACACTTTTGAAGAATTAACATCTGTGCAAAACAATGTTGACAAGGAGGAGAAACGTTCATGTGGCAAAATGAAATGTGTTCAAAGACAAGATGAATTGTGGGTTTCTGAGGAGGGTCAATTGGTTTTGCCAAATAGCCTGATGTCTCAAGTGGCAAGGTACTATCATGGTCAAGCACATATTGGGAGGGATGCCATGGTTCGTCTGTTCAAACATGATTGGTTCAACCCAAAGTTTAGACAGGTTGCTGAAGCAGTTTCCATTGTTGTGTCATTTGCCAGCAGTTAAATGCGGGGAAGGCGACAGTGGTTAATTTGAGCCACATTAGAAGAGCAAGAGGTCCATTCAGCAGAATGCAAATGGATTTTATTGAGGTGTCTTTGTGTGGAGGTCTGAGATATGTGTTGGTGATTGTTTGCATCTTTAGTCACTGGATTGAAGCGTACCTTACACGAAGAAATGACAGTCTCAGAGTATCTAAACTACTGCTTAGGGAACTAATACCGCGTTTCGGGTTTCCAGTCTCTTTAGAATCAGATAGGGGAAGTCACTTCAATAACGAAGTAATTAAATTACTGTGTGCAGCATTAAATATTGAGCAGAAGTTGCATTGTAGTTACCGCCCTGAAGCACCAGGACTAGTGGAACAGATGAATGGCACCTTGAAGTCAAGAGTTGCAAAGATGTGTTTAACTACGAATTTGAAATGGCCCGATGCATTGGCTTTAGTGTTGATGTCAATGAGAAACACACCTGACAGGAAGACAGGATTGTAGCCCCATGAGATCCTCATGGGCAGAGCAATCAGGTTACCAGTGGTGCCAGCAAATGCACTTGTCAACATTACAGATGTTATGGTGTTGGATTACTGCAAGGGTCTGGCTGTTGTAGTCTGCTCTTTTTATCAGCAGGTGGAGGCCACCACACTGCCACCGAGCCATGACCCTGGGCACCACTTGAGAGCTGGGGACTGGATTGTCATCCACAAGCATGTGAGAAAGACATGTTTATAGCCTCTTTGGAAGGGACTCTACCAAGTGGTCCTGACGACTACTACATCTGTGAAGTGTGCTGGGATCCTGAACTGGATTCACGCGAGTCACACAAAGAAAGTGGCATGTCCACTGGATCAGGAATTTTTTAGATTACCATGGCCAGAAGAAGGCCATAGAGGAACTGAGACCAGATCTGAGCTCATTGAGGATGGTTCAGTCACTCCTGTGAGAGATGAGGGAGGAGACCTCCAGGAGAGTATCAAAGAAACCTATCTCAACTGAAGCAGCAGGAGATCCTAGTCAGAGGAGGGACTTCCAAGAAGTAGACTATCTTGAGAGACAAACAGAGCAATTGCCAGACCCGGGAGGGGAAGGGGTTGAGGTGGATCAAAGTCAACGTGATCTAACTCCTCCTGAACCTGTTGCAGGTCCGTCAAGAGAAAACACCACAGAACAAGGAAAAGGTTCAAGTTCAATTTTGAAGAGAATACTGACAAAGGGTCCACTGAAAGGAGATAAGTAGCCGGAATCACAAGTGGAAAAAGGGAAAGAGGTGGTTGTTGAACCAACAATAGAGGAAGAAGTAAATACCACAAGGAAAGAAGATCTAAGTGAAGGATAGCTGAATGGTGATCGAAAATTGAAGAGAAAGAGAATAGCAAGTCAAAGATACGGAGGTCCTGAATGGGCGTATGCAACTACAATCGAATGGCAGCAAGAGTATTTGTCTTTTTGTTTTGGGGTCAGTATTTTGAGGTGACCTGAAGGAAGCTAATGAACTGAACTGTTGAAACAATCTGCAATTTATTTTTTTTTTTTCAGAAAAAGACTGTTGAAGGTAACCGGAAGATACACTAATAACCTGATTTGACTTTTGAAACCTGATTTTGACAAAGCTGCTAACCGATTTTGACAAGAAAGAGGGTTTGTGAAAGCGAAACTGAACTGCTGAAAGAAGAATTGTCTACTTTTGATTTTTGTTGCAAGTTTTTTAAAATTTCTTCTGCTTTCTGATTCTTTATAGATCATGACTTACTTTAATAAACAAGGTAGAGGTTCTAGGTGCTGTAATTATATGAGCATTGTTTTGGCAATTATGTGTGGGATATTGTTTGTAGTGTTGATTGTGGGTATGTCTGTTCTTGATACGAGAGGAGCCAACCATACTTCTGCTTTTTGAGATGACTACTGTACTAACGGCATTAGAGACGTTTGATGAGAAATATTTGTATGATTATACTAATGCTAAAGGAGAACTTTCTTCTAACGTTTTCTATCGCTTATTGAGTATTTTGAAACAATGGATGCGAAGAATTGCTTTGTGTGTACGCAGATTCCTTTATCAGTTGAGGAAGGAATCACATATCATAGCTTACCTCTAATGTACAGGATAAGTTGTAGTCTGTTACTAACAAGGTTTTATAACCAGGAGTACATTCAATACTTTTACTCAATCATGATCTTGTGTTTTCATTTGTTCCTATTATTAGGTATTTGAGTAAAGTAGCTCAGAATAATGACATAATAGTAGTTAGAGGATTCTTTGAACCTACATTAACATTTGGCACAGCTTATGCACACCGCAAAAACCTGACATGCTTGCTTACACCTTTAGAAAAGGGCTTTTAGATCACACAGATGAAAAGCGTTAAAGGAGAAATTAGAAAAAGGCTTACAGAAAAGTACCTACAAGAATGATTATGCTTATAGTGCAATTAAAACGCAAGGGAAATTACCTTTAGATGTGCAACACTTAGGCAAACTCTGTATATATAAGCCTAAATTGCAAACTGACACTTTATTTGTGGGTACGAGTTAAAGCAGGCATGTGTTTTTGTTTCAGAACATTGACTTTTATATTGAATGGGCAGGACCCTGCAATTCCAGGGATATACTATATTTGTGGACTTAATGACTATTACCGTCTTCCAAGAGGATGGTATGGGACATGCTATTTGGGGATAGCTTTCCCAAAGATTTATCAAATGGAGGATTTGAAAAAGATTCCGAAAGAGACTGAATTACATCATAAGAGACAGAGGAGGGAGTCCTCTTCTGCGACAGTGGGAGATATATTTGGAGCGGTGAGTCCTTCAGTGGGAGTCATCCTGAATTCGATTAAGATTCAAATGTTTTCCACTATTGTGGAAAACATGCTGATAAATTTTTCAGGGGCCATACTCCTGATACATACTAAATTAGCTGCTGATACAGCTATGACTCTTCAAACTCGTCCTGTTTTAGACATTCTTTTAGCGAAGGATGGCGGAGTCTGTAGAGTGATTAATTCTAGGCATTGTTGTTCGTATATACCTAACAATAGTAAAGAGATAAGAGACTTACTTACTAATCTGACTAATGCAAGTGCTGATTTGAAAGAATTGAAAGAACAAAGTGTTTGGGAAAAGGTTGGCAGAGGATTCGCTCCAGTGGGAAATTGGCTCGGCAACATTTGGAATGTGATTCTATTGAAAATATTACAGGGAATATTAATTGTCGTGGTTTGTCTAATTGGGATATGGGTACTATGCAAATTATGCAAAAAGATTACATTGAAAAGGTCTAAAAATAATCAGAGGAGTGAAGAAAAGAAAAGGGAAATATTTTACAGGGAATTTTCAAGGGGAAAGCTAAATTATGAAGAAATTGAATTGTAAGGGTTTTAGCTGATGTGAGATTTGTGGGTAATAGTTAGTGTGATTACATATTTAGTCATCAGAGGAGGGATTGCAAGCGAAGGTGTTTTAATTAGAAATTATTGATGAGTGTTTATGTATTTTGAATAATGAGTTTATGTAGAAAATGAAATAACGTAGAAAATAATGCACATGTTTGAAAATGTGACCTCAAAGAAAGGCCACCAATCTTTACGAAATGTACTAATTATTTTAATTGATATTTATTAAATATCGAATATGTACTAGATAAATACAATAAAATGTCATATTAAGGGTTATGAAGTATGCTTTAGCCTTATTAATTGTAGGCCTTAACTTAGCGAGTGTCTTGGCCTATTTTGCAAGGCCTCATCAGAAGCTGTATTTTTTTGCGTTTAATAAAAATGCTGACCAAGTGAATTAAACTGTGAAATGTCAGTTGTCTTGTTAAATGTGCTTAACGGAAGCTTTTCATGAGAACCGACTGCAAGGAAATTATGTTCCTGCTACTGTAACATTTAATGTGTAATGCGTGTGAGACTGACTTTCCCAGGACAAGAACAATGAAGATACTGGCTGGAGTGGAAGCTGCAACAATATAATTACCTGACGAGCCGGATGATGTGAACATCGTAAGGCGGACCAATCAACTGTATGTGAATGGGGAACTATTAGAATTCATAGATTTGGTATAGAAATATTATTAGACAAAGTATGAACATACGATTAACTGACCAATAGGGAATTAGGGGATAGTTCAGGTGACTTTGATATAACAACGCAACGGAGAGCAGGCTTAGAGAAATTTTAGGGAGAATTTAGCAGATTGAGAGACAGATTGGAGGAGAGAGACATTCATATCGACATTGGGCTCATTCTCTGACTGAGAGCCTGATGCTTTGCTGATTGACTGATGACCTGAGGAGGAAGACTGATTCTGCCTTGCTGATCTATACTGAGGATAGGTATAAATTGAAATTTGATTGTTATGCATATTTTTGCTTTTTCTTTCTAGGTACCAACTGCGCTGTTTTGATAGACCCATAGTTAGATGTTTTTCCAAATTTGTGTTACTAAATGTTTTGCATGAAGCCCAACATGCTGATGCTAATCTGACCTTAGGTAAGGGCATTCATAAATGACTGACAACACAGGGACTAAATGTTTGACAAATTACTTTGCTGAATTTCATGTATGTTATAACTTTGTCGCAGCTGACTCTGCTATTGATATGCACTGCAACTTTAGAATGTGTCATGGTCAGAGCTTTGATTAGATTGCGTTTCTTCCACCGCTTTGGACAACCACTGTTGTTTCTGTATGTGTTTCATTTGATATTTAGATTAATCTACATGACTTTAGCATTGTTAATATAGGGAAATAAACTTACTCAACTTGTACTAAAGGTGTGGTTATTCATGGCTGAAAGATCATGGTGCTTGACAATTACTGACTCCACTGATTATTGATTTTATTGATTATTAATGACTATTTATTATTGTGTATTGATTATTGATTGTGTGCTGGAACTATGGTAAGAACTTCTTAATTGCGAGTCAAAAGGTTCGAGCTATTTGCGTCCCCTTGTAAGAATACTTATTAAGGTCTGACGCACTGACGCAAGTTAGAAAAAACTGATAGCCTACATTCTTTCTTTTCACACACCATGTACCCCACCCAGCAAGATCTTCAGATAGTTCCCTGTACAAAATCCACCAACTTTCTAGCCATAGAAGGAAAAGTAAACACAAATCTCCATGTTAAAATAATAATGCAGGCATTCGACGTCTGTCTTTGAACACACAGCAAATGTGCAAAGATAAAACTAAAATGTCAAGACATTCTTATTGCTCATAAAGTTCCTGAACTCCAGCATGGTTGTTTTCGAGGTGTTGGTGCACACCTCTGCCGCCAGCTACCAGCGTTTATGATAGCCAGTCGTACCAGGCTTCAGTCAGTATCTGCCCTTCTAAGTAAGGATGTTTCTGCAGCCCCATTGATAGTGTTCTGGAAGATGGTGATGACTTTCGTGATAATAAAAAATAAAAGGCACTTTTAGGATGAGACAGAAATAAACACAGAAACTTCTCCACTTCGAGGATGTATTATTTATGTTCGTTCCAAGGAGCAGCACGAGTTCAGCAGCAACCTCCCAGAGGCGGCAGTGTCTGGCACTGTTTTATCCGCCTCCCAGCCTGGTGAGAAAACAGCCACTGTCTGCATGAGCGCGGATAAATCTGTCATCCCGCCTTACACAATGAACTCTCAGGAGAAGAACTACGGGAGGCGAGAGAATAAATCTAACCCTTCCAGTCCAGAGCAAGGTTGTTCAAGTTTACAGCATCGTCTTTTAACCCCTTTGGTATGGAGCTTATTGACTATAATTGTAAGTGGCATTTTCTGACAGCCTGAAAGCTACGGCCACTTTGCACCAGAGTAAATGGCTGGCTGGAACACAGGGAACTAGATGTTTGGAGCAGCTGATACAAGGGCAAGGACATGAACAATACAAATTATATGCACCTGCCTGATGGGACTCTGCACTTGTTGCAGACTGTACGCGTCTGGTCGAGTAAAAAGCGACATGCGTTTACATCATAAAATATAATTATTTGCAATTTTCATGGAAGCAAGAAGTAGCGCTGTTACATCAGATGACACAGGTGATATAATGGCAAAAATGAAAGAAGGAGTCCCTCCTTGGACAGATACGAATTTAAATTATGCACCAGTTATTGACAGCAGAAAGCAACTCCAAGCTATTTTCTCAAGTCAATTTTGATAAACGAATAGAATAATTTAATTAGGGATATGTGGGTGTCAGTACTTAATTGGTAAATTTAATCCATGGGCTCAAATCCTTTTAGCAGGTCATCTCCAATTGACAAAACTGCTCCACCAGCTGCCTCTGGTAGTAGCGCTCCCTTCCTACATTAGATCAACTCAGATTGTCACTAAGGTCTAGATGTATGAAAAGGTTGTTCATTTGCAAATGGTTAGAATCCCTGTTTGCCTTTTGAACTGTATGAAACGCAATTTAGCTGCTCCAAAGTGCGATTCCTTCCTTTTGGAAATCACTACTTTGTGTCGCGTGGGCTCTCATTATTCTAAATGAGACTACTGGATTTCCAGGCAGCAGGATCGATAACGGTGTGGGGGACTGAGTCTGACCCACGTGTAAAGAACTCTGTCACCCTAAATCCGGTTTTTGCTCCGGCTAACTAGCAGTGCCTCATTTCTCCCGTGAGGAAGGAATGATTTGGCAGCCGAGCGCATGACATCTTTGGAACTTTCTCAGGGAAGTCGTGGTCACTCAGATCCAAAGCAACTCTCTTATTTCCAATATGATCTCATATACAAATGACAAAGACAGTATAAGTTTTATATAATGTTTTAATAAAACGACTGTATTTTAGATATTAAGGCGTGAGCCGCAATAACCAGAACGATACAACACAGTAGGATTGAAATAGTCACCAGGAGAGTAAAACATAAGAACAAAGCTATCATATTGTCTAACAGTTTCTACTCTCCCTCTGCTTGTTCTATTTAGAGCACAGTATGTTAAGCTTCTAGCTTGCCTGTCAGAATCACTGTGGAGACATCAGCCCTCATACCTGAGCAAAGACCTGTGATCTTGGTTCAGCATCTGCAACGAGGCAGTCAGCGTCTAGTTGTGGTTCCCTGGACGGAATCGCCCTCTTTTTCCAAGTTGTGAATCACAATTTGTATGTATGCAGCATTTCCTAATTTTGGCTGGTTATAGAGAGGACATTTAGAATCCTAAAAGGACGTCTCAGGTGTCTGTGCAAGAATGGTGGAGCTCTCCAGTACCGCCCCAAAACATGTTGCAAAGTGATAGCTACATTTGCAATGTACAAAATCTTGTTATTAGGAGGGGTCCACACAATGTGGAGATAGAATTGGATTATGATCATAAGGATGGAATACCACAAATACAACACCAGTAGGAGGCCTCTCATGGTCTGAGGGGTAGAACACATTTTGCTGAGATCAGTAATAAATATTTTTAAGGTAAGTAAAAAGGGAATATTGGAAATGAAAATAATACCATGTTTATGATTGTTTGAAATCAAAATGGTATTTATATTCAGTATTGATTCTTATTTTCTGTTGAAAAATCTAAATGTACATCATTCTTGTTAAGCACACATTATAAGAATTGAAATGCATCTACACAGACGACAGAGTAGCGCTTTCTTCTGCTTGTGCTCGCACTATTTTTCTCAGCAATGCCTGCCTGCATGGTATCACCAACATCTGTACTAGTTGTATGTCGGTGTGTGCGCCTAAGGTTTGAGATATCAGGAACAGAGAGGCTACTTAAGCTTGATGCCTCTTCACTATTTCTAAGCCTACTTCACAGGCCCTGATATTACACTGGTTTGAATGTTTTCAAAGGCATGATGTAACCTGCACTAAGCCACAGGCTACATCACTACAGCAGTGACACATCTGAGTCTTAATATTGACAGTGCGCCAAGATAAATTGTGAGTAGCCTGTGCCAGACGGTTGATGAATCAGCTTAATATATCAAATCTCATCATGTGCTGGTATTGCCTGCACTTCTGTGCTGAGTGGTCCTTTTGCAGTTTTGTAAGAAGTCTATCTATTGAATCAGTGAGTCTTGTGAATTTGTTATTCATCATGATCTGACAATTCTCAACTGTATTCCTAAGACTCTCTTGCCAATTGAGCCATTTTGATATTGTGCGATTGATACACATAAGCTGCCTAGTGACATTTTTAATTTTAATATGTGTGGCATACAGCGACTTCACAGAGAGTATAGAGGTGTCTAACTCTCTAAACAATTGAGATGCCTCAAAGCATTTTCTGCAGCAAGGAGACCAGCATTATGAGAACCTGTGTCATGATGACACCTCTGTTAAAACCTGCAATGCATCTTTCTCTCTCAAAGGTGCTGCAGTGCTTTTGCTGGCTGGGGTTGGTTCATCTCCTATATCTGGGAAATAAGGGAGAAGTGAAACTGTAGCTCTTCTGCTGGTTGATACTTGCTCTGTCTGTGTGGCATGTATGCCAGTGGATTGCTCAATTTCACAAGGACTTTCATCAGTGTAATTTTGCTCTGTGTCACACTCAATCTGTTTTGATAATTGTAAGAAACATATATAGTTGTCCTGCAGCATACTGTTTTATTTTTGCATGAATATTTAAGAATGTATGTAAATCTAAGTTCACTTCTTTCATTATTGACTATTTAGTAACAATGTTTTTGGGCACAAATTATTTTATATGTGTTCCTCTACATATGATAAACTGATGGTTACTACAACTCCCATATTGGGTTTGCAAGTTAAAGCCACCATTAAAATGGAGTATCTTGTTTGACATACATTGCTGAAATGTCTGTGTTTCTAACACTATCATGAAATACTAAAAATCTAGTGTAACCATACCTTCCAATGGAGATGATGGATTGAAGGTATTTATGGTGGACACCCCAACAACACTCTCTGGCTGAATTGTTGCCTCAATCATGATTTCCATGGGTGTTGGTGGTGGCTCCTGAGATGGTCCTCTGTCTGCCCCAGGTGCCTCTGCCAAGGGACTTGCTACCTTCTCTTTCTTATCTTAAGTCAGATCATCTTTCCCTGATTTCTCCATCATATCATTCCAGATTTTATTTTTTGTGCTTTTGTCACACTGAATGAGTTCTTACCAAACAGCTATTTATTATGGCCAACATACTTCTCTTTGACGACCACTGGATCCTTCTCTGAGAATATAAGGTTGCGCTTTGTAGCAGTAAGGTCTTTAACTGCCTCTTCATGGACATTTTAAGAATTGTTTGCAGTTAAAGATTCCCACAAGGGTCCACAGATGTACTCCTGCTAAAGCATTCACTTCCTCTGCATTACAGAATGCTAGGAGGGGCATGCAAGCAACTTTTCTTATTTCCAATTTTCTAATACCAATCTGCAGATTTTGTGATTCCCTTTCAGGAAATCACAAAATAGTGAATGCAACTCTTACTGAATTGCTATTTGAGGAAGGCGTACTTTCACACATTTCTATGAGTGATTTCCTAATAGCAAATGGAATCGCCATTGGGAAATCACTAAGCTAAGAAATGTATGTACATCTGGCCCTAAGGGCTTAATGTTCTAACAAATATTTTACTGATTCACTATGTGGAATAAATAAGGAATCGCTAATATAGAATCAGTGAATGATTTGTTTGAACAATTATTTTTCTCAAACCGCGATGCAAATAGCGATTCGATAGTTTTGAGTTGTAAGTGGTCGCAAATAGGGAATTCCAAATTACGATTGTCGCACAGACTGCATTTGATGAACTTATAAGCAGGAACCAGGAAGAGAGTCATCTGTCTCTCATTTTTGGTTAGCACTTTCAAGACACATATCTCTGTGCAGAAGGAGAGCATTGGAGAGTTGCTACAATGCCCAGCAGGATCATGACAAACATGATTGAAGGAATATACAAAAAGAGATATTTTCAGATGTGGAAGTGCAGATTTTGATAGAAAAATGTGCCTCCAACAATAACAAATTTAATAGGAAAACATCTTTCACTGTGTTGAAGGCAACGAAAAAGAAAATCTGAGTGTTAATCTTTCAACCCCTTTCAGGGGGTCACGTGTCATGCAGGGGTTACTGGGCCCAAACGTGGAGGTTGAGGCCATTTTAGAGTGAATGTTTTATATATATGTTATTGGCACAGAAGTCAGCATTAGGAGACCATATATTTGCATTTAAAAGCCTAACCAAGATGAATTAACAGGTAATGTAATGTGTGCATGTCTGAAAAACAGTGGATATTGTGCCTACCCATGTTGAGCATTGCGTTTACCATGCAGATGTTGTGCCTACTTGCGTCTATTAAAGGCTAACTTGATTTATAAGAATGTTTGAGAAGAATTAATCATTAGAATGAAATATCATGATTAGAAAATAACCTGAAATATGTGGATTAATATGAGTTATTAGTTTAAAGCAACATTTGCAGAAAAATAAATACACATCTCAGTCATACTTTGTGTGATGCAATTAATAATTGAAAAAGCTTTACATATTTTATGATATATTATTAATGAGATATAAGCATGAGTTTTTACTGCATGTTTTTATTAATGCTTATAATAATACTTTTGTTTTTGTATTAGCACAACTAGGCCTGAAATTTCATATTTGTAGTAGTAACAAAAAGTTTAATAATTTCTTTCCCTTTAACCCGAATTTTCCCTTTAGGCTCTTTCACATGTTTAGTGCGAGTTCTATTGCATTGTGTGTAAGCTTATTAAGTAAGAACAAATAAAGCAAACCCACCTTCAGATCAGGGTTCCTAAAGAGCAGAATCCCCAACAAGCAAACAATAACAACATCAAGTCAACAAAGATTGGTAAACAAATACAAGTCTCTAATATTCAGAACCATGGTTCTGAGAAAACTCATTTTTATTTAACAAATAATAAATTTATTGAAAAAGATAATCAAATGAAAATATATGATACAGAAAAATCCTATGTCACCTGGGACAGAAAAAGCAATTAAAATAACACACAGTCACACCATCACAATCATACAATATAAAAAACACAACCTGGACAAAACATCAAATAATATATACAAAGTAGAAATATAATTTTTGCCCATAGGGTCTCACATATTGCCATTGGTTAACAATTCTTCCATGACCACAAATTTAAATGTCCAACAGGGGCATTATACATTTTAGCTGAAGAGTCCCCTCTTTTAATAATGAGGCCTTAATTGAAGAACAATGTTCTTATAGGTTGATGAAAACTTTCTTTCAAGTGGCCATAGTTTCGAAACACAGAAATTAAAAAAGGTCCAATGAACCATATGCATCCAGGTCAATAGGGTCAGTGCCAATGCACGTTTCAGTGGAAAGTGGCCCCTGAGGGTCACCCACCTTCTTCAGGGCACAAAACTTTCATCTATGTACAACCATCCCAGGAACGACTTCAGTAACAACCTTGAATTGTTGCAATGTTACAACATGAGGACTGGAAAGTAAAGCAGTACTATTGTTTAACTGTTTTCTCCGTGAGAAAGGAGAAAAATGTTGTGAGCCATGGGAAGATTTTGGATTGAATCAACTAAATGTGCAGAGTTGCTATTTACTACCGGTGCAGCACGGATAGAAAGATGACTTCACACCTAACCTGAGAAGATCTGGAGATGTTGCAAACCTGATAGGCATTATAAATTTCATTGGACCTTTGTCATTTTACGACATATGGTTCTACACAGTAAACCAATCAAATTACAACAGACATTTCTAGTTAGGGAGAGACTTTTGAATTATTTTTTTAGTTTTCTTACTGCCAAGTTTTTGGTTGCATCTGATGTTAAGATCCCACTTGATGCTTCTATTAAGTCCTTCATGTATGTGCTAAATTGCCCCTTTGAATTTAACTGTGAACTTGCCCCATGCCGTTACTGATATGCAGCTTTGTTCTGTATTTTCCAGATGATAGTCCTGATGTATTCTGCAAAAACTCACATTTTCTGCTGCGATTTCTGATTTGCTTGCTGTATGCTGGGAGAAGTAAAAAATGGTAATGTTATTTTTTCCCTTGTCTTATTTTAATTAGTTTAGAATACTGACAACTGTTGACTTTTTATCTTTAGTAGTTAGTTTAAAATTAACCTGAGATAGGTGATTTTTTTCAAATTATTTTGTCTTCTTTTTCTTTTTGCCCACATGTGTTAATCCATTCCCACACATGCTCGCTCAAGATTGTGATAGTATTAGGGAATAACTATCCTCTTAATGTTGGTTACTTCATTTTTTATAAACCATCCTCCAAATGTTAATGAGTTAAATTTTAACCCATCCCCCCTTGATTTGGATAACCATCCTCTAAAATTTATATCTTTGAATTTTGAATCTGATTATTGACGAATGCCACCATCCAATGATTTAAAGTCAGTTTCAGTTGCACAAATATTATCATTGCTTGTTTGCATACATTTATTGGAGTATCTAATGGCATAGGTGTTGAGTCGATTACATTTGTTCCGCAGATTTGGTCAGCCTATGGTCTTCATTTATCTTTATAGCTTAGTTTTATGCACTATTTACATGACTTTGGTTTTATGGTTGTAATGAAGCTTTGAAACTTTTCATTGTTTGGAGTTTTGTTTCCATGGCACAATTGGTTATGGTGTTGACATTGTTTCTGTATTGATTGGGATTTGATTGAATGAGTTGGGTTTTACCACACTCTTCACTGGGTCCAAAGATCCCATTGACCTTGGATGTTAGCGTTTTTTTAAACCTGACCCGGAGGAGAAAACGTGCTCACAGCCATTTACTCCTAATGTCCTGGGAACCAATCTGCTATGGATCCCAAGCTACTGGTCCAAGTACCCCATTTGCACTTGAGTTTCAGGATAGCGTGGCCTGAGAAGTTCAAGGCTCCCTGGGAGGAGATGGATACAGATTAGTGAATACAGGCTAACAACTCAACATGCCTTCACCAGCAGCAATAAATCACTGTCCAGCCAAAAACTTGCTTTTATGAAAAAAGGGAAGCACGTTATTTTTACCGCTATTCAAATATAGGAAAACATTCATAAATAATTGCACAGTCTACTCTGAGGTCAGGGCACCAGTGCTTCTTTGGCAGTTCCCTGTTTCACTCCCTCTAGCCATAGTGTTTTTTCCCCATTCACTATAGATAACATCAAGGGTAAGCCCCGCTAGTAGCCTGAGTCTCAAGAATCCACCTTGACTCTAATTCAAAGTCAATAGTGTTACAGCACTGCATGCTAATTTAGCAACAAGTTCCCCCAAGGCAGACAAGCCCAAAGCCAGTCTTATGTGCACTAGCAGGTATGAAACACCTGGAATTCCTGACTGTGCTCCATCCAGAGGCGCTTGCAGTAGCTTTAGATGAGTTGAGGTGAGTCAGCCACATGCGGCCCAGACGGCTGCACTCAGCAGGTGCAGAGCCTCTCACTTGTGGTCACACTTCCGAAGCAATTGGGGGCTCTCTGAGACTCCCCCTGCGGGGGTGGGGTGGCTGCAACAATTCTGTCTTGGGTCCCTCACCTGGGTAATGGTGCAAAGGTGTTTCCACAGCATCTTCATTTCCCCAGCATGGGATGGCAGATCTGGTCACCAGACTCATTGCTCCCGGTGACCCCCTCTGGCATATGGCGTAACTGTATCTCACAGTGCATAGGCTCCTGCCTGATCAGTATGCTGAAGATTTTCACTGTAGCCCTTACTGAGTAGTCAACTGCTACTGCACAAGGCTACAGCCCTTTCCACATGTCAGTCTTGTTCATAGCAGCTCCTCTTTGCATACAGTGCCATCGGACGAGCACTGCAATGTGCTCCAGCAATTGAACCATGTGGCACACAGCTCAATTCACAAGAGCCCTCTTCTGGCATATGGGGGTCACCAACTCTGTCCTGACCCAACTGGTCTGCAGCAGCCATTTAATTACACCTCGCACCGTAAGTCCACTTGACAAGGTTCCCTTCTAGACCTTGATCCTTTCAATTCTCTCCTCTTCCTTACAGGCCACACTGGTCTTGGCAAGCAGACAGGCGCTGGTGCATCAGAATCCAGGGCAGGTAGTCTTGGTTTCCCTGGGTGATGTCCCTTCACCCAGCAAAGAGGCTAGCAGGCCTTTGCCCCAATCCTGGTCACAGGCATAAGTCTTGCATTATATATCCTCCTCACACAGCCCATCTGTCTGCACGGCAGATGGCAAATTTGTGGAGTTTCAACCACCCCTTTTTATAGACCCTTTCCAAACAATAAATAGAATTTAGGGTCTGGGTCCTCAAAGTTTTATGTCGGGTTCTGCTTCTGTTGAAGTGTCCACTACTCTACTCTCCAAATCGAGCAGTCTGGTACAGCAGGGGCAACTCTAAAACTGTTAGTCTCACAAAACAGGCCATGGGAGTGACTACAGATCACATCTGATATTGATATGTGCATGAAAAAGGTAGCCCAGAACACCAAGCACTTTCTGATTACTTTATGATATTCTCATTAGCCCCTTTCTGAGATGTGCCCAGGCTCCTTCCTTCTGAACTCCCCTGAATCTAAGAGCGCCCTTTGAAGTCTCCACAGGTAGACTGTCTCTCCCTTTCTCACTTAGGCCCATATTTATACTTTTTTAGTGCTGCATTTGCGTCATTTTCCTCTAGGCACCAGGGATCGTTTTTTTTTTTTTTTTTTTTTTTTTTTTTTGTTTGTCCCCTGTTGGCATGAATACAAAAGTACTTAAGATGGGAGACCCTCCGCTGGAATGGAAACCTATCAATGGCAATGTGGGTAGTTACCCTCAAGAGCAGCAAGGCTTCACTCTTCCCCCAGTTAATCTTATAACCGGAATGGCTGCAAAGGTGTTGAATGTTTCTAGCAGACGACATCACCAAGAGTGTGAGTAAGATATAATCTGCATATAAATAGAGTGTCAAGGGTCCCCCTGGTGTGGGAATGGCAGGGGCTCCATGGCAAGAGGAAACAGCACAGGGGACAGTGGGCACCCCTGCTGTGTCCCCCGTGAACCACAAAAGTGTCCCAGAGAAAACCACTGCAGTTGGCCTGTGCCAGAGAAGAATACTACAGCTAATGTACCTTGGAGATAAAGTCAGTGCCAAGTCTGAATTTCCAGAGTCCAACGAATAGGTAGTCCCACTCTATCCTGTCAAAGGCCCTCTCAGCATCCATTGACAGGGGCGAAGCCTCCTCCTGCAGATCCGCAGGCAGCCAGATCATGTGAGCCATCCTTTGCAAATGGTTGCATGATAATCGGCCCCGGACAAACCCCACCACTTTCGCTGCCGCCCACAGGGTAAGAGCTGAGTCCATCAACCCATTGTTATGCTCCCACTATGGTCAAATGTGGGATTTGAGTTGTTCCGTACCCGCAGGCTGGGTGAAGTGAGATATGTTAAGGTGCCAGGGCTTACAAATCGGCCACTCAAGACCCAGGTCAGCCAGCAAGCGGATCGGAGAGTGATTCCAAAGTGCCCCCTCCAGGAAGAAAGTGTTGTCCATGAGAGGGAGAGGTATGTGTATTCCTTATCCATGAGGTGCAACAGGCATCACACGTCCAAGAGGTCATGGTCCTCCCTTTTTTCTTCCTGGTTAAAAAATAACTAGGAGTTATTTCCTGGGAAAAATAACTGTCTGTCTCCTTTCTTTTCCTGACTATTCCCACACCCTGCAAATTCTTCTTCTTTTCCCTGTGCCACAACCTTCTGGATATCCTAACCCCATAACCCCTTTTCTACCCTTTTCCCCCAACCAAGATGTCTGGGCATCCAGATTAATTATTGGGGGATTCCAGAACTATAGAGGAGGAGAACATTCAGTGATAGTTGGCAATGCAACTCTTTTTCCATGAACATTACTTTTCCCCATTTTATGTCTTCAATATGTTTTTGTAAACAAAACTAAATGTATATTTTATTACAACTGTGTTTTTATCTTTTAATGTTTTGGTGTATGGAGGAATCTGGTTCAATCAAAGCCAAGCTTTTGTATATTACAACTTCCGGACCTATCGCTTGCTAGTATGTTGCATTGTGGTACTTGGTGCGGAGAGTCCAAACATACCTTGAAAATATTCTTGAAGTGGATTGTGGCACGTATGATAGGCAGGAAAATAGCCCTACCTGGTAACAGCATAATGACGAGTGTTGCGTTGGCAAGCTGAAAGAGGTGTATGAAAAGAGTAGGAGTGGGCCCCCCATATTCTCCGGCTTTACCGCTTTCGGCACTGGCTCTGGAATCTGGGGGGAAGGGCCCGGGGAACCTTGGGCTTGGCCCATGGACGAGAGCAGGGATTGAGACGGTGAGTGGGCTTTTTGATGGGGGAGTGCTGAGGGAATTCCCTGCCCTATCGGGAGTTGGTGTTCCCCAGGGTCAATTCCTACTTTTCGGGAGGCTGGTTCACACCCTGAAAGACCACTGGTGCACGATAAATGCAGAGTCCGCAGTCCATGGGGTATTGCACCTCCTGTTGACGTCGGGGGAGGAACCCCATCTGATAGCCAAAATTTACCGGGCTCAGGCCCGGGCTGTATTAGACCCCTTGCAATCCTTGAGGGAGCGATGGGCAGGCACTATTGGGCGGGAACTGAATGACTTAGAATGGAACAAAGCACTGGCATACCCTCGGGTGATTTCTCGTAACGCTCGATTAAGATACATCCAATATAATTACCTACACAGAACGTACCTCACACCACACCGACTATTCCGAATATACGGGGGGCCCCCAGAACATGCCCAAGATGCTGGGGGGATGAAGCGGACTTTGACCATATGGTGTGGGGGTGCCCAGTACTTCAAGTTGGTTGGAAGGAGGCACTGGCTTTCCTCTCTCAGTTAATCGGAGCGGAGCTACGGCCCACCCCGGACCTGTGCTTGTTGGGTCTCAGGCCGACTGAGTTAAAGGGGAAAGTAAGTGGGCGTTTCCTGGACCTAATGCTGGCCCTTTATAAAAGGCTGATCTCAAAGGGCTGGAAGGCCTCGGTCCACCCCTCGCTAGCTGACTGGAAAAGGGATGTTATGAAATGGTCCAGATCCTGAAGGCTGAGGAGGCCAAGGGCATCCGACAGGTTCCTATTGCCCCGACCTGGGAAGACCTGGTGACGACTTGGGATGGGCTATCCAAGAGAACAACAAACGCCGAAGTAGGAGTGGGAGAGGGTTAGCACACCTTAGGGGGTGGTCCCGAGGAGGAACTTACCCAAGTGGTGCCTTGAGATCCCCGTACTGATACCTGGTCCGCATGGAGAAATGCGAAAAAGAGACGAACGAGTGGCCACCAGCCACAACGCCACAAGAGTCGGGGGTGGAGTGGGTGGACTGCTGCCCCATTCACACACTGGTGCGCCCTGGGCATGGCCTTTTCATTTATGTTACTATGCCTAGTTCCTTGAAGATTATCAACCATAAATCTCACCCACACAATGCTGTAAAGTTGACCCTATGTTTAGTTTACATACCCTTCCTACCCCCCCTAGTTTCCCTTTTCTTCCCTTTTTCTTTCTTTTCTTCCCCTTATTCTCGTTCTTTTTTTCCTTATGGTTTCTCCTCCAAGTTGTAGATTGGAACAGGTTTCTTCTTCTTAAACTTGTTATTCATATGCATGACACAAATCAATGCTATAGATCAACGGAGAGCGCTGCACAGATTGTCAATGGGACTGGAGTATTAGAGTTAGGGTCCGACAAATGCATAAATGCTAATGTGTGCACCACAGGAATATACAAAGAAGCAAGAGTAATGTACACCACAAGTGCGGCTTGTTTTAATGATCATGTATAACGAGTGCAAATGATTACTTTGAATAGACATACAAATGTATAATAACAAAATGTTAATAAAAATATATTTATAAAAAATATATATATATATGTTCTTGAAGAACATCAGATTTTCATATTTCAGGGTTGAAAATTGAGTGCAAGCACTTGATGTTTGAGACCTGGCTCTTCGACCATCACGAGCCAAGCAAGACCCGCAGCAACAAAGCAGAGCCCAGAGATCCCCTGGGGTGACAATTTTGCATTATACAAGACCCCCCTGATTGATTGATTGATATGATGTAACAGGTTAGAGTTATGTAAGTGTTTCGTAAGTAAAAAGGTTCTTTGGCCCATGATTTTAATTACATGAATGGATGTTTTGTGTATGCTTCCATATATATTTTTAAAGGTGTAAGATTTTATAGAGACTTTACTATTTTAACTTTACCAACACATTCACAAATATTTAAATTTTAATTTTTTGCAACCTTCATCGGCAGTGTGTGTTACATTTGCTTATGTTTGATGTATGGTTTACTTTACCCTAGCCTATATTTACTGTTTGAGTATGTACAACTGTGCTGCTATGTGTATTGAGTGAATGAACGAGTGAATGAATGGGTAATTATTTGGACTTATTAATAATGATGTGCGACATTTGCTTAGTTTGTTTTTGCATAATTATGTGAAATTTTGTGACAATTCTTCAAAATAAGCTGTAATTATGCAAAGTGCAAATCCCTCTTTTAGCATTACATTTCAGTACGAAATGCATTCTCATGTCAAAATAAACTATAAAACATAGGTGGAGTGAAAAACAGGCACTCACTTTCTGGTTGTTCGCATTGTTCCCTCACTACAGTTTTGCCATGAACAGCACCACCATTACATAATGTGGTGTCAGTTCAGGAATTTCACATAACAAGCAAAATGCAAAATTCCAGAATTACTTGAATTACGCCACTGTAGTTTACATTTTGCCCTAGCCTACTGATTAGGTACAGCACAGAACTAAGATCTCAAGGCAACAAAATATTCCACAAATGAACATGTTCTTTTGTGTCTTGAGTTCCCATCACGAGGCCATGGAGGCTGTACACATATATTTCCAAGGGGCCCCATGTCAGATGCCACATCTTCAGCCTGTGCTGGGTTGCATGTTGGAGTTTGTCTTTCCATACCTGTACCTGCACAAATAAAATTACAAGTTATATAACACAAAGTACCGTATTGTAAAAACCTGACAAGGGTTTTAGGTTTTGTAGGCCACGGGGCTACCATCAAGCTAATTCACACTTTGAATAGGAGTTCTTACATATGAATAATACTATCTTTTTATGTAGCACTCAATGCTGCACCTTCCTAATTTCTCAGCCTTATAACTAGCAAGTGTTACTGATACCAACTTTGAAGACACTCAACCCGTTTCTATTCCCCAGTACATATGAAATAGCTCACTGTTTTTCCAAAATGAGCTGTGTTCAAGGAAAGGAAAGCCCCCTTTCTGCTTTTGATGACATTTTGCCAACCCTGACATCATACTGTTTATCATAATCTAAACCTATGATGCACTGCACCAAAAGATATGTTGGTTCACATTTCTGAAAAACACAGTCACTTATATAGTTAATGGATCTGTTGCTAAAGGAATTTGCTGGAAAATAATTGCCAAGGCACAATTTTAATTCATTGTGAAGCTGACATAGCCAATCATCATCAGGTAGCTGAATTGTGTACCTGGATGATACCTGCTTAAGACCCTCCAAAGTGTCAAGACTTTACAATACTAACTTTTAAAACACAAAATACTAACCGAAAAACAAGCTAGCAGAAAGGTTCAATGGGGTGATCACCTGTATGACACAAGTTTAACCACTACAGTGACTAAATCAGCGGATCTTAAATGTTTGGCTTTTGTGGATCCCCACTGAAACATTACTGGAACTGGAGGACCCCCCCACTGAATCAATATTCAAACCTGCAACCCGCCCCAATACATTATTGGAAACCAGAGATTCCATGCTAAGCATTTTCGATGAGTTTAACAGCAAAACAATACAAAAAAATACAGAGACAAGCATTCATCAAACAAATACACAAATCATGAAATATTTTATTTAATAAACAAACAAGTATAAAACATTTTTTTTTTATTTTAATGGTAAGGTTGGATCTTTTCTAAATTCAATTGAGGCCACTCATCGTCCATACTATATTCGGTTTGATGGATTTGCACTGGCCTCACAAATCAATCTGAGTTTACTAACTTAATTTTTAGCCTCCAATTTCAAATTTCTTCACATTTACAGAATGTTTAAGAATGTATTTTACATGTTGCTCCTTTAGAAATACTTTATTAATTAGTTAATATTATTTAATTTTCTGAGAAAGCTTCACAGACGCCCTGGTAGGCTCCATAGATCCCTGAGCAACCCTGGACCACAGGTCAAGAACCAATGGGCTAAATAAATCCTCCTTCCAGGATTGCTACAACAGGAAATACTGAGTTAGACAGTAATAACAACTTTGGTACACACAGGAAGGATTTTAAATGGACATAATATGCATATGAAAATGCTAATCAACAATCAAATGAATTAACTCACCCCTAAATTATTACACATATATTGAAAACACCAGCACAGTAATTTGGTAGCTGAGTAACTTGGTACGAACATTATTTGATAGGTAAACATTGGCCACAGCACACAGAGAGTAATGTCCAACAGTAAGGCAGAAAAAGATATTCCTGGTGTGGTTCCGAGAGTTGAGGGAAGTATAAAGTTGAAACGAGTCTCAAATCCTGTTTGCAGATGGTGTCTTTATTCGTAGGTGCTTAGAAAGCATTAAGTCATCATGGAGATACAGCCAACACGTGTTTCGTCACACAAGTGACTTTATCAAGGCTGTAATAAAGTAATGACAGCAAACATTGGATACATATGTGTGTATTGGAATCTGGTGTGAAACCAGAAAGCGTTCTGATTGTGTAAGTGAGTAAGTGATTAACATGGCTTTAGAGGTGAGTGGTAGTGGGGTCAAATAACAGCACCGTGATCAAGTTTTAAAGTTGGTCTATAAAAGCAAAATGTTGGAGAGTAATAGAGTATATGCAATTTGAAGCAGTGTGAGCATGCAATTGTTGTGCAATAGGGAGAAACTTAAAAGTCTACGAGAAATGCAGGAGAGAAAGTAGAAAAGATAAAGGGGAGATACGGCTAAATGCAAGTTTAGAAAAAAGAAACAGTAATGAAGGCGGTGAGCCCAGAGGGCATAACAGAAGGGTGAGAGTCATACCTGGGACAGCAGGCTTAAGTAGGTTTGGTGGTGGTGTGTAGTAGTGAAGTATAGGTGGGCTGGAGAGAAAGTGAGTGAGATGGATCAGAGAAAAAGAGAGAAATAGAATGGGATAAGTAATCGTGTGTGACAGGATAGTTGGGAAAACGTAGAGAGCTAAAAAATGTAAAGGTAAGGTGATAAGAAGGAAAAAGGTGGGGAAAAATGTAAAGGTAAGGCGATAAGAAGGAAAAAGGTGAGGAAAAGTTGGATTAGAGAGAAAGGAAAATCTATATAAATAGAAGAAAGATAAGAATGGTCAGTGAGAACCATCTCTTCGATTTCATGCAAGCCTTTTACACACGCACCTGCAGCTGCCTGGCGCAGCCATACCTATTTCAGTTCTTTACCATTTACTCAGGTATGTTCTCACTGACCATTCTTATCTTTCTTCTATTTATATAGATTTTCCTTTCTCTCTAATCCAACTTTTCCTCACCTTTTTCCTTCTTATCGCCTTACCTTTACATTTTTCCCCACCTTTTTCCTTCTTATCACCTTACCTTTACATTTTTTAGCTCTCTACGTTTTCCCAACTATCCTGTCACACACGATTACTTATCCCATTCTATTTCTCTCTTTTTCTCTGATCCATCTCACTCACTTTCTCTCCAGCCCACCTATACTTCACTACTACACACCACCACCAAACCTACTTAAGCCTGCTGTCCCAGGTATGACTCTCACCCTTCTGTTATGCCCTCTGGGCTCACCGCCTTCATTACTGTTTCTTTTTTCTAAACTTGCATTTAGCCGTATCTCCCCTTTATCTTTTCTACTTTCTCTCCTGCATTTCTCGTAGACTTTTAAGTTTCTCCCTATTGCACAACAATTGCATGCTCACACTGCTTCAAATTGCATATACTCTATTACTCTCCAACATTTTGCTTTTATAGACCAACTTTAAAACTTGATCACGGTGCTGTTATTTGACCCCACTACCACTCACCTCTAAAGCCATGTTAATCACTTACTCACTTACACAATCAGAACGCTTTCTGGTTTCACACCAGATTCCAATACACACATATGTATCCAATGTTTGCTGTCATTACTTTATTACAGCCTTGATAAAGTCACTTGTGTGACGAAACACGTGTTGGCTGTATCTCCATGATGACTTAATGCTTTCTAAGCACCTACGAATAAAGACACCATCTGCAAACAGGATTTGAGACTCGTTTCAACTTTATACTTCCCTCAACTCTCGGAACCACACCAGGAATATCTTTTTCTGCCTTACTGTTGGACATTACTCTCTGTGTGCTGTGGCCAATGTTTTCCCATTTTTGCTCTAGGGTACTCCTAGTACCCGTTTTGGTGCCTACCGGGCAGTAAGGCACCGGGCCATTCTGCACCGGACTTTACTCTCACTTATCTATTCTGTTTAAACCACATGTCTACTGTCTAGAAGAGCGGCACCTCTCACCCTTACTGCCCCATTTCTCTGTTCCTTATTATTTGATAGGTGACGTTTAGGCTTCTTTATGTCACAGTATGTTATGGTGTGGATCATCTTCATCAAGCTGAACATATAGGAAAGCAGTAACGTGCGTCTGTGCTAGCCTACCGAAATATGCAAGTGAACCAAATAGACAATGGCACAGTGCGGCTTAAATCATGCCTTAAGGACCAGCACTGTTCTGTATAGTGAGCACAGGTAGGAGGATGCAGGCCCATCGATCACCCATGCTGTGTGTGGCCAAATGGAATACTTTATAAAGCTGAACAATGGTACTATAATTAATTCACAATTAATTCAAATGCAAAATGTAGAAAGACTGCAGTGTAAAATGCTAGCCCGTTTTCTTTCTTTCAAACTGAAGATACTATGTAAGCCTCGTATTTTTATCACTCTAAAGAAATTTCATACATTTGGCGTCCATAAAAAGACAAATGTGCCCCATAGTCGGACAAGAATATAAACCATCAGCAGTACTTCTTTGGATTTGCAATTAATCTAATGCAACATTGTAAATTTTTCGGAAAAGTTAACTGTAGAAGTGAAATGCAAAACTTTTTTCACAAATATATACTTCAACACACTTTGCATGGGGTTAACGTGTACACACTAATAAAAATATTTTGCAGCAAAATTATTTTATGCTGGGAGATGTCCCTGTAAAAGCTTTCTGTGTGAAAATTATCCTGGAAAAAGTCCGTTTTATTTTTCCTTCGGAAATGTAAGGAAGTTGGAGAATGCAAAGTTACAGAACTTAATGTACCAATTCTTATAACTAAGCCTGTCCCAGTATACCACTAGATCAGATTGTCTGGGACACAACTGCAAACATTACAAATACATGTACAATACAATACACATATTTTGAAAAATGATGAAAAAACAATGCACATAAACAAAGGCTGAGTCTGTAGTAGGATAGACGTAGGTGTATGAATCCAAATCCAGAGCTCAATTACAGTTTTTGACTGGTGTTATTTCATGTCCTTGGAGGTAGGTTAAGGCAGAGCTTGGTGAAAACATCTTTAAATCACCATATTTGGAAAGCCGGAATCTAAGGGTGGTAATGTGCAATAAGAATGTTTGTTCATATTAGTTGTGTTGAATTATGTTATGATGATGATGTGCTGAGGCAGGCTGAAGGCTGATTTGCATATGGCTGGGTCCAAACTAAGGTAGCATGGTATGCAAAATAATGGACTGGGATTCAGTCCTTAGTGATTACAAGTGGCTGAGATTAATGTAAGTATTCCATCCATCACTCTTTTGAATACTTTAGTGTGGTGCCTTAAGTGGGGCAACAAATGCTAAACAAAAGGGGATGGACGGAATGCAAAACAAATCAAACATTCTCCCCCAGTCACAGATCTGGGTTTAATCCATCATTTGTTTTTTTGCTTGCTATGCCATTTCAGTTCAGACCCAGCCATATGCAAATCAGTCTTGAACCTGTTCCCCATGGGAGCAGTCCAGCCCGAACTGACAAGCCAGGTCCTCCATGGACCAGAAACAAGCATCCTGGGATCGGTTTCAGGGTATCACCCTTCATCAGCCAGGCTAGCTTGAATCTAAGTGAGGCAGGCATACTCAGACATGGGACCCATGCACACTGTGACACTGGAACCAAGCTTTACTTGACTGATGAGCCCAAAGTGGGGCAAAACTGGCCATGGGTTGCTTATGCTCCTGTTCAGGGAGGACATGGCTTGGCAGTTCGGGCTGGACTGTCCCCAATAGAGCAGAGTCAAGAATGTTTTGCATATGGATAAGTCCAAACTGGGCAGGAAATGTGTGCAAAATACCAATAGACTCAGATGAGTCACTTAGTGATTACCAGTGGCATTTCATCCCACACTTTTTGTGTACTTTAAAGTTTACACAACAAACACATTTCATCACTAAAGGTGGTAGTATAGCTCAGCTACAGCTCTTTAATTGTTTTGTCGAATCACACAAAGCCTGTGGTCGAAAGTGTTCTGAAATTAGCACTTGTAGTGCTCTCCTCATGTTACATGCCCCTGAGCCAGTAACAGGTCAACTATCTAGGTTCCTAGGATTTTGTTCCCTTTAAAAATCCAGTACGAACAGGAAATCTCTACCTGTAACCGTGGAGAGGCAGACCTACAAATCTGACCATCAGCAAAGCTACCTTAATGAAGAAAAGGTATATTCACTTAGAAGGCTTAGGACAACTGCTGTACCATGATGGGCTTTTCTGGTGCAGTGCAGTGCCAAGCACCTGCGCTTTATTTTAAGCCAGCACGTCTCAAAAATAGAACACAAACCTTGCTTACTGTTTCTGAGCTTTAATATCTGACAATAAAACACTGACTCAAAGAAATAACCAGTTGATGAATTCACTTTGCACCCTGAAAGTGCATAAATGTCAGCTCTGCAATGTGCCAGAAAAGGCCTTCATTATAGGCCCCAGTTTAAACGGCAAACTTGTGTATTTTTAAGAAACCAGCATCATCAGCTATTCTTCAAAAGTGCCGCTTCACAAGCGAGTAGAGAGCTACAGAAAACATGCTTTGTGTGCCTTTTAATTCATTTATATATGATAATATAAAGTCTCCACCAGGCTGGATTGCTCCTAAGAAAAATTTAAACAACTGTAAACAGACTGAAATATTGTCATAAGTTGGTCACCTGTTAATGAAGATTAAGATAAGACAAATCTCATTGTTTACAAAAACTGTTCAAGACTGCCATATCAGAATATATCGCAGTTACGTTTTTTGAACAGGGGGGAAACAGACAATGATTTAACAGTTGATGCAGAATTAGGACACCGTTTGGCTGTGTCAATTAAATGTGAAAAAATGAACTGGTTTGATAGATGTGGCTTTCTGGTAGACTACTGTCTGTGTAGTGATGGTGAGTGTTCATTTGAGGTATGGTTTTCTATGTTCAGAAACTGTGGCTGGAAGAAAAGAAAAAGTGCTAAGGTTAATCCTGTGGTAAATGTCCCATTAGGGTTAATTATATTTATCTTTTAAATGACAGTTTTGCTTTAACTGGCATTGCATCATTTGGAGTGATTCTGAGCACATCATTCTAATTATCAGACATGGAGCCATGACTATGTAATAAATAGGACAACCACAATTGCAAGAGCATTTTGGATGTCAAAGCCAATCCCTTCTCCTTGACCATACTAATTAACTCACCCCAACAATAAGTATTGCAAGGTCGGTGAAGAGGACCTTGGTTTTAAAGGGGAAAAGGGGATAAAAAGATGAAGGAGGTGAGACACAGTCCTGCAGGTTAATGTAGGAAGAGATCACAACTACTGGAGAAGTTAATAGGAAGTTTATTTGTGAGAGCAAGTAGTACATCTTGCTGAATTCCAGTCCTCCTAAATTAGTCAATCAATCAATCAATCAGGATTTATAAAGCACTGCTAATCACCCATTAGTATATCCAGGTGCTTACAGGGCCCAGAGGCTTATTCAAACAGCCAGTCTTGAGGGCCATTCAGAATGCTAGAAGAGAGGTATGGAGGTGCATGGGAAGGATGTTCTAGGTTTTTGCTGCAATGTGAGAGAAGGAGCATCCTCCACTTCTGCTTTGGTAGATGTTGGGCGAATGGGCAAGTGAAAGGGAGGCAGAGCCTAGTCTTGTCAACGGTTGGTGGAAGTTCAGGTGGTGGTTAATGTATGTGGGACACCTTGGTTGGGACACCTTGGTTGTGTGGAGCCTTGAGTGTGGGTCAGCAGCTTGAATTGGCATATCTTCTTTGTGGGGAGCCAGTGGAGTTGCTTGAGGTGGGGTGTGATGTGGGTTCATCTGGAAATGCGAGAATGATTCTGGCTGCGGCATTTTGTATAGTTTGAGGTCTCTGTAGGAGGTGTCCAACAATTCATACATTGAGGGCATTGCCATAGTCCAGTCAGCAGGTGATGAGAACCTGTGTCATGGTGCGTCTTGTGTGTAGGGGTAGACACTTGAAGATCTTACAAGGCATGAACAAAGTGAGGAAGCAGGCGGAGGAGACAGCATTGATAATTGTCATGGTGACCCTGTTGCCAATGCTGATTCTGAGGTTTCAAGCACGGTCGGAGGGAGTGGGTGTGCGTCCTAGGTCTGATGGCCACCAGGAGTTATTCCATGTGTTGTTGCTATATGTTTAAAGATCAGTACTTCTGTCTTGTCTGTGTGCAGCTGCAGGCAGTTGTTCTTCATCCAGTCAGCAACGCTTGTCATGCATCTGTGGAAGTTGGTTCTGGTGGTGGAGGGGTCGTTAGTAAGTGAGAGGATGAGTTGGGTGTCATCTGCATAGGAAATTATAGACTGTGGGATCTGATAATGTTGGCCAGCAGGGTCATATATGCATTTAAGAGCATTGGGCTGAGGGATAAGCCATGGGGGATACCACAGGTGATCTCCTTGGGTTCAGAGTTGAAAGGTGGGAGGTGGATCCTCTAGGTTCTTCTGTGAGGAAGGAGGTGATCTTTCTGAGGGCATCTCTTTGAAATGCTGATGTGGTGGAGTCTTTTGAACAGCATGTGGTGGGCTACAGTGTTGAAGGCCACCGAGAGGTCGAGGAGTATCAAAGTTGCTATTTCTCCTAGGTCGAGGAGGATTCAGAGGTCATCGCTGGCTGCGATCAGGGCAGTTTTGGTGCTGTTGTTGCTGCAGAAGCCAGATTGGGAGGCATCAAGTAGCTGGTTCTGCTCCAGGTATGTCATGAGTTGCTTGTTAATGATTTTTTCCAGTATGTTTGCTGGGAATGGCAGCAAGGATATTGGCCTGTAGTTTTGAGTGGTGGTCTGACTTTGGTGTGTTTCCAGACATCAGGAAATGTTGCATTGGTGATAGAGGTGTTGAGCAGGGTGGTGAGTTCCTGGCCAATCCTTGAGTTTCCAAGGTTGAAGATGTGGTACTGGCATTCGTCTGTGGGATCTCCTGAGTGGATGGATTTCATGGTGGAGGTGATGTCCTGGGTGGAGAAGATGTTCCAGGTGGTCAGTGTGTGGTTCATTTTGGTTAAAGTTGTGGTGTATCTATTAAGGAAGTCCGGTGGTGTGGGCTGGGGTTTGAAGTTTCTGTATGTGGTTGAAATATTGTTGTGGAAGAAGGGAGTGAGGCTGTCGCACAGCTCCTGAGAGGGTGTTATGTTGTTTTCGCTGGCAGCCGGGTTGGAGAATTCCTTAACAATATTGACAAATTCCTTGGTGTTGTTAGCACTGGTTTCAATGGGTGTGACAAGGGCTGCCTTCTTGTTGCCCTCAGCAGGAGGTGGTGGAGGTTGAGGGAGGTCTCGAAGGATGTTCTGTCATAGGCAACCATGCTGATACGCCCACTCTTCTCCAGCTACTTGCTGTCCCATTTCACTGTTCTGATCTCTTAGGTGGACCAGCTGGCCATTTTGGAGGATTTCTTCTGGTTGTTGCCCTTGATGGGGAGGATGCTGTTGGCACAATTGGTGATCCAGGTGTTGAGGTTTTTCACTCCTTGTTCGAGGGTGGTGGTGGTAGTGAGGTTGGATGTGCTGAGGGCGTCTGCCCAGCTGGTCTCTGAGTATTTGTTCTACCTCTGGTGGGGGGCACTGGTCATCTTAAGGGTGGAGGTATGGGGGCTGGAGATGCCTAAGTGGACGATGGAGTGATCTGTAAATGTGAGTTTTGTGACATGGCTATATTCGATGCAGTTGCTAGAGGTGAAAATGTGGTCCAGAGTGTTTCCTGCAGTGTGTGTAGGGTTGTGGATGATCTGGGTAAATCCGAGGCTGGTCCTACTGTCAAGGAGGTGTGCAATGTTGTTGTCACTGGGGTCGCCAATGTGGAAATTTAGGTCACAGAGGACGATGAAGTCCTTAGAGTCTAAGGTGAGGGTTGCAATGAAGTCTGCAGAGGCTGGAGTGCGGGCCTGGGGGTTGGTATGCGAGGGTGCCTCTGATAGTTGTTTTGTCATCCGTGTGGAGCTTGAAGTTGAGATGTTCCATGGAGGTGGTGGGGCACTGGAGGGTCTCCTTGTGGATGATGGCTATTCCTCATCCTGACTTGTTGATGTGGCACTGGTGAATGATTTTATATCAGCCAGAAACCACTTTGGCAATGTCTGGGGTGGATATGGGGTTGAAGAAGGTCTTGGTGAGGAAGACGATGTAAGGTGCAAGGGTGGGGATGAGGTTCCATAATTCGGTGGAATACTTGCATAGTGAGCATGTGTTGAGAAAGGTGCAAGAAAGTTGGTGTTTTTATTCAGTTTGTGCCTGTGGTGTGTTCTAGTTAAGGCTGGTCGGTGGGCTGGTGTGTGTGCTGTGGCAGCTGCAGCGGCACTAGTTGAAGGTGAAGGGTCCTACCGTGGAGCCTGGGACGGCGCTGTGGCAGTGTTTGTTGTGGCATCGGGGCTTCATAGGGTGTAACTTGGCGAGGGTGTATCTTCGGGGGGAGGGAGGACCAGCAGTCGAGGAGCTGAGGGAGGTCCAGGCACAGATGAACAACGATGGGCTTGCCTTTGGCGCGCCTTCGCTGTGCCAGTGGCACACCCCATGCTTTCGGTGACTGCATGGTCACTCTGCAGCCTGCATTAAGTGGGATCTGGGATAGGCAGGGCTTCTGTTGGCAGGAAAATGGTGAGTGAGGAAACCCAGTTGGGAAAATCCTGGTGGGAAAAAACCCAGGCAGCTGTGGTATCACTGTATCAGTCTGGAACAAGCAAGAACTGGAAGCCACAGGTGAGTGGCAAGCTAGGTTTTCAGGTGCCGTCTGATATGGTCTTGCTGTGGCCTGCATTCAGTAGGACTTAGGGTGGGTGGGGCTTCTGTTGGCGGGGAGAGCGGTGAGTGGGAAAACCCGGTTGGGAAAACTCCAGTGGAAAAACCAAGACAGATGCAGTGTCACAGGATCAGTCTGGAACAAGCAGGAACTGGAAGCCACAGGCAAGTGGCAGTCTAGGTGTCCAGGTGCCTACTGATGTGGTTGTGCTATGGCCTGCATTAAGTATGTCCTGGGATGGGTGGGGCTTCTGTTCACGGGAAGTACAGTGAGTGGGAAATCCCGGTTGGGAAAACCCCCATGGGAAAACCCAGGCAGCTCCGTTGTCACTGGATCAATATGGAACTAGTAGGAACTGGAAGCCACCGGCAAGTGGCAGTCTAGGTGTTCAGGGGCCTAATTCCAATTGACATCTAACAGTTCTACCAAGAGTCTATAACCCGCACATTTGTATGACAACTGACTAACCCAGACACAGTATTCTGTAGAGAAAACCAGTCTGGATTGTCTTAGGCACAGTGTGTTAGGCCAAACTCTCAGGCGTTGATCATTCTCCACCTAAAGGCAAAAGGACACACAAATTAATAAAGGGACAGAGTATGAGTTTGGATACGAAGAAGATACAGAATCTGCAAGTGCAGCCTGTGGGCAGGCTGTAACTATTCCACAGGCATATCTGAAGTCCTGCTTAAGAACTCAAGGAGAAGGTAACACCACTGCAGCACTGGAAAGGAGGGAGCTTAGTGAAGGGATGCAAAACTAAGATATGGATGGATTTGCCAAGTCACAGAAATTGCAGGAATTTGGGACCAATGAAACCACAAAGAAAGTAATAAAGGTAAGGGAACAGAGTGGCTAGGTATGAACTATACTGAAATCAAAGTAGCTGCGACAAACAGGGTTGCTGGGCAATGTGCTAGTACACATTGTAAACCTTTTAATCTCCTCGGTTTCTACTGTCCTGGAAGTATTACAACTATGACAAGCCCTATGGTGGCTGTTGCAGAATTATGAATCTGGCTGGCTCTGAAAGCATCTTCTTCAGTGAAACACTTCTGTACCCTCCCTTGACCTGTTCTCCACATTTTCCATGTGTGCAGTTTCCGATGTATGTTACTGCCTAGTGTGTTTGATGACTTTAAAAAAAATGTTTTTTCATATATTGTGAATATAAACATAACAAATCGGGTAAAGGAAAAATAAACAAGAATAACAGTTGCATTTAGTATTGATACATTGTGTCAGTGTCTCCTTTACCAATGACACGAATTTAATTCATATAAGACATGTCAAATTGAGTGAATGCAGCTGAACAACAGTTTAACCATCTAAAACAGTTACCCAAGTCAATACATAATGTCAGTACAATTTTAACCACCATGTTAGCTTTCCCACAGCTCCTCCCAATGTTGTCTACAATAACCTCGAATGGTTTGCAGATGTCCTTGGGTCCATTATGATCAGGACTGGGCATAGGTTATGTTTCGGTAAGGGATTTGCATCTGATAGCATCTTTCACTAAGTCTATCACTCTAGGGTGCAGACCTTTCCAACAACTCGCGGGCACTTGCCTGTTTGTCAGAAATAACATCACGGCTGCAAGTTTGTGAATTGGCCCAACAAAATGACCAGTGGTGAGCAAGGTAACACACAAGTTAACATTTTTCCAAGTTCTAAACTAACAGCCCTCCAATAATCAGCAATTCCAGAGCACTGCCATGCCAAATGGAAGATGTAAACAGTAATGATTCTGCCTGGCTTCTGACCATTGCTCACTCACATCAAGCGCCCATCTTTCCATTAATTTTTTTCCATAGATGGAATTCGCAAGCTGCCATACTATCCACAAACCAGCTGGCCAGTTTTCTCACCCAGCCTTGGGCTCCTTCCAATCTAATGACGCTCATGAGTGGAAGTAGTTTGTTGGGTCTTCCAGGAAAGAGGGGTACCTACCTTTAGTGATAATGCACAAGCAAAAGTACATACAAATAGCTAGCACAGTGCTTAGGCCAAGTTCCCTGAACTGTTCACATGTCAGAAATTGACTGTTTTGGAATAGTTGATCCACAAATGATAAATTATTTTTTTAAGGCTACTATAACTCTGCTACATAGTGGGAGGAAGTACTAGAATATTTTTTAGAGGTTTGTCCACGGAGCACAGAACCATCATAGATGCCACACACAGCAATTGGTCCGATGCCGTGGAGGAAGACACTACAGAGGAAATGCTCTCTCTTGCTCAAGGAAGGGGTCTGTCAGTATAAACATGTGGCCAGTGTGCCCTGTGTTACAGCCTCAAAATCAGTGACCAAATGTGGCAGGAGAAGGAGATGCTAATACAATGCATTGTGTGTCTGTGTGTACAGATAGTAAAGCTCACAATCGGAGGCTTACCTCCCCCCCTTACCTTGTGGCAAAATAACAGTGGACCACCCAATTCTGGTATTTTTGCTGCCCTCGGAGTTGTGCCATTAAACTCACCAGTAAAGTAAAGAAGAATTTTGGGAGCATTATAGAAACATTTGGAAACAACGACAAGAAAATTGAAAGACAGTCATTTCTATCAGTGAAATCCTACTTGCCATTTACAGTGGCAGTTTGCTCTATTTCTCTACTTGTTTCCAAATTTCAGAATGCAGGGCTGTAGTTACATTGATGTGTCACTTCCCTGGATATATTAATCATGATACCTAAATGTGTTTGCTGACTTGACAATTAGGCCCTGAGGTTATCATGCCTCCACATCCCTAAGTAATAGAGCAGGACATAATAACAACACCCACGTCAACCTGCCACTATAATAAACTATTAAATCACAGCACATCCACACTACCCCCTTCTGCAACACATCAACTCACTTCACATTGTGATTCAACACATGCAACTTAAACATATAGCCACTTCAGTGAACATGACAAAGTCACACTAACATTTGTCCCATGCAAACTGACAGCATAATATCCAACCACATTTAGATAGCAGGCATCTGTTTGTTATCACAAGGATAGATACCATAAATAGCCCACACCCTTGAGCTTCTGCCTCATGTACTCCACTGCAACACACCACCCTTCTTTCAACTTCCCTCTTTATTCCATTTACATGTTTATGACATTTCACAATATCTAAAGCCATGACTCACACAGTCAAAAAATACATCTTTTTATGATTTAATTTTAGTGCATGAATTGTTTCTGTTGTATTCCTTTTATGGTTTGTTCAAAAACCGAACAAAGCTTGTTTTGACTAGACTCACGCACTCACTGCTTGGATCTCTGTTTGACTTTATGATCACATGCATAGATCCCAGAAGGAAGACTCAGCTGTCATTCTTTGAGGTTGGTATAAAGAACACCATTGATTCGAGTAACGATAACTTTATTTTTTAAGATTAGTACCGAACGATCTCTTTGGGGCTAAAAGTGCACTCTACGCATTTCTCTTTTGTCATGTTGTGCTTGTTGTTTTGCAACAAGTGAAAACAAAACTATGCCACAAACAGCCTTCTACACACCACAACGCACAACATTTAACGGAACACACCAAACCACGTGTCAAGACACATCATAGCTTAGCACATGGCACTTCAACTTTCCACAGAAACTGCACTGTTCTTTATACTATTTTTATGTTCCCTCCGAAAATATCTCACCTCACTATTTCACATTGCTATTCAACATGCACCGTCTATTGCAAAATAAACATGATCCCTCATCTCAAGACCAAGTGAAAACACAATAAATGTCCCCTAGTCATACAATATCATCAGCCTTCTACATCCATCACCACAGAACACCATACAACCCAATACATCACATAAGAGACAACAAATTATTCACATTTCTCTCACAAAGGTCGACTAGCTGGTCACAAAACACATGCTTGATGGAGCACCTTGTGAGAAACTTTACACTGCAAACTGCACCACCAGCATCCATTCAGACCAGAAAAACTCATCTATCCAACCAGAGGAGGCAGAATATGGACTAACCCGCAATACATTTCAACACTGTACATATCCACATCAGCCACTATACCACACCTCAACAGAAAAAAATGCCAGGTGGTACAAAATTGGACTATCAATGCATGAAACAATACCATTCTTTTAAACAACTAACATAACATACAAGATACACCAAACTACCCCTTCTACCTCAACCAACCAGAAGCAACCCCACTAGATTCAAAAGCTCCCACACAATACCATATTCCCATACCATCATCACTTCCAACACACCAGGCAACCTAAAACTGCAACACCACTCAACAGTGAACAGCACGTACCTGAACTAAATGCAACCTTCCCACCACATCATTCACATTAGTAACGGTGTGATTAATGGGAAACACATAATACATCACACATAATAAAACATCGACAAAGGCACACATACTGTGGAGTCAATGCATTGCACCACACTCACCACAGTTCACTTCACCACATGCACCACACCATAAAATACCAACACTGAACCTTGTCACATCTTAACATGTCACAATTGTCAACACACCATATCATAAAGCTACTACTAGATCACCTCAACATATATGTCACTCCACACCACACACAATATGTATATCACTCCTCAGCACATCCAAACCACATCACATTGCATATAGCAATTGAAACCAACTGAACTAGTTGTAAGCAAATGCATCTCTACCCACGGAAGACCTTTGAACCACATGAGCACATTTCTCTCCTTCAGTAGCAAAGCACAAACTTTAAGAAAGGAACCTTAGCTCCAATGCACACAATTTTCATCTTCGTATCTCCTCTGTTGGCTCTGGAAAGAATCCTTGAAAGACCCTTTTGCGGACACACCCGTAAAAGCTTAAAAACAAAGTATGTAGTACTTATCATTGTAGATAAAACCATACAGTGATCACAAAGCCTTTCTCTTCACAGCACCCGCGATTGGCCCTGATGCTAACAGGAAGGAGCCTTTGGTGAATGTTACCACAGATATTCACATAAGTACGAATAGTAAATGGTAATTACAAGGAATATTTTGTAGGTTGCTCGTAAAACATTTTATATGTCAATACTATTTATGGGGGGTTTACATGTTTGTAAGTACATGTTATTTTCATGCTGCATCACCTCTGCTTGAGTAGATATTCAGGGTATTCTCTTTGTCAGGAAAACGTGGATAAAGGTCATATGGTCGGTGATTCAAAATTAGGTTATTTGTGTATTTGTCTAGTAGGAATGCATTGTTTAAGCAGACTATTTGTACTCGTCTAGCTCGATTTTCTTCAACAGATGTGTTCTAAGCCTCCCCTGCATAGCAACAAAGAATCCTGCTATGTAAAAGTATTTTATTTTATGTTATTTTAGGGGTAGAGCACTGTAGTAAGCTCAGTTCCAGAACAATTTATGTAAAATGTTTTTATAAACGTATTTTCCGCAGTTGTGAAATATTATCATTCATACTTCATACTACGATATAACAAACTGAAACACCTATGCAACTTTAAATGAGTGATTGATTTGGAGCAATTTCCATTAACTATCTGCTATTGGCTAGAAAATGCATACTGCCTGTGCCTGCAGTACTTCTTGCAATCTGCAAATAAGGTCAAAACTAAAAAAAACATTGAATATTGTTTGTTTTTAAGCAGCTTTTCTTTGTGGGCCTCTTTTTCCTATAGAAACGCCCACATGTTCATGTAATGCTTTCCTGCTATCGGTTTCACCTATGAAATCATTTACTTTTCATGGGTGCATTACTCTTATGACATCCTGTTTTCGAAAAACGATATAACTTCCATTTATTGCCCAGTTCCTCCTTCACGTCCTTGTCTGCAGTCAACTTTTCCCATGTCTTGAGACATTGTCTATTTTATTAATAGACAAGGCGCTCCGATGATACCTAATCATCAGCAGAGAAGATACTGCTTTTTCAAAATAAATCCAACTTCATGCATCATTTCCTCCTTCCTGGAACTAAATGCCAGCACAGCTAAAGTTTAGAAAGCAACTTCTCAGCATTAGGAGGAATTGCTGACCTAGCCAAGGGGCACTGGGACTCAGATAGGGTATTCTGGAGCAGATGGTGCACGCATACGTCTATTAATCATCTTCGCCTCATGAGCATTGCATTGTATCTGGGTTTTGGCGAAAACGCAGAGTGCACAAAACATATTTATCAATCTTTTGAAATTTGTGTCTAACACTTTTACGACAACTACAATACGCTTACAGTATTGAACATCTTACAGTAGGGATACTTTTAAATTCCAGAAGCAATATTTTCCCTTGATTTGTTCCATCTCGACAATGCTGTTCTCAAGGTTGTAATTCAATTACGCTACAACTTTTTAGACGGGTGCACATAGCACATACTGGAAACATCTATTTTTTATAGTTACCAAACTGGGTTAGGAGACAGTTAAAACGAAAATAAGTTATTATTTGCTCTTCTTAGACTAATCTTCCACTGGAAGGAGACCACTTCTTCTCACGAAGGGCCGGGTTCACAAAACCAAAACCCTGCACTCATAGCTTTATATCCACATGCAGGTGCATATTTACTAAATTTTAGATCTCACAGACATTTCCGCAGTTAGGCCAGGAAAGTTTCACTAAGTACAGCAATCCAGGGATATTTGTGTGAATGTCGCGTGATTTTTTTAGAAGGCTCCTATTCCCTCAGTGCATCGTTCGTCATTGCAGAGAATTCCGCACGGGGGGAATGGAGCACACTGTGCAAATGCACACTGCTTTTTATTTAGTTGGGAAAACATTTTCCCTGTGGAGAAACCTCTTCCACGACACCTACAGCAAATGTGGGGATGACCCAGTCTTTCCACTGTGGAAGAGGAGTTATACCAACCCTCTGCTGGAGTGCGTTTCCAACCATTCCCCAGATAGAAGGGGTATGAGGAGGAGTTTGGGAATGACAACAAATATACATGTTTGCGGGTGGTTCCAAATTTAAATGAAACCATGTTTTGGAATGCCTTTTTCGCATCATTTGAATGGGAATTATGATTGGGCTTTTCTCTGCCCTTGTGGTGGAGGAATCTGCAGGTGTAAAACAATTTACAGCTGCTAGGGCTCCTGGCAGGCATAAAAAACGTAACTTCAGTAGTGAACTTATAGTTACACCCACATTTACCTTAGTTATTTGGCGGCCTCAAAGTATGTACCAGTCCTTTGGAACTATATTTTGATTTATTTTTATAATGTTATACTTAAAGTATTTTCCAGCATCTTGAGTTCATGTAAAACAGTGATGTATACTAGAATTCATGAATACATTCACACTCTTTAGGTTTTACTCAGTGTCTTCACTTTCTTCACTGACTCCTCCTTGCTTTAAAAACGTACACTCATAATTGTACAATATTACTATTCAAAACTCCTTCTGCCTATTGTGTGGCTAATTTGAATTCTTGTGTTTGGCAGCCCACTTTTTGCATTCAAGCAACAAACAACGTTAACTGTCTGTTACAGCCCACATTGTATTTCATACTTTAACACACGCTTTGACTAGGCTTCGCATTGTGTCAGCTCCTTGCTCATGATTGGATGGCTTATGTTGTTTTACCCAAGATCTGTGCTCCTTATTCAGTGACCTTCCTCTGTATTATTGTGTCTGTCCCGCTCTGGAGTATTTCTTCTTTAGCATGATCCACTTCGTTCGCTGCTTATGTGATGGAACTATTTGTATTTAGCTTCTAGTATTCCATGAGAACAGATCACAGTCTGAGCTCTGTCTCCCCCTTTCAGCCCCCTCACGCACCGGACTCATCAGATTTCTTTCCTTTTTGCCCCTGCTCTCTCCTTCCACTTCTTCCACTGACCCACCTCTCCTGGGGTCATCCCATTACCTCCCAACCCTCCTCTTTATGCCATCTACTCTCTGATTTCTACATTTTATTTTTGTAATTCAGTTTGTGAGGGCCCCGTAGCTGCACACTGCTACTGGCTGTTTGCCACTCTCGATTTGTGCGGCACTTCACAAATACTTTATTGTTCATTCTGTTTTTTATTTTTTCATTTAACATTTGAAAACAGCCACTGGCCTTTAATGGAACAGTAAATTAAAAATAAAGTATGACAAAAATATTCCAAGATCGGCCCAGGCGCATCAGCATACATGAACACACATGGTAATGCACCAGCGGCCTGTTTGGTATGCTTTATTATGATAAGTTTTGCATGACCAACACCCATGCACTTGCGGCCATAATGGAATGGCTTTTGTCATAAAATAAACAAAAGAGCATTCCATGATTGGCTTTTGCATGATTCCAAAGGAAATAATTATTGTCAAAGCCAGTAATACTGTGCCTATTTGTTACAAGTGACATCATTGGCTTTGTGGATGCTTGTCATTTTTGCGTTTTGTTACTATTTTATCGCAAACGCTGTTGAACACGTTGCTTCTATGCACTATGGAACTCACAAACTAGCCAAATATCAACTGAGGGATTAACAGAAAAGCCAACACTTTAAACCTAAGATGCTGTTAAAACGTAATTTCGCCCCAATCAATTGGAGGACACCTCACACTCAGGACGTACCAAATTGAATCTGTGATCCCCTCGCATTTTTCACTTGATTTTGTTAGTAGAGTTCTCCAGAGTGCAACACATGGTTGCACTAACCTTGTGCATGGAGTGCAATGAAAACAATGTTCTTTTCCATCTCTAACTGAACCCACCAGTGACCAAATATGTTACGATATGAGGGCCATTGGTAGAAGCAGAGAAAGATAGATGGTATAAGATAAACACAGAAACACAGTGCTCTGCCAAAAAGCTTCAATCCATTCAGCAGCAGCACTCTGTAAAGACCACCAACCTTTCCTTCCCTAAAGGCACTCAGTGCAGATGGCTTTAAGGTACAGCATTTCTGCACTCAAACCAGAGTTAAAGGTAAACAGCTCCCTGCCCCAGTCATCCTGACATTTTCAAATCGTCTCCTGTTGGCATCTAGACCATATTTCATAATTACTAGGTCTACTGCATTGAAGTCTGTGCACGGGAAAGCAAAAAAAAAACAAAAATTTTATGTTCTGAAAAAAGTTCTCTGTTTTGTTTATTTTTTTTCTGTATTCATTATTCCTAAAGAAAAATGTCGGTTTATTTTCAACATTCCACTCTTAATATCCATCACCTTTAAAAATATTTCATTCAAGAGAAAATGAGCTGGGTTTTCCTTCTGTTTAAATACAAAAGAGTCCTTCCTATAAATAAGCCAATCTCTGGTATTTAATAAAACTTGTACCTTTACCTAATTTTGAATGTGAGGTATAGATTCAGTCGTGCAGCACAGTGAACATGGACCACACGTCTGGCATACTCATCACACTGAGGTAATTTACTGCACCATACTGAGGAGGCCCAATAGGGATGAAACCAGTTTGGTGCTGTTTGTATTTCAGTTGAGATGGGACCTGGCCTAGCTGTTTGGGATTGATTGTTCCTATTGGAGCAGGGGCAAATCTAATTTGCATGTGGTTGGATCCTATAATATGTGGTATGGTGGCCAAAAAGAAACATACAGCCCGCAGTTAATACCAGCATCCGATATTAATTACAGCATCCATCCATCACTTTTTTGTTTTCCTCCCATTATCTGAAGGCACATTAAAACTGAGGGTGATCTCTTGTATGCTTCCTTCTCAACATGATAAAGAAGATTATCTTAAAATGAGGCCTGCACGGTAGCCCTCAAAAGTAATTTTTGGTGTGAGAACAAACTTGAGAAGGCCAGGTTTAGAGGAAAAATTCTCAAGCAAAATATTTTTTGCAGGAACATTTTTTTGCAGAAACCTGTACTACTTTCTCAACTTCTCTAAGTCAAAAAGATGTGACTATTGCACAACTTTATTGTCTAAATTAAAATTCTTCGCACACCAAATTAAAAAGCTCTTTCTAGGCGAGAGAGTGAACCAAACATTACCTTTGTTTGGACCATAAATGAAATATCTTAATTGCTTTATAGTCATAGGTTCAGTGTTATACTATACTAGAGTAGGTGCTCATCATACATACATAGGGTTTTCCTAACCACTCCCTCATCACACTTCTCAGAACACGTCTGAATTAAACTTATGCTATATATAAGAGTATAATATATTCCAGTTTGAGCAGGTTATGCAAATGTGTTTCTCAGATTTATGCATTCAATTTATGAAAGCATTGGTGACTCTTTTTTAAGGTGAAAGTTGCCTTAAGATAGGAAAATTCTTCATAAATCAGGCACTGAGATGCTGTAAAAAATTGCAATAGGTCCTTTTGTTAACCACGTCATTCATGTTCCAGCTAATCACCCTATGGAGATCAGTATTTTATTTTATCCTCCATTTTCTGCTGCAAACTATGTGCTCCAAGAAAAGCCCTCAATTTAAAATTTATGAGGATCCCTAAGCCCTACAAGGCATTGACCTGTGATTCTAATAAATGTTTAACTATTATTTTGTCCCCTATGCCCCAATAATCCCTAGCCTTCTTCCTCCATAGGGAAATCACTGACACATAATACTAAAATAAATGATTACGATTGTTAATGTCCACCACCTTTGTCATTATAAATGATTGACAAATGAAAACAGAGAACAGATCCCTATTATCACAACATAAGCGTTCATTTCTACAGTCATCATGTGCATTATCTGTAAAGTAATCCGCTGGATTCCACTTTTGTTAGTGGATCCTTCAAACTCTAAGGAAGACAATCCTAGGGATTACCATGGTGTCTTGGGACCACCAGGTCCTACGAAAAGCCTAGGACTCCTCAATTATGCCATGGAGGCACCACTGTGCTCGGGATGGGAGCAGGGTTATGTAAATGAAGGGGTTCAAGAGGATCCCTGTCGTCTTGAGGATCTGTAGAAACACTGCTTCAAACAGGTGGGGTGAGTATGCAGAATATTAGTGCTTGAAATTCAGGAAAAGTCCCAAATCCCACTGCTTCATAATGTTTCAACTATTTTAAACTATATTCTTTATCTCACCAACCCTCAATGTGATGCTGTAGTTCATCTACATCTGTATGTAATTTTCTGCCTTCTCATTATAAATATTGATGAGCGTATTTCTATCCACACCTTTTGGCTAAATATCCTTTTGCTTTCTACAACTGTCTACTGCTATCTGGGTTTGGGTTTTAGTAGCACATACAATAAAATCGATTATAAACATTTCAAAATAAGTGTCTGATACATAATGGATGAATTGATTGAAACAATCTTCAATCTCAAACTCTCAGGGCTGCATCAACAGCTACTTTCCCTCTAACCAATGAGTCGCTGATTGTGTGACATGTCACTACTAGTGGCTGCATGAACTATGGCATTTAGGCTTTGTCAAAAGTCTAGCATGGTTAGAGATTTTTCTCTTGATGATGTTTAGTAATACTAAAAAAAAAAGTATTCTAAGATCTGTAATAGGATCTCAATATTTTAAAATAACGGGCTAATGTTCTAAGAGAATATCATACAACTCCAATGAGTCTCTGTGGTTTCAGATCCCATGATGTGAGTGAAAGCAGAGACTAGTCACCCAGGTTTTGGCTGCACTGGCTTGGTAAAAGGTGCTATGTGGCCTACTGCAAAGCTGGCATGGAGCTCTGGCTAGAGAGGTGAGAGCACATGGAAGGCAAAACCATGCATTCTAAAAACATAGGATCGCCATCTCCCCCATTCGAAAACCCTAAATTACTAGGTCTCTCACTCCTCCTTCTCCTGATCACATACATCACTTCTGTAACCAATATTTCAATAATAGAACACTTGTTAGATGTTGTAATCAGCTCTAGCAATAATAGATTTGCAGTTTACCTACCAAATCTGATTCCCCCTTCTGATAACATGAGAGCAACAGTAAATATTAAACTGCAGCCCTTGTCTATTGGTCTGTTCCATTCATAAACATAGTAAGCAGCATTGGCCCAAAATAGCTACAAAAATAGTGATTATTCTCATCTGCATAGAATCCGACGGCTCCAACTTTGAACTGAAGTCCCTTCAATCATTACAGAATTTAGATTCTAATGAAGATGTTGCCATTTAAGAGAGGTTAGAATAAAGCCATACACACTTACATACAAAAAGGAACATCAGGGAGTTATTCACATAAACACTCCAAAAATAACACCTGTAGAACCTCATCTAGTCAGATAAAAACACCTACAAATCAGTACTTCACTGATAGCATCAACGTAATCAAAACATTGCATGTGGGATCTTTAGGATCAGTGTTAAAATAACTTCCAGCAGTGGTACAGATATCTTGTGTTCCTCTTTAGATCCTGCGAAAGTGAATCATCCTTTTTTATCTCAAAGACTTGTCAACTTAATATAGAAGTTGCATACTGTAGCCCTAGATCTGATCTTCCTGGAGCTCTGGATTATTTTGATTTTCTCTATGCTCATTCATGATTCTCAGATTTATTCACAATTAATTTCCATATATCGTTTTCATTTAGCAGCTGCTTAGGGACACCACATTATCACTGCCATCCTGACATTATGAAATACTTAGACACTATTAGTTCTCTTCAGTAGGGATGTGTAGATTTAAAATTCTGCTGGGGAAGTTGCATTACCTAAATTGTTACACTTTGTGGAATTATGATGACTCTAAACATTGCACACCTTTGCATGTTGTCCAAGTTTCCTCACCCCACAAAGAATGTTGTTTTTGTAAGAGCATTATGGCATTCTGAAAGTATATTTTTCAGCGTTTCTGTTATACACATTTTGCTTCCTAGAGCCTTGAACTATTTTTTACTTAGAAAACTACAGTAGTCACAAAGATTTCCAGAATCACAAAATTTGCAGAAGTCCTGCAATGTAGTAAATCCCTTATATTGAACTTCTCAGTCCAACTCCAGATGTAGTTCTTCTAGACATGATATTCGCTTTAAAAACCTTTCTCCGTTCCTATACAACATGTCTATCATTCAACTCCCCTTGTTTATTAAATTACTGGATTGAGCATTAACTGTGAAGTTTCAGAAATATGCAACCATTAATGTTTTTGGTAGTTTGTTCACACCAGAATCTAAACAGCTATAACTGAGGAATCTTGCTTCACTTGATTTTGTTGTTATTTGGATGGTAATTTTTGCAAAGGGAAGTTGAATCTGCCATTAAATGTGAGGCACAAGGTGTACAAAAAGTGTTAACATGTGTCTCCATAATAAGCTACTATATGCTACAACTTAGGAAAGTACTTGCTAATTACAATGCAGCATTTCATCAGTATGAAGCTGATTTCAAAATTCAAATGTTATTTACCTAGCACCTGCATTTTTCATTTTTTGCTATCTATAAGTAGATGTTGAATGCATGTTGTTTTTCCTAATTTAAATCTGGGTAAGTCAGAGATTCTCATAACATGGTTTGACTCCTCTTCGTGGGACCATGGGTACTAACCCTATTCTATGGGAAATAGTTCAGCACATTCAAATTGTTATAAGAATGTAGGCCTCGTGATAGCTTTTAATATTTCCCTTAAATCTAAGAGCTTTTGTTTTACATTCAAGCATTTACTACCTTTTTATCCTTCTCCACATTACGTTACAGGGGTGAGTGATTCGATCTAATCTTGCCTATACGCTGAAAAAGACATACATATTTATAGGTCTTTCAGCTTTGGCCATGAGACACTACCAGGATGTTCAAAACCTTTCAGCAAGGATATCTGGGGCCTTTATGTGTCATTTACTCCTGGCTCATCAGTCATCCTGCTGCTGGCAGCGGCTAGGATATTCCAATTAAAACCATGATGCTTTGTGCACAGAGAATAATGAAACACTGCTCCCTCTTATGGTGGACTCCGATTCTCATCCAAGATTTTTTATTTTTTTATTTGAGACACCATGTTGCTCTTCTTAATGAACATCAGCTACCCAAAAATATTAACGTGAAAGTAAAATCATATTCTCTGCGGTCCCACAGTTTCAATGTAGTCACTCAACAAAAAGTTGTTGGCACTGTCTCAATTTTCCCATCAGTCCAGCATAAATCCATTCCACCTGTTCCAATCTCCGTGTCTCTGTTAAGTAACATCTGCATATGTGCTTAGTTCCACTGTAACCACCTAGCAAACTTAGGCCGCTGAATATAAACAATGACAGTAAACGGTTCAACACTGAGCTTCTTTTGATTGCTATCTTCATGACACCATCTTGAGCAGTCTACCTACCTTACAATCCTAGGATCAATCTCAGTTTCAATGGCAGAAAATCTGAAATATCAGGGCCTGATTTAAGGGTTGGTGGTATGTACTCTCCACTGTCAGGATAGTGGAGAACATTACACCCACCACTCTGGTGGGCAGAGGAATTCTATATTTATAGGCAACCACCAGCCCAGCCGTGATCTTTGGTTTTCGTTTTCCAGTTTCTCTTTTTTAGAGGTCCCCTTTCAATTCTTTCCTTCTTTTTTTACTTTTTTTTGTAGGCCACACAGCAGTTTCCCAGATATTACTAACAGGCTGCTTGCTTGTGGTTCATTTGCAGTGCACAACATCCCATGGTCACTGCCTCTAAAACAGGCAATCACCATGAAATGTTATTGGGCGTAGTGTATCATTGATTTACTATTCCAAGAAATTGGTTCTAAACATGGTAGCCTCCTACTACTGTTAAATTTTATTTTGTTACTGCAAGCATATATTTTCTTTTTTCTATCTTTATTCTTGAAATTTACCTTGCATATGTTGTCCAGTTTGTATGTGTGTTTTATTGTGGTTGCTTGAGTGGGTGAATGTATGAATGAGTCAGAGTGTGGATAAATGTATGTATGAGTGCAAGGATCAGTGATAGGGTGCATATAGGATGACGTTTGAGTGCCTACACCCATCAATGACTAAAGAGGCATTTTAATTTATAAGTCAGATCTATTAGCATTGCCAATGCTTATTTATGTAACATACATTCATTTCCGGACATTCTTTTTACTTAACTTCCTTAATTCAAACAGAACATAAATCTACCTTGAACCATACTATTGACAACTTTAAAACGATGAAAATGCTTTCAGTGTAGGTTATTACATTTTGTTCAGGAATTTTTAAATACTTCACCATCCCTTCTTTCACGCCTTCCACTGTTCTTTCATGTCTGAGGGCAGCAGTTAAGCAACAACAGCATTACCCAAAAAATGTGCATCATGAGCCATGAAAGAAGAAAGATCAAAGCTTCTTGATTTTAACCCCCCTCCTCCTCCATTCCCCCATCCTTACAGGAGTTTCACAATATTTTTTTTAGGAAGACAGTGTTCTGCTAGCCTTATTACTAGGCGCCAGGGGCAGCTCCTCCATTAGAGTGGAGAAGCATCGCCTCCCCCGGCCAGCAGTGGCAGCTGCTAAACCTTTACTAGAAAACAATAATAAACTGGGCTGATTATCATTTTCTGGTAAAGGGGTGGGGCCACAGGGGTGACGAGCACTCCCCCTCACTGCGCATGTATGTTTGGCCGGCTGTCTCGGGCCAGCCAAACACTCATGCGCAGTAGGGTCTCTCCAGCCCAGCAACACAGTTGTCGATATGGGGAGAGCATGCACAGGCTCCCAGTGTGCTTGGGAGCGCCCTGGCTAAGTGCACCCAGCCAATCCTGACGCAGCGTCAGGATTGGCCGGAGGGTAGGCTGGGAGCCTATGCCTGCCTGTAGCGATTGAGGAGATGAGCGGTGGCGAGGGAAGGTAAGTGTTTTAAATTTTTTTTTTATTAAATTAATATTTATTCCCCCCTTCCTGGCCCTCCCCGCACTGCCCTGCCCCTTCCGCACTCCTCGAGCCACTACTGCTAGGTGTAGCAAGCTATAGCAGCCGATTAAGTCGAGCTCCTATGATTTTGTCCCTTGCCTTCGTCTACAGCCATTAACACAGACACAGGCCTTTAAAGGCCAGTTCAGCCGGGTGTAGGGGGCTATAATGTTGTATTAATTCATGCCTAGCTTTACATTGCCCCTCGATTTTGATGAACTAAGATCTGAAATTAGGAGAAATTAAGAACCTAACTTTTTTCAACTTGAACATACGAAATGGCAACAGATAATTTAGAACACAAACATTTGTTCATTATGATGTCTTTACAATGTAACCGAGCATTGACCTTATTTTTTGGAACAGGGAATGGGTGTGGCGCCTATCATTAAGATCACAAGACTAAAACGTTTTCAAGGTTAAAACTGTGTTTTTCTTTCATCACATCATTCTTTTTTCACTTGAGTTCACATTTAAAGTGGGTGGAGAAGGATCAGATTTGTAGAAATGGGGTTTAAACAAAGTAGTATTTGGAAAAAGAAAGAGCTATAATTAAGGTTATTACTGTGCTATTACACTAAAGTAGGTTAGCTGGGGGCATGGGAGGACTGCAATTTCTCCTCATTCCACACTATATTAGTGTTAATTGTAATAATGAGTGAAGTATTACTCAGCTGGGAAATGCTGACTAGCAACAGAAGCATTGAAGGTTCATCAGCTAACAATTATTCTGTATGAATGTGAAATAATTCCATCGCTCATCAGTTCATCAAGCGCTGTGCTAATTACTTCCAAACTGTGCCTCTAGAAACAGAAGACAAAAGCAAGGATCTGCATTGCCTAATTCATTCATAGTTCTAAATGGATTAAGTCTTAAACGAAAACCTTAAAGAAAATATAACGCTAAGCTGTAAAACAAAAATCAGTTCTCTTCGTTTCGCTCAAAACATGTCATCTAATTAGCGCCTCTGAGTTTTTTTTTTGCAAATATGTGCATCTACTCAATAAAGATATTTCGATATTTGATACATCACTGATTATGTCTTTTGTAACTATGTACTGCACAATTAACCTTATCGTTCTATTTCAGTATATTTCTGCAAAGAGCAGATCACATTTTGTTATTCCTTTGTTTCTCTTCTCTCCTGGTTTTAATCGGTCACTGAAACATTTCCATTATTAATCTTCTCTTTTACCTTTTCGCTCCCCTTAACTACGCATCTCACATTCATGGTTATTTTGTTGATTTTATCATTGTTCTCCTGTCTCTGTCCTTTGTAAAATGAATCCTTTATAGTGAGCAGAGTCTTTTTCCATCCCTACTATCCCACCCCTCAGTTAAATGTCACTACCTTCTTTCTTCTACAGCATTTTCTGTGCAGTGAACAAAGTATCTGTTCTCCAACTCTGCACTCGCAGTTTTGCTCCATATTTTTCTCTTTTCTTTCATTGGTGATGTTGCACTGGTTCCTTACCTTTGGTAATCCATTTTCCCTAAAGGGGTGGTCCATAATGTGCAGCAGTGGAGGGGCAGGCAAACATAAGCACAGTTTCTTTCACAGGCACATACACATACTCACACCCTTCCACATGCACCCTCACACACCCATTCACAAGTGCAGTCACATACACTCATCATCCACAAGCATATACACATGCACACACCCATTGACAACACACCCTCACATATAATATTGATATATAAACACATGCATTCAGCATTCACTAAGGACGTACCTACTGCGGCGGTGAGATCGGCTGGCGGGAACGAGACAATGAAGCCTTACTTGTTTCCTGGAGGCTTCGTGTATAAAAGGGACAGAAGGAAGATCCAGCTGTTTCCTCTCATTGGTTAATCTTGTCATGGGCAACCGATGATGGTAGGACCTTCTTTACCTCGTCAGAATGTGAGATGGGGTCAATGAAAGTTGCTGAACCCACTCTGTGATGACCATCACTGATGGGTAGGCTGCCCTGGGCACTTCAGGGGTTAAAACCTTTGCTCCCAGGCCTGACTCTATCAGTGTTTTTCCCTCTCGCCATCAGAGGGAGGCTTACAGAAGACTTTGGGGGGGCTGAAGCAGTCACACTTTGCAGGCTGTAAAAACTTCAGCCTGGCAAATTTCGGATCAGGCAGCCAGATGCCTGTGAATTTAATGCATGCAGAGCTCCTAGCTGCCTGGACCCAAACAGAGGATAAATACGGCTCATAGATGATAGAATACTAATGACAAAGTAATGTTTTGCTAGACAGCATCCTTTCAGGGCCCTCTCAGCCATTATGTCGGTAGACAGCACATTTTATGATCTTGCTCAGCAGACATTCATTCAGGATTGTCCCACATACTAGAACAGACTTTTTTTAAATGTATCAGCTGATCTCACCCATATATTTTTATTGATCTGCTCTGTACCTTTAATACATTTCCATGCAGTGACCCATTTAAAGGTATGTCTTGCTGCTACAACTGCTTGAGTGAACCGGTGCTCTTATCTTAAATTGGTCCATGTTTTTGGTTTTATTGCTTGTTGTATCTTCTTTGAATGGTTTGCAGTAACTATGCAAATAAATAAATTTAACTAAACCTAAGTTAGCATCTGAAACCCTGCTCTGAAAGCTGGGAGAAGGCTACGTTCGCTCATATAAGAATCGCTGTCTGATGGTACATTTGGAGGAGGTTTTGTGTGGTTCTCTTCACAAGTCATTTTTGAAACAAAACATGGTGCATTTTATAACACATGTTTTCATTATAGAACCTTGTCCAATAATTGAATGGATGGATGGGGATTGGAAACATGGCGGAATGGCTCAGTGAATGAATGATAGTCTAGCCAAAATGATTATTTGCTGCCTTTTTTTTTCTATGATGTCTAAAATTGCTTTGTTATCACTAGACAAGTGCTTGTTTGACTATGGTTAGAAAAATGGGTTACTATTCCATTGATGTCCAGTTCAACCCTTAGGGCCTCAATTGGTGTGCCAGAACCTGAATGTAGGATGTGCCACCAAAACTCGTTTCAATGACTTTGAGTTTTAGGCAAACAATTGCACACCACTGGATCCAGCTGCCATAACTTTGATATGATAGGTAGTTATTAATGTCTCAAAGGATATCTGGCTGAAATATTGTGAAAAGCGGATAACAACTCTAGTGTTTTGACTCATTGAAGATTCACTTTTGGCCAGTTGATCAACTCAATTGAGTTTGTAGTCAATATGTATGACAAGATATTCAAAGGACTTGACTCTCCCCAGGTTTCTACCATTTGTCATGAATGTCGAATTGTAGTTTACAATTGTGTAAAGAACCATGTACTTTGTCATAGAGAAGATTAATCTTATGTTTAGGCAATATTTTTTGAGACCTTAAAAAAAGAGATGCATGGACAATGCTGTTTAAGACAGTAGCACTCTCTGATCCACAAACAAAAATATAGGAAGTTTAAGACCTCCATTTTTGGGACATCTAGGTTTAGATCAACAACCCATGTATCAAATTTGTTAATGAAAAGAATCATAAACATGGGCACTAGGACACATCCTTGATGCACCCATTGTTTGATTTTGAACCTTGGTGTACTCTTGCCTTTTGTCATAAACGAATCCTGGTAGTATTCCTGTGTTATAAATGATGTAGGAATGCCGGCGAACACCTACATCAGTTAGGGAGGACCATAGATCTGTCCATGGAGTCAAATGCTGTAAGTAAAGTGATGAAGACCATGCATAGTGGGGAATTCTTTATCACAGTCTACCTTAAACAGGTTAGGTAAAGCCTCATGGCCTGGTCTACAGTGCCTACTCCCTTTTCAAACCCTGCTTGATGTCTGCTAAGATTTTATTTTCTTCAACCCAGTCCTGCAGATGATTTAGAAGCAGCTTCCCATGGATTTTCAATACTGAATCAAACAGTGAGATGGGTCTATACATTTCAGGATTACTGAGATAGCCCTTTTTATGAATTCATAATATGGTCGCAGATTTACAGGATTTGGGTATTTCACCATGGTTAAAGATGGCTTTGTAGACTATTATCAGCACATGAACGATTATAGATAAATTGGCTTGAATAACATCCGAGTGAACTTGGTCTGGACCTTGGGCTTTATGAGGTTTTTGACTCTTAATGGCAAGACAGGCTTCATACCCTGCAAACTCCAGTATCGCTTCATTATGGTTGACTTGGCTATTAGTAAGGATTCCCCTTCAGTTGATGCACTGTTTGTTCAGATTTGAGGTCAGGTTCCATTACATCTTGGAAGTTCTCTTCTTTCACTATTAATCCCAGGTCAGAGGTAGTATTAGATGCTTGACTACATAGGGATGAGAAGTGGTTTTACCACACTGAACAATGAATCCCATTTTCTATTTTCTTCTTTTGGATTAATATAGTCCCATCTAGTTGAATTCCAGATGCTTTGGGGTCATTATGTGTGTTCATCATTTGAAGCATTAGCTGTGCCCTACTTGATTAAATCTATATGATCTTCTTATAGGTCATCCTTGTGTTTTTTTAAAAGTTCTTCTCTGGTAGGAGCATTGTGCCTTGTTCTTAATAGATGTGGCAGGTGGTTTTTATAAAGCTAGCATTCCTTATCAAACCATTCTAGGGCTGCTTCAGATATTTGAGGTGTTTGGTCCCCTAGTTCTCTACTAACCTGGCTGTTAGTTATTACGGATGTTAAGGCCTCCAAGCCCTGCACAATTCTTGAATACTCGTGCTTGCCCATTTCCTAAACTTCCAGATAAGTTTGCTTCCATTCTCTGTTATTATTGCAAGAACTGGACACTCCTGCATTCCTGGATAGTTTTTACCTATTCCACCCCCATACTGCATGTAGCGACCGAGCGCAGCAAGCAGGGCTGACTGTTTATTGGAGGATTTGTGGGGTTCTCCTCACAAGGCATTTTGGAAAAAAATGCAAATATGGTGCATTTTACAACACATGTTTTCATTATAGAACCATGTCCGAATTGAATGTATGGATGGAGATTGGTGACATGGCGGAATTGCTCAGAAATGAATGATAGTTGGAGGGTGCTGAGTGTGAAATGAATTAATTTAAGAATAGATGACAATGGAACTGCACAAGTGTTGGTGCTCTGATTTTCAAATAGGCATTCAGAGCAAATTAGCACCAGCCCTGCAGTTTGTATAATCCAGTCCCTGAACTGCTTGCTAAGGTAATGTGCTAAGAGATTGACTATGAAACTACCTGTAAAGGTGAAGGTAATGGCTACCATGGTAATAACCTTGCTAGCAGATGTTGCCATTTTATTTAGAGGATGCCTGTTAAGTTGACAGTGTAACTGGTACTAACTGGTGGTAATACTGTGTTATTATCACTGGTGATCTCCATATCATCATTTCAGCAGTGTTTAGCTACTAAAAATATCTGCGGACAATGGCAGCAGGTGAGCAGAATTTCTCTCACTCTTTCCTGTTTTTTGCTCAAAGGCTGTAACGTAATAGAACAGAAAACAAAGGGCCAGATGTAGGAACAAAGCAAATTGCGACTTGCAATTTGCGAGTCTCTGCGACTCGCAAATTGCAAGTTGCAATTTGCTATGCAGAAAGGTGTCTCAGACACCTTCTGCGAGTCGCTATGGGGTCGCAAAGACCCACCTCATTAATATTAATGAGGTGGGTCGCAATTTGCGCCCCCATAGCGACTCTGGGCACTCACGGGGATGGAGGCCTGCTGGGAACAGCAGACCTCCATGTCCGTGACTGCTTTTAAATAAAGCAGTTTTTTTTTTCCAAGTGTAGCCCGTTTTCCTTAAAGGAAAACGAGCTGCACTTAGAAAAAAAAAAACGAAACCTTTAGTTTCGGATTTTTTCAGGGCATATAGTGGTCCCTTGGACCACTGCCTGCTCTGAAAAAATATTTTTGTGTCCACTCACAAAGGGGAAGGGGTCCCATGGGGACCCCTTGCAGTTTGCGAGTCAGAAATGCATTTTGCGAGTCGGTTCCGACTCGCAAAATGCATTTCTGCATAGCAAACACACGTTTGCGACTCGCAAACGGCGATTTTTGCCGTTTGCAACTCGCAAACTGTTTGCTACATCTGGTCCTAAATTCTTAGAACTCTGTTACCAGACATGACATTTCTTCCACTCTTCAATATTCAGGTTATAAATGCCTCCAAGGGGAGGAGTAAGAAAGAACACTGTACAACAAATGATAACACACAATACAGGTAAAGGAAACAGTATAAACTGCAACAACATGCAACTGTCCACAAACATCTAATTGCTAATGAAATATTGGTGTTGCCTTCAAACTCCTGAAAAAGCAATGAGATGTCAGGTTTCCTCAGTATATTTTCCATTGACTACTCAACCCCTGATTAGGGCTCTTCTGTTAGGTCTAGCTTGGTTCCAGTGGCGCTATTAGCAAGGGGCCCACATCTGGGCAAACACTTAGCCAACTAGGGCAATAAATCAAAAACATATAAAGTAATGGGAAGAATGCGTGAAATAATAAGTATTATCACTGGCATCACTCAGTGCAGCAGTCCAACACATCATTCTTTTGCACACCATGCCAAATTAGTTCGGACCTGGCAATATGCAAATCAGTGTTGATCCTGCTTCAGCTCACTGAGCCATTCACCTGACTGGCAAGCCCCAGTGAGGGCACAACCAGTCTTGGGTTACCTGTGATGCTCTTCAGGGATGACCTGGCCTGACAGTTTGGGCTGGAATCTTCCTACTGTAGCAGGATCAAGCAGTTGCATAATGAAACCTGAGGTGGCCCACCTGCAAAATACATGAGGGGTACCCATGCTCCCGACTGAGTCAGGTGGTTTTAGGCCAGGGTCCACCACTGTGCACAGAGCCGGGGGGACCCCCTGGAGCTCGGGGGACTCCCACACCATGGGAGCTGCAGGGACTATTGTTACACCACTAGGATCAAGACTGATTTGCACATGGCTTAGTCCAATCTGAGGTGGCATGGTGTGCAAAATAATGATGGACTGGGATGTGGCCCTGAGTAATTGCCAGCGGCTGAGATTAATTCAACCATTCCATCAGACACTTTTTTGTATACTTCACTTTTTTGTATACTTCACTTTTTTGCATTTTCTGGTAAACTTCAGTACACATCCTACACAGTCACAACACATCCTCACATTAGCATATTTTCTCTAGAACCACAGCTTTGCCCTTCTTATGAAACTCAACACTTCTGATACAGAACACATGCAACCAACACCCACCTAATTATATTTTGTCTTCATATATACAAAGCAAGCCAGGTAATGGTGGCAAGTAAGATGCACTTCCCAAATGTGGTGACAGTATGAATGTGGATTTTAGATAGAAAATTGTAGGTGCAATGCGGTTGAGTACACTCCACTACCCTAGAGCGTCCATCGAGTGATCAATGTTCCTTAACCACATCCATCGTAATCAGTTGGATGAACATCTTTGCATCAACAATCCTTAACCACAGCCATCGTACTCAGTTGGATGAACATCTTTGCATAAGCAAGCAACACGTGTTTAGTCACAAGTGACATTTTCAAGGCCGCATGGTATATACAAACAGTTATGGTAATAAATACCCTATCAAAAAACGTTTGAGGATAATAGCATGTTAAAATGGAGTGTGAGAGTACAAATGGTGAATCATGCGTCAACTGAAGAGAAAAGGTGGTGAGTTGCTTGTATGCCAATAAGAAAATGAAGTATTGAGAGAGATGATCGTAAAAACACACCTATTGTATAAGTAAGTTAGTCAAAGAACCCAGTGTCAGCATACCCTGAGTGACATAACATAATAGCGAGGGCGTAGGAAAAGTGTTACAAATAAAATATTGCATTAAAACCCCATCACCAACATCAGGGAGTTACCTAGAAATGGTGATAGTGTATTCATAGCTGAGAAATGAAGAAAAGCATACCTCAAAGCAAAGGCGCGGTCCGGAATGCACCAAATGTATGTAGAAAGAAGATAGAATATGCTTCAGAAATATGGTTATGAGCAATTCTTTCATGGTAGTCACAAGGAAGAAAAGTGGCAGTTACGTGAGACCATGATAAGTCTCAAATCTGTGAGGGAACAAAATTCCAGGTAAGATTTGAGACCGTAAAAGATCTATAAAGTATACAAAGATTATAAAAAATATATGCAGGAGTGATGGGACTAAATGTGAACTAACTAATATATATATATGGCAAGTGTTATATAACTAGTAAGCATGAGTATCTTAAAGTGCAAAAAAAAGAGTTAAATGTACGTGGAAAATGTTTTTAAAATGATGAGCACAAGTATCTAGGAGTGCAAATAATAATAGTGAACCTAGTAATCGATTGCCAAATGAAGTGAGGGCTATTGGTGCAATCCAATATTGTAGGAAACAAACCGAGGGCAAAAGTAGGTGCATTATGGAGTAACAGATAAGGGGCTTGCCATTAAAAATAACTGAAAGCACGATCAAGGAAGCTGTGCCTCAAAACTGCTGTAATGCCGGTATGAAATACAAGCGGCATTAATAAAGGTAAAACGGTCTGTCTTAGAACAAAATAATTCATGAAGAAACCAAACAGGAGATGTGTTTAAGTTAGCTAACCTCGGAGTATATGTCGAGTCTGCCTTAAAGCGAAAGTCCACTGAGAAAACACAAATAATATGTTAATAAGTTCGCTTACCTCGGAGTACATGTCTAAGTAGGTGCCGGCGTGGAGACAAGTAGGAGAACGTTGGCCATGTTGATGACCAATTTTAAAGGGCCCCATGGGCATGGACATAGAAGAGGGGGGAGGAAGCAGAATGAGGTAAATCAGAAATGGCAGCCATTTTGGAGTGTAGTGGAAGTAAATTGAAAAGAAACAAACAGACAAAGGAAAGAAGGTAATTATTGATTTATGTCAAATAATTAGCATGCCCCTGTACTACATGCGGATGAGCGTGGTAGCAATAACATATACATTAAAATATCGGCCATATCGGTGAGTCATAAAGGAGCTCCATGAATAAAGAAAAAAGGCAGAAAAAGGTGAAAGAGAGAAAGACATATCCTAATCATACATAAAGTATAGTTAAGCATGTGTGTTAACTGGTGATAATATTGAGGTGTCTACAGATGGGAAAGTCAAGGGGAAGATGGGAAGTGAAGTGAAATACAATATACCAAGAATTGCGTAGTGTGAATACATTATATTGATTGATATTTTGTCTTCATATCGGGACATAAAACAGTGTTCCTGTAGCATACTGTGTCAAGTGTGTAGTACATAAATGTTAATGCTTTTGAGAACAATTTAATTGATCACAATAATTGTTTGCGTTGATTGCATGATGGCACATCTCGAGCGGCAGGCAATTAGTAGAGGTTTCACATCTGCCTCAAGTATTGCTGTTCTTATGTTGTTAGCATTGTCTGTAGGTAATTCATGAAGACTGGCTTCTTTTAGCATTGGCATTAAGGCCCTCATTACAACATTGGCGGTAAAAGCTGCTTACCGCCGTGCAGAAGACCGCCAACACACCGCCGCGGCCGCAGAAAACCGCCACAGCTATTATGACCCACATTTTGGAATCCGCCAAAATTCAGACACCCACACAAGTCCGCCACACCAAAGGTCAGTGATAAACTGGCGAAAACAAAACCTCCACCGTCACGCCAACAGAAATACGCCCACACTATCACGACACACGAATCTAAGCGGCGGTCTTTCAACCGCGGTATTCCATTGGCGGTACACACCGCCGCGCTCAAAATACACACACATCTACAAAACACAGCCACATTGGACAATTCGAAATACACACACCTGATACACATACACACACCACTCCCACACACCCATTACAATATAAAATACACACCCACATCACCCACAAACCCCGACGACAAAAAATTCCAAAAGAAGGCCAGAGAGAGACACCACCAGCAAGAACAACAGCATCCACAGGCACACAACACCATCACCCACACAACTTCCACGCACCTCACAAAACACACCACTGCATATCAGCACACTTATCACCACACAATCCACCCCACATATCACCTAGACCACCCCATGGCACGGCAAAGACATCCCAGGTTCTCGGAGGAGGAGCTCAGGGTCATGGTGGAGGAAATCATCCGGGTAGAGCCACAGCTATTCGGATCACAGGTGAAGCACACCTCCATTGCAAGGAAGATGGAGCTATGGCGAAGAATAGCGGACAGGGTCAACGCAGTGGGATAGCACCCAAGAAATCTGGAGGACATCAGGAAGAAGTGGAACGACCTATGGGGAAGGTGCGTTCCATGGTCTCAAGACACCACCAGGCGGTTCAGTGGACTGGCGGCGGACCCCCACCTCCTCCCCCACAACTAACAACATGGGAGGAGCAGGTCTTGGCGATTCTGCATCCTGAGCGCCTCGCAGGAGTAGCTGGAGGAATGGACTCTGGTAAGTCAAATCTTAACTATTACATCCCCCACCCTACCTGCATGCTATCACATTCCCCCACCCTCACCCCCAGCACCACAACTCCTCACATATGTCCCAACATCACAAACCACCCATTCCAACTCCAAGCCCTGCATGCACCAAGAAAGCATGGACAAACATCGCTAAAGCATGCCCACTGCACATACCCATACAACCCCCTAAACCACCATCACACAAGCTCCCACACAGGAATGCAAGCGCTGGGGTACACGGTCACCCACCCATTGCACACCATGGCACATACAGATGTAATAACCATCCTTTTATACCCCTGCAGAACCACTACCCAATGTCACCGGACAGGAGGGTCCACACATGTCCACACCACCAACAGAAGAGGCCCACAGTGATGACAGCAGCTCTGTCCAACTGGATCTAGATGACCAGCCCGGCCCATCGGGGACCTCAGGACAGTCGGTTCCCCTCACACTGGCACAGGCCATCAGAGACCTTCCCCCCTCTGGAAACACCAGCACAGCACCCACACAGCGGGCCCATACCTCCATCCCCAGGACACGTCAATCAGCAGTGTGTCCACCACTACAGGGAACCCAGGAAAACCCACCACCCCAACAACAACAGGGACCTGGGGCAGTGGTAGTGGGCACACGGTCTAGGGGACGGAGGCCCAGGAACACAGGGGAACTGGGAGGGCTGCTGTGCGACAGGGGGCGGACAGGCCAAGGGAACCCACTCTCCACGAGGTCCTCTCCTCAATCATGGTAGCCTACCACCACTCCCAGGAGACGATGGCAACGGTACTGGCCAAGTTTCAGGAGACCCAGCGCCTGCAGGAGGAACAGTATATGGGCTTCAGGAAGGAACTCAGAACCATCAGCTCCACCCTGGGCACCATCATAGGGGTGCTGAAGGAAGTACTCAACACCAGGAGGGACACTGTGGCACTACAAGGGGCCCCTGACACTAGCATGGACGATGAACTGCCCACCACCTCCGTCAGCGCTAGTGGACTGGACGCCCCGCCACAGGACCACCACACCAGCACCCCACCCCCTGCAGAGGGAGAACCACACTGCAAACCGTCCCTGAGATCCAGGACAAAGACAGAGAACGATTCCAAGACCCCCGCCAAGAAATGAGACCCCCCTGATTGTCATCCTACTGTCCCACTTTGTCACCCTGTCCATCCTTAGACTGTCCCAGCTCCACTTCCTATGCCCATTTGGACAATGCACCTGTGAGACTGGACTCTGCATTGGACATTCCTCCGCCATCACCCCTCACCATTTCACTACCCCCTCCAATATTGAGCACTTAAATAAACACACTTAAAACACAAAACAATCTTGAGTCTGTCTGTGATTTCGAAATAATGTTTTAGCAATTACAGTGACAAAATGCTCTTTCAAATGTAATGTCAACATACCTATGTCACACAGCTCAAGTCCATGAGGAATCTAAGCAGATTTCACACAGGGGGACCCACATCTGTGAAATCGTAAGGGAAAGTGACAACTCAGTGACCATACACTGGGTGAAAACGACACACAGTAGAGAGGTAGTAGTGTTTAAGTACATGTAGTAGGCAGGTCTGTACTCTTACCTGTGTCTCACTAGAAATATTGCTGCATCACTGAGTCCCTGCTGTTCATGTCTTCTTCCTCTGCTTCCTCGTCTTCACTATCCACAGGCTCCACAGCTGCAACAACACCGCCATCTGGACCATCCTCCTGCAGAAAAGGCACCTGTCGTCGCAATGCCAAGTTATGAAGCATACAGCAGGCCATGATGATCTGGCACACCTTCTTTGGTGAGTAGAATAGGGATCCACCTTTCATATGGAGACACCGGAACCTGGCCTTCAGGAGGCCGAAGGTCCCCTCGATCACCCTCCTCGTTCACCCATGGGCCTCATTGTAGCGTTCCTCTGCCCTTGTCCTGGGATTCCTCACTGGGGTCAGTAGCCATGACAGGTTGGGGTAACCAGAGTCACCTGCAAATGGCGAGGGACAACTGACCTGTAGGGTAAACCCAGACCCAGACAACCATTCCCACTCACTTGCCTCCAGGTGCTCGCCTAACAGCCACGCACGGTGCCTCTGGAGTTGCCCCATCACATAAGGGATGCTGCTGTTCCGCAGGATGTAGGCGTCATGCACTGAGCCAGGGAACTTGCCATTCACATTGGAGATGTACTGGTCGGCCAAACATACCATCTGTACATTCATAGAATGGTAACTCTTCCGGTTTCTGTACACCTGTTCACTCCTGTGGGGGGGACCAAAGCCACATGGGTCCCATCAATGGCACCTATGATGTTGGGGATATGTCCCAGAGCATAGAAATCACCTTTCACTGTAGGCAAATCCTCCACATGAGGGAAAACGATGTAGCTCCATGTGTGTTTCAGAAGGGCAGACAACACTCTGGACAATACGTTGGAAAACATAGGCTGGGACATCCCTGATGCTATGGCCACTGTTGTTTGAAATGACCCACTTGCAAGGAAATGGAGCAATGACAGCACCTGCACTTGAAGGGGATTCCTGTGGGATGGCAGATAGCTGACATCAGGTCTGGCTCCAACTGGGTACACAGTTCATGGATTGTGGCACGGTCAAGCCTGTATGTGATTAAGACATGTCGCTCCTCCGTTGTCCACAGGTCCACAAACAGTCAGTACACCGGAGGATGCCGCCATCTCCTCACATGTCCCAGTGGACTGTGCCTATGAAGGACAACAGCGAGTACAGAGTCAAACAACTCTGAAGTACGTACCCACAGTTTACCCAGAACACCAATCATACACAAAAGGTGGCCTGTACGTGTGTTGAGTCTAGGCCTAGGTATGTGTGACGCAGTTGGAAATGAAGCCATGTGGGCCCCTGAAATGGCGGCTGCCTGACCTCTAAAGTGGGACAATGGGATATGAGGTAACTGCGCTGGCATTGTACACCGTCGCGGTAGGGGGTCGAAGACCGCGGAGCAATGCTGCATTGGTTAACATTGGACCCTGTGGGTCCCAGGATCCAATGATGATGTACGCCGGCGGTGACGGTACGCACCACCGCGTACGTGACCTCCATTTTCTATCTGTTCAATCACTCAATACCTGATCTTCGACAGGAGAGGTCCTACACTGCAAGTGCTGCTGTGACCTCGGTCTGGAAGAGACAATGGCTCGAGTGTCTGGGGAAAGGGCCCCTACCTTCAAATCGGAGGAGTTGGAGAAGCTCGTGGATGGGGTCCTCCCCCAGTACACGCTACTCTACGGTCCTCCAGACAAACAGGTATGTACACAGGAAGCATGCTGTATGGGCTATGCCCGTGTGGAGAGGGCTGGATGTAAGATGGAAGGGGGGAGAGTGCAGCATGCATGAAAGACGGTGAATGCATGTGCCACATGGCAAGGGTAGGGATGGGGGCCAATCACTTTGACGGTGCAGTTGGTAATGACTTCTCTTTTTCCCCTGTACATTTCATGTAGGTCAGCGCCCACCAGAAAAAAGATATTTGGCGTGCCATCGCCAAGGACGTCCGGACCCTGGGGGTCTACCACAGACGGAGCACCCACTGCCGTAAAAGATGGGATGACATTCGCCGCTGGAGCAAGAAGACGCTCAGCTGGGGATGGCCTCCCAACGTGGGAGGGGTGCCCGTCGCACCATGACCCCCCTGATGTTCCGGATCCTGGCGGTGGCCTAACCGGAGGTGGATGGGCGCTTGAGGGCATCACAGCAGACACAAGGGGGTGAGTACACTCTCATTCTGCTGACTTTGCGCGCAGTGGAGGGGTCTGGGTGGGGGAGGTGGGCTGTGGGTTTCCATAGGCCAGGGCGAGTTCCGTAGGCAAGGCCCCTCCGTAAGGCAGGCCATGTGGCACCCCAGCCCACCTCTGTAGAGTGCCAAGTACACCTAGTCATGGCCCTGTGTCATCTATGTGTGCAGATGTCATCCATAGCCTTGTAGGCCATTTCCCAGGAATTGAACAGTGGAGCCCAAGAGCGCGGCGTAGTGCAGGGGGCTTCTGTGTCTGTTGTGTCCGCCAACGGTAGCGGTAATGCATGCACTCAACATGTCTCTCTTCTGTCGTCCCCCCCTTTTTGTGGTCTCCCTGTTCTTGTGTGCATTAGCATCATCAGGCGGAGGAGCAGTTGCACCGGAGCATGAGGGAGCTGCATCCCACATGGCCCTGGAGGGCGACACTACGGAGTCTGAATTCACCAGTGGGACGGAGGGCGAGGGGAGCTCCATGGCGGGGACAGGAGCTGAGACCAGCGACATGGACTCGTCCTCTGATGGGAGCTCTCTTGTGGTGGTGGCAACATCTGTGCCCCCCGCATCTGCAGGTACAGCCGCAACTCCCCTACCAGCACCGCCCTCCCAGCAGCCCCTCAGCCTTTGCCCCGTGCCCGCTCACCCAGGAGGGTGGGCATCACCTTCACCCCAGGCACCTCAGGCCCTGCCCCAGTCACCCCTGCTGCCCTCAGTGAGGAGGCCATTGACCTCCTCAGGTCCCTCACTGTTGGGCAGTCTACCATTTTGAATGCCATCCAGGGTGCAGAGAGGCAGTTACAACAAACAAATGTATTCCTGGAGGGCATTCATTCTGGTCAGGCGGCCCTTCACCGAGCTTTTCAGACTCTGGCCTCAGCACTGATGGCAGCCGTTGTCCCCGTCTCTAGCCTCCCCCTCCAACTTCCTCCACCCGACCCAATCCCCTGTACCTCAGCCTATCCCAAGCACACCTACAGACCATGCACACATGTCAACACCCAAGGGTAGCTCAGGCAAACATAAGCACCACACATCCCACAGGCATTCACGCAAGCATCACACACATGCAGACACAGCAACATCCACTGCCTCCACTGTGTCCCCCTCCTCCTCGTCTCCCTCCTCCCTCCCAGTCTTGTCTACACTCACACCTGCATGCACTACATCTACAGCCACAACGTCCCTCTCCAGAACACCCACCACCACACCCCGCTCACGTACAGTCACCACCCACACTACCATTCACACGTCTCCTGTGTCCTCTCCCAGTGTGTCTGTGATGCCCCCTCCCAAGATACACAAACGCAGGCACAAACCCACCCAACAGCCTCCAGCGCATGCACCTTCACCCAAAGTCACCAAACGTACACCTCCTACAACCACCACCTCTTCCTCCACTCCCAAACCCCCTCCAGCTACCCATCCCAGTGTGTCCCAAGAACTTTTCCTGTCCACCCTTGACCTCTTTCCCACACCTCCCCCACCCCGTCCATCTCCTAGGTCCCAAACTAGCACCTCAGCCACAACATCTCCGGGACCAGTGGTTCCTGTAGTCACCGGAATCTGGAGTGCACCGGCCACAAGGGCAGCCAGTGTGGCACGGAGCCACAGCACAGACAGTCCCCCACCTGTGAAGCATCAGAAGTTGGCCAGTGCCCGGCCGGAGAGGGGGAAGACTCCATCCACCAAAGCCGCTCCCAGGGGTACAGGTGGGAGTGTGGAGTCAGCTGTGACACCTTCCAAGGAGGGGGAAGGGCCACAAGAAACCCGGCAAGTCTGGGAACAGCAGCACGGCGGAGAAGACTGCCAGCACCAGCCCAGCTGCCCAGGAGGCCACCGCCAGCTCCAGCCGAGCTGCCCAGGAGGCCACCGCCAGCCCCAGCCCAGCTGCCCAGGAGGCCACTGCCAGCAAAAGCCCCGCTGGGCCATGAAGGACCGCCAGCAAAAGCCCCATTGGGACATGAAGGACCGCCAGCAAAAGCCCTGTTGGGCCATGAAGGACCGCCAGCAAAAGCCCAGTTGGGACATGAAGGACCGAAGCAAAAACCCCGTTGTGCCATGAAGGACCGGCAGCAAAAGCCCCGTTGGGCCATGAAGGACCGCCAGCAAAAGCCCCGTTGGGCCATGAAGGACCGCCAGCAAAAGCCCAGTTGGGCCATGAAGGACCGCCAGCAGCTGAGACCCTGCAATGGAGACCGCCATCTCAAGCACCGCTGAACAGGGCACCGCCATCTCAAGCACTGCTGAACAGGGCACCACCATCTCAAGCACCGCTGAACAGGGCACCGCCATCTCAAGCACCGCTGCACAGGGCACCGCCATTTCAAGCACCGCTGGCCCATGAGCGGCAAGGGCACTGACGCAACTGAGTCGGTCACGGGGTGAATGATGCACTCTGGGCACCATGCCCCCTTCAGAACCATAGGAGAGATACATCCACTACCTCTGTCCTTTGCAGGATGAAGCACTCTGGGCACCATGCCCCCTCCAGAACCAGTGGAGAGATACATCCACTACCTCTGTCCTTAGCAGGATGAAACACTCTGGGCACCATGCCCCCTCCATAACCAGTGGAGAAAGGCATCCACTCCCTCTGTCCTTAGCAGGATGAAGCACTCTGGGCACCATGCCCCCTCCAGAACCAGTGGAGAAAGGCATCCACTCCCTCTGACCTTGGCAGGATGAAGCATTCTGGGCACCATGCCCCCTCCAGAACCAGTGGGGAGATCCATCCACTACCTCTGTCCTTAGCAGGATTAAGCATTCTGGGCACCATGCCCCCTCCAGAACCAGTGGAGAGATCCATCCACTACCTCTGTCCTTAGCGGGATGAAGCACTCTGGGCACCATGCCCCCTCCAGAACCAGTGGAGAAAGGCATCCACTCCCTCTGTCCTTGGCAGGATGAGGCACTCTGGGCACCATGCCCCCTCCAGAACCAGTAGAGAGATACATCCACTACCTCTGCCCTTAGCAGGATGAAGCACTCTGGGCACCATGCCCCCTCCAGAACCAGTGGAGAAAGGCATCCACTCCCTCTGTCCTTGGCAGGATGAAGCACTCTGGGCACAAAGCCCCCTCCAGAACCAGTGGAGAAAGGCATCCACTTGTGAGACTGTGGCTTTGCACTCCCCAGGATTGTACAGTGGGCAACCCACCCACTGTAGAGACTTGAGAGACTGTGGCTTTGCACTCGCCAGGATTGTACAGTGGGCAACCCACCCACTATAGAGACTTGAGAGACTGTGGCTTTGCACTCGCTAGGATTGTACAGTGGGCAACCCACCCACTATAGAGACTTGAGAGACTGTGGCTTTGCACTCCCCAGGATTATACAGTGGGCAACCCACCCACTTTAGAGACTTGAGAGACTGTGGCTTTGCACTCCCCAGGATTGAAGAGTGGGCAAACCACCCACTGCAGAGACTTGAGAGACTGTGGCTTTGTACTCCCCAGGATGGAACAGTGGGCATGTGGCCCCCTCGTGGATTTGGCGTCGTTCACTCAAGCGGCTGAGGTGCTTCCCCTTTCCCTCCCCCTTAGGTGCCTGTTTAGTTGCTCTCTGATGCACCTGCAGTGTTCTCTCCGTCATGGTCAGGGATCTTGTGTGGGCCTCGCCCATACCGTGTGGTCCCAGTGTTCCACGGACTTTCTTAGAACACTACCTGGACTACTATGCTTGGTATATATTATGTACATGGTGTATATATATATTTCTGCCTACTTGCTTTTAATATATTCCAATGGTTACACTCATTTTCTATTGTCTTTGCATTCTTCCAGGGGGTTTGGAGGGTGTAACTGTGATGTATTTATATGCATTAGTGTGTGTTGTGGGTGAGGGTGGGGATGGGGGTGTTGCATGTGTGTGTCCCTGTTTTTTCCCTCCCCCCTCCCCTGTGTTGTAGGTGCAGTACTCACCGTGGTCTTCGCCGCCGGCGTTAGTGCTCCTGGTAGAGGAGCAGGAAGACTTTTGCAGGTAGAATTTGGAGTTCCAGGTCCATGGCGTCCTCGTTCCTCATGGAGTGTGTAGAGGCGAGCGTTTTCCCTTCGGGATTCCTGTTTCCGCCGTGTTTTTATCCGCTGTGAATCCGCCCCGGAAAAGGTGGCTGATTGGCCTATCATAATAGTGTGGGCGGTACATTGTCCTCCGTCTGTCTGTTGGCGGTGACCCCCGCGCTGTTTGTTTGTACCGCCATGGCGGTCGGAGTGTTAAAGTGGCTGTCTTTGTTGGCGGTTTCCGCCACGGTCGTGATACCAAATTTTTTCCTGCCGCTTTAACACCGACCGCCGGGGTTGTAATGACCACCTAAGTGTTTGCCTGTTTTGGGAGATTGCTGCATCACTGGGACTTGCACTCCAATTTGTTTTGCAGTTACTATGTGACTCTGGGATTAACTGGGTGAGGCTGTGAATTCCTTGTTTAACATGTTGAATCTTCTACATCACTTTTTACAGAAATAGTAGATTGTTTAGTCATGAATGAGGTGTGCCCCCAAGACGTTAGCAGGGAGCCGAGAGCGCTGTAATAGATTTTTTCGTTAGATGTTTTTTTTTCTCTTTTTACTGTATGGAGTTGCAGGAATCAGACATACTTATATCATTGAGAAAACTCATTGCTGTCAATATTATGCATTATTTTGAGTCTGTTGTTTGATGAATAAAGTTTATCCCACTACAAACGAGACTTTTTAAACTAAATGTTTCCGTTTTTGAACAGTCATATGTGAGCCCATCGGTATATTCTGGAATCTTCAATGGACAGGATTTTGAAGTTGAATTTTGCATATAATGATGATAGACTAAGCCTTGCAGTTATCCTGTAGCCCGAATTTGCCACATTCAACCAATTCCACTAGACTGGAATCCATTAGGGGAAGGTCTATCGCAGAATTCCAGCTGATTGCCAAATTTTTGTAATGATTTTTTTTTATTCAAAATCTTAGGCAGAAGATTCTTGTGAAAACTTTGACAATGCACACAGAATGGCAAGAGTGTAAAGCCAGTACAACAGCATCACATAAAGGATATGAACTTTTAACAGTGGACAGATTAGCCCGTCCATTATTCTGCATTCCTATTACAGTACAACACAGTTGCCTGAATGTATCTCATCTGCGAAGGCACAGAATGTCAACAGTTTACTTATGTGCTACTTATGCTGAGGTTTGAACAAGGCACACGTTCCAATGGCGAAGTCTGGAAGGGTGTGGTTAGCGGCGGGAGGGCGGGGATGTGAGGGGTGTCAATTCATACTGCGCTGTCATGAAAAGGAAATCTAAACAATCCTTATGATCTCAATAATTCCGTGCATATGTCCTTGGTACATGAGCTGTTTTGATTGTATGAGAAATGTAGGGTAGAATCTATATGTAAATGTACTCTGGATTCCTAAGGTGTTATATGCGAACATCTGTTGTAAATTCATGATGTTCTTATATGCAAACAAATACAGAGAATTGTGGAATATTGGACCTAAAATATAGGAGCAGAGATTGGCATGACTTTTGACACAGGGACCAAAGTGTAAAGTAAGTGCCCTGTATTTATTACAACCTTCATTTCCATTACTCTTTATCAACCTCCACTCTCTCAAAATAATCTTAATTTATCTTTCCTCGGTGGAGAGAATGAGCAATATGATAAAAGATTGCTCATGCTTTAGGTTTAAGTATATTAAGGAACAAAAACCAGTGTCAAAACAATTCAGTTCTGCTGACTCTTTAGATTCTTAGCAAAAGAGCAATGGCAAAGCTAAAAAGTCTGGCTTTAGCATACTAATTTATGCAAACACAGACAAGTACAATTCTGCACAAACTCTCTCTAGTGTCACTGTATAACCTGCTGCATGGCATTGGAAGTTTGTGGAATAAGAAAATGTGTGCAAAGAAATATGTAGCACATTAAGAAACAGGATGTACTAAGACGACACACAAATAGTTTGAATATTTCTGCATGGCTGTATTTACATACATTAGACAATTAAGGCTAGATTTAGAGGCCTTGGCAATGCTTGTTTGTTTTTCTCAGTGAGGTGGTCGAGCTGCAGACACAATACCCAAGCATGTGTCCTGTGCTCAGTGTGTTGTAGGGCTCCAGTCTCAGGCTGCTAATTTTCTTCAGAGGGGACACAGCTTATCAGTTTCAGTTGAACTGTCCCATTGGAGCAGGCTGAATCAAGGTTGAATTTCGTATGATTGTTCTTATCTCTAGTGGCATACTGAGAAAAAACCCAGAGTAATTACTAGTGACTAGTTCAAGTATTCCCCTCATCACTCTTTGGTTATAACTGCAGTGATTGTTTGTCAAAACAAGCTCAGGGACCATGGGTCACGGGACTTAGCCTACTATGGCACTGCAAACTCCATGTCAAGTACACTCTTTCGGCACCTCACTCCCAGGGTGGGGCAGGAGAGCAGCCAAAGGCATGTCAGGGAGGTAGTGTGGAAGGTAGTGACTTAGATCTCAGACAATGAACAACCGAGACAATGAACGCTGCTTAGCCCAATGCTTTACTTTATAGAATTAGAGAAGTTTTTTTATTACATACCAAAATGTAATACAACTCAGTGTAAGTTAATGAAGCACACAGTTCTAATGCAGGTGCTATAGGATTATAATTATGCAGAGTTAGTAAAACAAGATTATGTTACAGGTGCAACCTCTCTATGGCATACGTTGCTTAGCCCAATGCATTACTTTATAGAATTAGAGAATAATTTTTAATACATACCAAAATGTAATACAACTCAGTGTAAGGGTAATAAAGCACACAGTTCTAATGTAGGTGCTACAGGCTTATAATTATGCATAGTTGGTAAAACAAGATTATGTTACAGGTGCAACCTCCCTATGGCATATGCAGACAGCTTTCCTGATTTGGTAGCCCACAGACCAATTTCTTTATAGAATTAAAGAAGTACTTTTAGTACATACCAAAACATGATACAACTCAAAGTAGGGTCAGTCAAGCACATGGTTCTAATATAGTTGCTACAGGATTATAATCTAGTTGACTATGACAAAGCAAGTTTATGATATAGGTGTGAAGTCACTGTTGCATATACAAACAGTCTTTCAGATTTGGTAACCCATAGGCCAGTTAAATGTATCCCCCTATGTTCTTGTGTAAAAAAAATAATAATCTCCATGTACAGCAACTTTAACCCTCTACCAGACCTCTTCACCATCGCAACTCAACTTCCCATCACAGCTGATGAACAAACCCTGACCTCGTAGCGTGCTGTCACCTGTGTCGAAATTGCTGCTTCCATGAAGACCACCCACTCAGGAGCTCCATCTGACCCTTGTCCCCACCACACCTTCGCCAAAGGATTTCTCTGGATCAGTGAAGCCGTAACACCCATCTTCAGTTCCTCCATTCTCACATCCCCAGACACCTGGAAACATGCCACTCTGCTCAAGGAAAAATCAACTGCCTCAGGCACACTTTCCAACTACAAGTCCATCTCCCTCCTATCAAATCTAGCAAAGGTCTAACGCTCACTGACCACCTCAGCAACCACCAGCTCCTCAATGCCACACAGTCTTGATTCAGCCCTGACCACAGTCCATATAAGCACTAACTGCCACTACAGAAAACATTTGCATGATCCTTGATGGAGGAGGCACACAACCCTTTTTCTCTTGGACCTCTCTACAGCATTTGATATAGCCTCTCACCCTGTCCTCATCAGGCTCCTGCACAAGATTGGCATCCAAGTACCACTGTAGTGTGGTTAGTTTTACGTATCCTTTGCGCATTAGCTTCAGGCTTTAGGCCTTTGTGCACTTTGCCCAGAATGTATTTTATTCATTTGCTGACAGCTTAGAGCCTCTGTGCACTTTGCTCTAAATACTTTTTATTAGGCTTTGTACTGTTATTTTTCAAATAGCCAGTTCTACGGTGTTGTTTTTTATTCATATCACACTGTTTTGCCTACTTCAGCACTGGAGTTCTCCATAACATATTCACTCTGTGCTTCAGTCAAGGATACAGTCTGGTACATTGCCGATAGACGTGGTAGGAGTTTAGATTTGGCATTCCTGCGTAGGGACATTTTGTGATCACGATGACATGTTAGTTATAAAATCACTTCCTTGTCCCAATACACGCAAGAGGGAGATTCCGACCAGGGAACCACAACTAGACGCTGACTGCCTCGTTGCAGATGCTGAACCAGATCACAGGCCTTTGCTCAGGTATGAGGGCTGATGTCTCCCCAGTGATTCGGAAAGGCAAGCTAGAAGCTTAACATGCTGTGCTCTAAATAGAACAAGCAGAGGGAGAGTAGAAACTGTTAGGCACTATGATAGCTTTGTTCTTATGTTTTACTCTCCTGGTGACTATTTCAATCCTACTATGTTGTATTGTTCTGGTTATTGTGGCTCACGCCTTATTATCTAAAATACAGTCGTTTTATTAAAACATTATATAAAACTTATACTGTCTTTGTCATTTGTATATGAGATCATATTGTAAATGAGAGAGTTGGTTTGGATCTGAGTGACCACGACTTCCCTGAGAAGTTCCAAAGATGTCATGCGCTCGGCTGCCTAATCATTTCTTCCCCGTGGGAGAAATGAGGCACTGCTAGTTAGCCGGAGCAAAAACCGGATTTCGGGTGACAGAGTTCTTTACAAGTGGGTCAGACTCTGTCCCCCACACCGTTATCGATCCTGCTGCCTAGAAATCCAGTAGTCTCATTTAGGATAATGAGAGCCCACGCGACACCACTGTCCGCAAGTTCTGCTCCCTGTTAATGAATAGAACACAAGCCATCAGGCTGACACCTTATTCTTCAGAAGCCTATAAACCTATCTGCAGAATGCCTCATCTTCAATGCAGACATGGTCCCTCTGGCCAACATCATCCTCGCACACAATATCAACATCCTATCATATGAAGTCGACATGCAACTCATACTCTCCCTCTATGACAAAATCCCCAGCACAAGAAATAAGTTCACCACATGTATGACCAAAGGCGTAAACTGAATGAAAGCAAACTATCTCAATGTCATCACCAACAAGACAAAAGTAACGATTTCTGGCAAGAACACCTCACAATGGAAATTCAACTGAGGGTCAGATAAACTCAGACCCACACGTATACCCAGAACCTATGCCAGGGAACATGGAGCAGACTGGACATGACCTCTCAAGTCAACCCGTCACTGCATCCTGCTTCTACACCTTGAAGATGTTGAAGAAGACCTTCAAGTGAATCTCAAGCAAATCAAGAAAAAATGTCACCCAGGATCAGCAGTCAACTCACTAGAAGACTTCAAACCATCCAGAGCATGGCAGCCAGACCCATCCTCAATCTCAAACACACAACTCACGTCACACCACATCTCAGGGTACTACTCTGGCTCCCGATACACAAACACACAATTTAAACTCCTCACACACACACACACACACACCCTCAAAGCACTACACAATTCAGGCTCCTCATACCTGAAAGGTTGCATCTACTTCCACCAACCACCCAGACACCTCCTCTCCACTGGATTCCTACTCATTTACACCTCACGCATACACAGAACCAAATCAGGAGAACTGTCATTCTCTTACATCACTCCTAAAGAGTGGAACGACCTCCAGTGCCACATCAGAGCTTCCTCTTCTCTTCTTGAATTCTGCAAGAAAGTAAGTACTTGGCTCCTCAATTAACCTATATACCAATGGCAAAGCTATGCTCACATGCCTGCTTAGCACACTATACCCAAGCAAGTGATAATGTGTTTTATGAATACACATAACACAACTATTAAATGTTCTCTGAGCGTTTCATTGCATAAGGAAAACAAATAACTTTTTAATTTGTCAGTGAAGGCACAATTAATGTTTGAGTTCCGTTTCCTGGTTTACCTGCAGTACAATGCATTCTGGAATCCAGAGTATGAGGCCCACAGACTACAACAGCACAAGTGGTCCTGCTTGTGGTTTATGGCAGTGGTGCACAAGAGGACGGCAATCTTTTTTCTTAGAATTGATTGAGGAATATGATGGCTCCAGCAAAGCAGCAGCACCCTTGAGAGTTAGCTCTTGCAGACCCTCTGACTGTGTTTTAAGCTCACAGGCAAGGCAGCACAATTTGGTCTGCTCCTGCTCATGAGTTACAACATAGCAGTCACACTGAGTCACTCAAAGAGTGTCAGTTGTGCAGGAATATGAGGCTTGGCCCCAAAAGGTACGGAAAGTATCAGACACTAACTACCAGGCTTGACACTCCTAGATAATTCTTTGATTCAGTCCACTTTACTGTGCTGTCCTGTGCTCCTGGCATAGTGATTAGGCATCTCCTCCTTGGGCACTTATCTCTCTGCAGGGCTAGACATCCCTTCTTCTATCTCACCAGGCCAGGTGGAGTTCCAAGCACCAGCCAGACCCACAGCTCTTCCAGCAAGACATCAGAGACCTCAGATCATGTTCCATCACCTCTTGGAAACGATCTGTCAAGAACACCAGTCATGGCTCTCAGCAGCATTTCAACTATTATATGTAGCGCTATCTTGCTTGGTCGTGAAGAAATTAGAATTGGAACCAAGACAGATACACTTTCATACGCAACTTCCAGAGAGGAGATGTTAATTCCACTGCCAGTGTTCTGGAACCAGTTTGAAGCAGGGCCTTTTCAAAAACCACCCTCTGTTTATTCAGGGCACACACAATCTTTGTTGTGGATGATGGTTCTCATAGCAGGTAGGGCTGATGCTTCACCAATTAGAACCACATAAAATTAACAAAATGAAGTGGGAATACTCTACACCCAGCTGTCATCTGGGTTCTGGAATAGCTCTCTGGGCTTCGAAAAAAGGGGCAGGCCCTGCCAAAAAGATCCCATCTGCACAACAAAAGAGAGCTCCCTTTTCACCTACCCACATCCTAGCATTAGCTAAATAGCAGTGCTCAGGAAGGGGTGATCAACAAGCCCTGGCTAAAAAAGGCCACTGTTACATTTCGAAAGCAGCCTTCTGTTCATGCTCTCACACTTGAGTTTCATACTCAATGCGAGCAATACATAATCAGTGTATTTGGAAGGTGTACCACAACCTCTATCTTGTGCTATGCTTAACCAGGGCATCCAAAATAGATCTCACTTGTCTCTGCAGCAGTACACTCACAATATCCATGTCCTGTTACCAATACCATAGATATGGTACACACACACGGATTTGAGTGCAGGATCTGGGAACTAAATTCAAGTGGCACTTTACTCAAATTGGAGCTGTAGGCATGAAACTCGTACCTTAACAGGTCATTTAACATCATTTAATGAGTCAACAGACCCCACAGCGACTACAGGCTTACAGGGCACAGCAGATGGAGCACTTGCCATAAGCTAAATGTGTAGATATCAGGCTGCTTCCCTGGGAGGCCTCACTGAGTGGAGCTGGCCAGTCCTGTGAAGGACTGTTCTCCATAGGACCTGGGCTGTGACTGGGCTTGAGACTGCAAGGGCTGCCCTGTGTGCTGGACACCTCTACCTGGGACCCAGGAGGTGAGCATCACCCCACCCCCTTTCACTCAGTGCCTTTACCAAAATAACACTTGCAATAGGGGCAAACATGGTCCTTGATTGTTTCTGTAACTTGTTATTCTCCTTTATTTCCTTTTTCTTCACTTTGATTGAATATTTTGTACATGATCAGCACTAACACTGCTCCTCTACATGATGGTAAGTGAGTCATTGAGATCATTTTGGTGCTTGACTTAATGGACTAATGCCTGGATAATGCTGCCTTATATGCCCAGTTTTTAATGATAGACATATTTTGACATGCGAGCTGCTCTTGCAACAAATGAAAAGTCTAATTTAAAAGATTTTTTTTAACATCAGAAAAACGCTACTCTGTCCCTTCCACTTAATCAATATAACCCTGTACATGGATAGTAGTCCCACTTTAACTAGAAAGTGTGCTTAATGCATCTCTCCAGATTTCAGAGCCAGGCCTGGGTCTCAACGTCAGTTACAAGGCCTAGGCCTCACCATACGCACAGCATTATGATAAGTGGGAGCTACAAAATATCAGGATACCAGCTAACCTAGCCTGCCCTACAATGCAGGAGATATTCCCGGCACAGCGTTGATGTTGTCTTTATCTTTATACTTTTTATAGAAGTTGTTATGGAAGTTGTCCTTGCAATAGTAGATGTTGTTGTGCTGCTTTTTCTTCTTTTGGGCTACAATTGTAGCCAGTGCTTTAGTTCTTGCCATGCTGGAAGCTGCCATTGATATTGTTTCCTTGCCATGGTGTCAGATGTGATCATTGCTAGGTCCCTTCTGTATTCACCATAGGTGCAACAGCAATGGTTGCTGGTTTTGTCACAGCTGCTCTTGCTGTTGTTGTCACTTCTGCTGTATCAGATGCGCTTTCTGCTTTTGTCTGTGACTACATCACAGCTATGCATGCTATTGAGGTCGATAAAAGTGTGGCAGCTGTGGCAGTGCTGTGGTTACAACTGTTATGGAAGCAGACATCACTGTTAAGGTCATTGCTGTGTTTGAAACCATTGTTACAGTTATTGTTGCTACTGTGGTAATAACTCTGATCACAGCTGATTTTGCTGCTGTGAACCCTTCTGTGATACAAGCTATTGTTGCTGCTATTTATGTTTCTGTGGTTGACATCCTAGTTCTGGCATGGTTACATCTGTACCGCCTGCATTGGTTCCAGCACGTTGCCAACTGCAGTCATGGTGTTATAACTGTTGTTGCTGCTGGGGTCCCTTCTTTGCTTACAGTTGTAGTTTTGTCTATAGCAGCTGTTGTTGCTTCTATTATAATGACTGATGTGGCAACTGAGACTGATGTGGTGGGAGATGTTGCTACTGTGGTTACCACTGTTGTGGTACCTGCCATTGACCCAGTTGCGGTTACAGGTGTACAGTTAATGTGGCCTGACTAGCTGGCATTTTCAGTTGCTAATATTGATGCTTCCATGGGAGAAATCTGTGATTGCTGCTGTGGACTCTGCCTTGGTGATGGCAATGTTTTATGCTGTGCTCCCAATTGAGCTTACAGATGTTGCTGTCTCTGCCATGGAGGCAGCCGTGTTCAATGCTGTAATGATATCTGTTATTAATGTTGTGATTTCAAATGTGGTAGATGTTGTTAATGCAATTCCCATTGAGGTTAGAGATATGGCTGCTGCTCTGGTACCTGTTGTAGGTGTCATTGTCCCTGCTGTGGTGATTGCTTTGGTCTTTGCTGTGGTTTCTGTTGTTGGACCTGTTGTGGAGGCATCTTTGGTTATTTTGGTTGTCCTTGTTGTGGTTACAGCTATGGTTGAAGCTATGATCAGTGATGTGTTCTCTTCAGTTCATGCAACTATTGTTGCAGATGTTGTTACTGGTGTTGTGGCTGTAGTCACAGCTGTTATGGCTAGTGATTTGGCTTCTCTTGTTACTGCTGTGGCTGTGATTGAAGTTCCTCATGTTTCTGGGACTCTATTTGCACTGAGAAGGGCTTGCTGTCCCATAAACATATTGCCTCATGGAAGAGGGGCAACTCCTGCTACTGTTGCCAACATGCTATAAAACGCTTCTGATTTCTCCAAGGCACTCGATGTGCACAGGATGCACCCATGCATGTGCCTGTGTGAAGACTGGGCCTGTCTTGCACCTGTCATCATCTGTAGGAGGGTGTGCCAGGCCACCTCTCTAGCTTTCACCTCGGGGTCTTGCAGGTGAAGTACATATGTATGCAGGGTTGAAGGAGGCCTTTGAGTAGATATTTCAGATTTTTTCAAATTTACTCCACTTCACTGTTGTTGCTTGCGCTGCTGGGTTTGGTAGGCATAGATAATAATGGCATTGTACCACTTGTTGTCCAGGCCTTGCTTGCCCAGTGCCATAGGTGGCTAGTCATAAGCTCTGAACTGTTCTGAACATTCTTATTCTTCATTTTGTGGTTTACTAGCATTTTCTACAAAATATGAGACAGAGAAAGCATCCCTCTGCAACAAATACATTTAAATCACCAGTAATGGCCCAAAGTCTCCTGGTAAATGACGTACAACTATTACAGATTTTCTTACAAGAGCCATTGGGGACATTGACAAAGAAATATCCAGTATTGAAAGGAGACTTTCTGTGTGCAACCAGGGCCTAACAAAATCTCCAACACATTATCTCACACAGGATGCCCCTATAAATCCCTCTGGGTTGGCTGTAACCTATGTATCACAAGGCAGTGTGCAGACTGCATCTGCTAGAAGTTCCCAACTTGACTCAGGACATCAACCTTCCTCAAAAGGACTAAACACTTCTGGGCCTTGTTCTAATGCCTTCGAAAGTAGTCATTCTGTGGGGGATGCTGCATTAATCAAATGTAAGATACCTTCCTCAGTGTCTAAGGACAAGAACAAATTATATACTTCAAGGCTGCCAACAGGTGACATTAAATGCCCTAGAAGCCGTGGTAAGATCAGCCTTGGACTCCATAGTTACCAGACTGATGCATGTGGGTAAGATCACCTCCAACTCTTTAGAGATACATAAATTGAACTGCAGTCCTGCTACCTCTCAGTGCACACTCATGGCTGGTGAGGCCTTCTGTTGCTCCTCAAGTAGTGGATGATCGCCCTTCACTCCAGCTAGAAGGTGGTGGCACTAACAGTTTGTATGGTCATTGCACCAGGGTTAGTGGTGCCATTTTTCCAGCATCGGCTGCTATTAATAACTTTTTTCCCACCCCAGGTCATGACATTGCTTCTAATTTGGTGCCACAGTTACTTGCACCAGTGAGATCTGTCAGCTTTGAGCCTTTGGACAGACTTTGGGTTGCTTTTTGTTGGTTGAAAAATAAGCAGGGGGTCCTATGTGTAATGTAATTCATCCAAAGTGTCCCTTAGGAGTCCCTCATACAGTGGGGCTCCTCTCCACCTTCCTCCTGCTTGCACTTCATGGTCCAGATTTAAGAAAAGTGGCATGGCCTACAGTGCCGTACCACTTTTCTTGCACCCCTTAGTGCCCCTTAACTGCTAGTTTGGAGCTTTGTGGGATTAGCATCACAAATTATGATGCTAATAATCAATCAATCAATCAATCAAAGGCATTTGTATAGCGCACTGCTCACCCGAAGGGTCTCAAGGCGCTGGGGGGGGGGGGGGAACGCTACTGCTCGAACAGCCAGGTCTTGAGTTGCTTCCTGAAGGCGAGATGGTCTTGCGTTGTCCGGAGGTGGATGGGGAGGGAGTTCCATGTCTTGGCTGCCAGGTAGGAGAAGGATCTTCCTCCGGCGGTGGCTCTGCGGATGCGGGGGACGGTGGCGAGAGCGAGGCTGGCGGAGCGGAGCTGGCGGGTGGGCTTGTGGAAGGTCAGGCGGCTGTTGAGGAACTTGGGGCCCAGGTCGTGGAGGGCCTTGTGTGCGTGGGTGAGGAGTCGGAACGTGATTCTTTTGTTGACGGGGAGCCAGTGCAGGTCTCTCAGGTGTTCGGAGATGTGGCTGTGTCGGGGGATGTCCAGGATGAGTCGTGCTGAGGCGTTCTGGATCCGTTGGAGTTTCTTCTGGAGTTTGGCGGCGGTGCCGGCGTAGAGGGCGTTCCCGTAGTCCAGCCGACTGGTGACGAGGGCCTGGGTGACCGTCTTCCTGGTCTCGGTGGGGATCCACCGGAAGATCTTTCGAAGCATGCGCAGGGTGTTGAAGCATGAAGATGAGACGGCGTTGACTTGTCTGGTCATCGAGAGGGAGGAGTCCAGGATGAAGCCTAGGTTGCGAGCGTGGTCTGTTGGCTTGGGGGTGGCTCCCAGGGCGGGGGGCCACCAGGAGTCGTCCCAGGCGGATGGTGATGATCCCAGGATGAGGACCTCCGTCTTGTCTGAGTTCAGTTTCAGGCGGCTGTTCTTCATCCATTCGGCGACGTCTTTCATCCCTTCGTGTAGGCTGGCTCTGGTGGCGTCCGGGTCGCTGGTGAGGGAGAGGATCAGCTGGGTGTCGTCGGCGTAGGTGATGATCTTGAGGTTGTGTTGACGTGCGATGGTTGCGAGGGGGCTCATATAGACGTTGAAGAGGGTGGGGCTGAGCGATGACCCTTGTGGAACTCCGCAGATGACTTCGGTGGCCGCTGACCGGAACGGGGGGAGGCGGACTCTCTGGGTTCTTCCGGCGAGGAATGAGGCGATCCACTCCAGGGCCTTCCCCTGGATGCCGGTGTTGTTCAGGCGCTGTACCAGGGTGCGGTGGCAGACAGTGTCGAACGCTGCGGAGAGGTCCAGGAGGATGAGGGCCGCAGTTTCCCCATTGTCCATTAGGGATCTGATGTCGTCTGTGGCTGCGATGAGGGCGGTCTCCGTGCTGTGGTTGGCTCGGAAGCCGGATTGCGAGTGGTCGAGGGATCCGTTGGTCTCGAGGAAGGCAGCTAGCTGTCTGTTGACGGTCTTCTCGATGACTTTGGCAGGAAACGGGAGGAGCGAGATGGGGCGGTAGTTCTTGAGGTCGGAGGGGTCTGCAGTTGGTTTCTTCAGCAGGGCACTGATCTCGGCGTGTTTCCAGCACTCCGGGAAGGTGGCGGTGTTGAAGGAGGCGTTGACGATGTCACGGAGGTGGGGTGCGATGATGTGGTCAGCCGTGTTGAAGATGTGGTGTGGGCAGGGGTCCGTAGGGGATCCGGAGTGGATGGTGTTCATTGTGCGTGTTGTGTCTTCGGTGCTGACTGGGGTCCAGGTGCGGAGGGTGGCGGTGGGGGGCATCGGTTCGGTGGTGGGGTTTGTGGTTGGTGGGCCGAAGCTGTTGTGAATGTTGGCGATCTTGTCGTGGAAGAAGGCTGCGAGGGAGTCGCAGAGGTCTTGCGAGGGAGTGATGTCATTGTTTCCGGCGTCGGGGTTGGAGAGCTCTTTGACGATGCTGAAGAGTTCCTTGCTGTTGTGGGTGTTGTTGTCCAGTCGTTCCTTGAAGGCTGTCTTCTTTGTGGCGCGGATCAGTTGGTGGTGTTTGCGGGTGGCGTGTTTGAGGGCCGTCATGTTGTCTGTGGTCTGGTTGGTGCGCCAGGTGTTCTCCAGGGAGCGGCAGTTCTTCTTGGAGGTGATGAGCTCGTCGGTGAACCAGGAGGCTTTCTTGCTGCTGCGTCTGCTGGGGGGGTTCTTCTTCAGTGGTGCGAGGGCGTCTGCGCAGTTGGTGATCCACTGTGTGAGGTTGTTGGCGGCTTCGTTGGGGTCCGTTGAGCTGGTGGGGGGGTTCTGGCTGAGGAAGGTGGTGAGCTGGTCGCCGGTGATCTTGTTCCAGCTCCTGCGGGGGGTTTGTTGAGGGTTGTGGTGGGTCGTCGTTTTACTGAAGCTGAAGTGGACGCAGCTGTGGTCAGTCCACTGGAGATTGGTGGAGTGGCTGAAGGTGACATATTTGCTGGATGAGAAGACTGGGTCAAGCGTGTGGCCGGCGTGGTGTGTAGGGGTGGTTACCAGTTGCTTGAGTCCGAGGTTGGCCAGGTTGTCCAGTAGAGCAGTGGTGTTGCGGTCCTTGTCGTCCTCCAGGTGGAAGTTGAGGTCCCCCAGGAGGATGTAGTCGGTGGAATTGATGGCGTGGGGGCTGACGAAGTCTGTGATGTCTTCGCTGAACTGTGTGCGTGGTCCCGGTGGTCTGTAGATGAGGGTGCCTCTGAGTGTGGTCTTGGGGTTGGTGTGTATCTGGAAGTGGAGGTGTTCGGCGGAGGTGAAGGTGTCATCAGAGTTGGTCGTGATGCGGATGGTGTTCTTGTGGATGATGGCGATGCCTCCTCCTGTCTGGTTGACGCGGTCCCTCCTGGTGATTTTGTAGCCTTCTGGGACGGCGATGGCGACGTCGGGTGCTGAGGAGGCGTTCATCCAGGTTTCTGTCAGGAAGGCGATGTCTGGTGCTGTCGAGTCGAGGAGGTTCCAGAGTTCGACGGCATGCCTGTGAACGGAGCGGGTGTTGAGCAGGATGCACATCAGGTGTTTGTTGCTGGGGCTCGGTTTAGTAGGTGCAGTGTTGGGTCGTAGGCTGGTGAAGCGGCAGGTCAGGCAGGTGAAGGGTCCGTGGGTGCGTCTCGGGGTGGCTCGGTAGCAGGCGGTGTTTCGGCCGGCGTTGAGTGCGTGGAGGGTTCTGGCATCGTAGCTGTGCAGGGTGTGCTGGCGAGGGTGAGGACCAGGGGGTCTGGCGCTGGGCGCGGTCCAGGCGCGGACGGGCGCAGACGGGCTTACCTTTGGCGCACCTTCGGCGCTCAGTTGGAGCTCCCGCTGCGCGCGTCCGCTGCGCGGTCGCTCTGGGGGCGTCATAAGTAAGGAGCCGGGAGGGAGGAGCAGCTGGGTGGCGGGAGCGGTCCGGCGAATGGAATCACAGGGGGGCGGGGCCGCAGGGAGGCAGCGGCGGGAAATCCCAGGAGCAGCGAGCGAGCGAAGGCATCTGCAGGCAGGAGGCGGCAAAGGCAGGCAGGAGCGGCAGCAGTGAGTGGGGCGACCAAGCCCTGTGGAGGGCTGAGCGATACTGCAAAGCCCATTGTAAACAATGGTGGGCCTCCTTTTAACACCTGATTTGAGCAGGTGTTAAAAGTGGCGAAAAAAAATTACACAAGGAAATCTCTTAGATTTCTTTGCACAATGTTTTCAGCCTCCCTTATCGGGGAACACCCCATTTGCATACATTATGCCTGGCACAGGCATAATGTAGCACAAAGGGTTACAAAGTGGCACAATGCATGCATTGCGCCACTTGGTAAATATGAAGCTGGGATTTTGGCCTCACTGGACCACATTAGCATAAAAGAAAATAATGCTAATGTGGTGCAAGGAGGCGCTAGAGGCTCTTAAATAGATCCTTAGGGCCTGATTTAAAGTTTGCCGGATGGTTACTGCGTAACAATGGTGATGGATGTTCTGTCCCCCGAAATATAAAGCCCATAGTATATAATGAGGTTTATATTTCAGAAGATGGAATATCTGTCACCGTTGTGATGGAGTAACCCACTCCTCCAAACTCTGAATCAGGCCTTTAATATCTTTTCCCTTAACTCTTATCTTACATTCCTCACTTTTGCACCCTAACTCCATTACCTTCTTACATTTACCCTCTTATTCCTTATGCTTAGCCCCTTACCCCTTGTCCACTTACTTTCACATATTCAACCCCATACTTCCATAGTGTTAACCCTATTATCCCAGTCTCTTAACTCCTTACCTTTAACTTAACCACTAGCCCTTACCCATTGTCTCTTGGTCCTATACTAAACCCCTTAATAGGAGCTAAACTAGTTGTGGGCCTCAGTTGCAAGGCAGCCATTCCTAATCACCTCCACAACCTAAAGTGACTTCCAATTTGCAATCGAAGTCTGCATAAGGCCTTATGTCTTTGCCAGAGGGTTTTACATGGTCAAAGAAAGAACAACTATATGCCTTGGTTCTTCCCCAAAAAACATGGAGCAAGATGCCTTTATATCTAAGATCTCAATCATACCTCACTCTTTTTTAAAAAACAATTAAAAGCCTACCTGTTCAACTATAAGATTGTTAGGGGGCCCTTTCATCTATCACTCCCTCACTACTCTTACTTCTAGGTTTCTTCTTATTCAGTGTCCCAGAGCTTAATCACTTCCTTGATAGTTTATATGTGCTATGTCATTTTAAATTTTATTCATTAACCTAAACCAAACATCTTGCCTATAATGTTTTGGCCTTTCATCGTCTTACCTCCACCCCTACTCTATCCTAAAAACATATTATTCATATTATTTAAATAATGCTTTTTCATTGTATTACTCAAAATGAAATTACAATAAAATTGTAGTCCACAGGGAGATGCCCACAAGGAAATAAGATGGCAATGAACTGGATGTCAACTATTGATATGTTGCATACACCCCACACCTTCAAAATCAGAAGATTGCCATTAGCAGGAACAGTGCAAGACCTTTCAGTTGTGAGAGCAGAGACGAGTCTTAAATTTAAAGACGTCTGTGGCTCTTAAGATACCCAGAAGGGACCTTTGAAATGAGTGTGGGAAGGGAAATCAACACAATTTACATTAATCAATCACTATTTCTAAAGAGACAATAATAAGAGTTGTAGTAAAAATTTCAAATTTAAATTCATCATAAGTTCATAGTTTGGCTTCTTTATTAGTCAAGCATGAATTACAAAACATAGCATAAAGTATGCCCCATAATCTGATCCCCACTCTATAATTCTAAATCAGGAAAGTGCATTACAGTTGAGTTACTCATGAAGAGTTTCTCAAAAGAAAACATTCAAATCTCAACAATTTAAAAACATCTGAGTCAGATAGTATCAAGTAATGTAATATAACATAGCAAGAGGAACAGTGACAGACTAGCTAGTAAAGTTATAAGCATTCATCTTTCAGCAAGAATTCGAGCAAATTTGAGAGGTCTGGAAGCAAGATTCCCACTGTTCTTTTTTCTTGGACACTTTTTACAGGAGAGCATAATCAATGTAAAAAATGTTTCAGATAAGTTGGACAGTCAGCCAATGAAATAACCAGAACACCGTGCAACAAGAACAGTTTCCATCAAGATGGTAAGTTTAGATAAAGAGAGTTCTAAACAAAAAATACATTTTATACAAACTTTTAAACAAATTGAACCACCAAGAAATTTTGTTTTGCCTTGGTCTCTAAAAAAAGGAACTCTCATGTAAGTTTTAAGCATATTCGGATTAAATTTATTCCGCTCTCACACATCTTCACACTAGAAGCTTATTCATAAAGAAGCAAGTTCAAGATTAGTCTTGCAAGTTGTGAGATTCCAATGCAAGTCAAGTGATTGATAATGGATAGAAATTATAACTTTCTTTGTTAGCATAGGAAGTTTGTGTCATGAAAAAGGCCATGCAAATGTCACAATAGAAACATTTCTTCTGAGCTAAAGCTGTTTGGCATTTGTCTAAGTTAACAAATCAAGCAAGTCAAGCAAATGCGAGTCATGCAAAGCTTTGCCAGTAAATTTTACATTTAAAATGCAGCATTTAGTTAGGCCTATATTTTACTCAAGCAGGTTATTAACTGTATTTTTTTTTAAATATCTCTAGCACAGTGCTGCAGGAAAAGTAACTTGCTATTGTAGTGCCATTATGTCACCTGGTAAAAACTTAAATTTTCTGTCATTTTATGGCATTTTGACCCACTGGGCAGTGGTTCCCTTTGCCAGTAGCCTTATCTCGTTTATGGAAGCACAGGTTCTGGTCAGGATATTAGAAATAAGGCAGAACCGGATAAGAGAAAAGAAACAAGTCATATTCCATACTTTTCCCAGCATATCTTAGGCATCCTATCTCCAGAGACAGGCAACTGCATGCACACATATGAAAATATTTGACAAATACTTGAGGAAGCTATGGATTCACAGCCCAGATGCTTCATGGACAGCCTAGACAAGAGCCTCCTTTGGGGGTAGAACACCTATATGAATCTCTAATCTTATGTCTCAGTAAATATGGACATCTATCCTAGAAGTGTCATGACCAATACAAATGTCTCGGGATATTCTTTACATTGAACCTGACTCGAATTATTACTCCACATGTCAAGAAACATTTGACAGGTACATTTTCAATCTTTATTGAAATCGCAAAAGAATCACAATTTTAATAGACACTAGAAGCAATATAATGATAGAACTGCACATAAATGTAAACAACGCACAGAAGGCACATGCAAGCAAGTACAAGAACAAGGCCACTCTAATCTATGTGAGGCTTGCTTTCCGTTTCTTTTTTTTTGGAAAAGTCTCCATGTTCGGAGATGTCACTTTCTCTTGTCTCTTGCTGAAGGCCCACCTCTTTCTTTGGGAGGGCCCCTTTTAATAGGTGGTGTGAAAGCTCATTCAGTGTCACTTGCACCTGCTTAACAATTGTATGTGTGTCCTGATAACATCAACTTTTATCCACACGGGGCAGTTCAGGTCTACGAATTGTGTAAAACTGCAGTACATCCAAGTTTTTTTTTCCACGTGCAATTGTTGCTAGGTTCCATCCCTGGTGAAATTTACATCGAGAATTGAGGTAGGAAAGATTGTAAATCCGTGGTATTTAGATGCAAAACTCCATCATTCTGGCCTATTTAGTTGCGAATTGTCCAAGTGACTTGCGTGGGGAAATACCGCTTTCCTGTATATTCACTCTACTCGTAGATAGGTATTTTATATTTATCTTTTGCTCGAACGCTTTAGTACTGTAGATGTAAAAGTTTGAAGAAGTATTCATTGCTAGCATTTTGATGATATATCTAGTTATTTTAACAAGCACTTTCCTCCTTTGTATTACATAAAGTCATTTCGTCCTGTTGGTTTTCTAGAAGAACGTCCTTGACCATTTTAGTGCAAAATATTAACATAACATCAATACAGTATTTATTATGGAAATGGGTGTATTGATTGTACAGTAAAATAATTCACGGTAATATATCCCATAACAATAATTAAAACCCACCTGGGGAAAATGCATATACACAAGGATATCGAAAATGTAGAAAATGAGTTATTTAATTCCTTAACAGACACATTATAGTATTTAGTGAAGTGGAAAGGCTGAACATGAGTCAGAAACCGCCCTTTCAAGACGCAAGAGTAGCGTGGGGTCTAAAGGAGCAATTTGCCAATGTCACTTTACAGTTTTTGTGATAGGAGCAGTTTTTTTTTTTCCTTTCCCAGAAACCTAATTAATGTGTAGTATGTGATTTACAAAGTGATATTCTGTTTCACATACTCAGCCATGGAAAGTATTTCGGATGAGTGTTATACATTTTGCTCATTGTGAAAATAGTATACTTGCTCGAATACAGAGGAATGCGTATTACATTGAGGCACAGGGCCGAGGTTAACAAACATTTTGCGCTGCATTTGCATCACAAATGAGACTCAAACCTGTGCAAAATGTTTTTATTTTGGCTTCACTTTCCAGCACAAAAGTTGTTTGTGGTAGAAAGTTGCCTGAAAGTGCTGCTGTATCCAGGGAGCGTTCCATGGGTGTTATATGGGTGTTCCCATGCCACCACCCATGGTTTTTAATGCAAAACACCATCTACTAACAAAGGCAGACAGGGTTTCACAACAGAAAACAATGCCACTTCCAAGCAGGTGTTAAAAGAGAGAAATACTTTCATTTCCTCTAACCTTTCCCACTTTGCATGTGTGCTGCACTGTACAGCACACATTCAAAGCGGGAAATTTTTTAAAGTTTGTGTAGGCAGAGCATTTTGTACTAGAAGGGCACCCTTGCTCTATGGTGAAGAGGTGTGTGTGTGGCGCGCAGCAGCAATGTTGTACACCAGCAAAAGTGAGAGAGCAGGATAGTGCCATACTTTTGCTACTTCGAATGCTGTGCTGCATTGTGTGAATGTTTCGTCAAACTGGGCGTAGATGTCATCTCAGAGAAACCAGAGATAAAATATCTCTGTTTTATTCTGCAAATCAAAACCATATATATTAAAAGAATGACTCTTCAAATAGATTTGTGTGTTTCAAGTGTGCATAAGAAAGCATGTTTCCATCATTAGTTTGCTACAGTCTGGGACTGCCTACGCCAGGCAAAGAGACACACAGATATATACACAACCCCAGGCCTGCAGTTTTGTCAACTGTACATAGTGATAATAAGGCTGGAATAAGATTTACTTGAATTGTATAATATCGTCTATTTTACTGCTTTCCCCAAAAAGATTTGATTAATCCAATCCATGCTTGCATATTCCCACAGAATATATTTTTGTTGCAGTGTCATTTTTTTCTTAACAATAAAACTTAGAAAAAATATGTCTGGCGACTCTTCTGATATATTCCAAAGTTCAATGTAATTTAAGTCCCCAATACTCCGCTATGCAAAAAATCTTCAAATGCCTTTTGTATTTCAGGAAATCACTGTCCAACAGAAAGTAGAAAGCAACATAATGATTTCAAATATCTTGCATAGAAAAGCAAAAGCATAGGTGTTCACTTTTTGTGGTACATGGTAAGAAACAACACCTTTATGCCATAGCCACGAAGCTGAAAATCTTTCCTCCTCCACGCAGTAAACTACACCTATCTAAGGCACTGTGGGATCCAAGGCTATCAATATGAAGTCAGATCTGACCACAGTGACATATCTGCACTTGCACCCTCACAAGCTTCTACGTACTCCTACTGGAAAAGAATACTGAAAAAGAAGACATCTAGGGGGTTATTCCAACTTTGGAGGAAGTGGTAATCCGTCCCAAAAGTGACGGTAAAGTGACGGATATACCACCAGCCGTATTACGAGTCCATTATATCCTATGGAACTCGTAATACGGCTGGTGGTAAATCCGTCACATTTGGGACGGATTACCACCTCCTCCAAAGTTGGAATAACCCCCCTAGTGTTGGCTCAAGCCTAACTCCTGTACATCATGTGCTGAATCTCACCGACTTTTCATCAACAAGTCACTGGCAGTACACTTCACACCCACTGCCCACCATCGACTCATCCAGGGCAGCTGCTTTACAGCCAGTAAAAATCAATATATGGGAACCATGACTGTGTTCCAGAGTCACTTTTAGTATATCATGCTAATTGATTGGTGATGGAATGTTTGCAATGGAACAAGATAACCACTTACCTCCCTGCACAATATCCATGGAATATCCGCAACTTTACTATTGTTCCACCTGCAACTTGTATCTGCAACAATAAATTTAGTATTAATTATGCACATTGATTTACAGTTTCCAGAACCCATCACACTTCATCAAAATTCATGACTTTAATAAGTCTTTAGAACCAGCAGAATCCCAGTACTAATGCCACGGAGGCATCAGTAGAGGAGAAGGAAGAGATTTTTCAGGGATATAGGAAATGGTCTCCCTCACCAAAATCATGTAAAATACAAAAGGGTATCGGTCATCCTGTGAGTACCACTGGAAAACAGCCCGTAACCAGCTCTCCTAGTGGTTTTGAAAGACCCTCACCCATTCTATTTGAGGCATTGTTTAGTATCTGGTCTCATTCTGATTCCTAAAGAATAGGATGGGCATTTGTGATATTTTTTCTACGAGTCTTGATGTAGGTTAAAAATACTAGCGGGGATCCAGGTATCCCTTTAATTGCCGGTGGGCCTCCTGTAGATAAAAACGATGTGTTGGTTTTGTATAGGATGTAAGGTTTTACACCTTCTTTTGTGTTTACATGTTTCAGCCTTATTTATGTGGCCTCTTAGGGTCCAAGGCTTTCAGCAGGACCAAGGGGAATGTCCTGGAATACATGTCAGTTTGGCAAAGTCCTTTCCCTATTCAGCCCAAGCATTAGACATACAGCACATGGCATACAAATGGATTACTCGCCGAATTCATTTCATATGAGTTATTGTTCCTGTAATGGGAGAAAACAGCAGGACAAGGGAATAGAAAGTAACAGGACAAGGGATACAATGATGTTATCGCTTGACAAAACAGACATATTCATATGCCATTACACAACCCAACACAATAATTGCCGAAATGCACTGTAACGCTCGCTCTGGACATACGCCTCCATGTGTGATAAAATATGTGCCTACAATCAACATAATTTGTGAGGAAATTCAGTAAATCACTGCAAACTGCACTGCAAATGTGTGATCAATTATTTGCAGCACACATATATTCATACATACAAGTAATCTCACCCTATTGTGGGAATAATCAGTGTGACAAAGGAGATTGGTGGGGACTTGCCCCTGTAGTCACACAATAAGGGAAAGAACATGATCAGTTAGGAAGTCCAAATATGCAATTGGGTGTTAAGGGTCTATGCAATTAACTCCATATCCAAAATGTCCCCCATTTCTACACTGATTGTCAAGGGCTCAATGTCACCTCTGACACCTAACTCTACCTCAAGCTCTTCTGGAACTGTATCAGTCTGAAGAGTCTAATTTGTATTTCATTCCCCTTGTAATAGCATTCAGTGTCTTTCTGCCCGCATCCGGCACACAGCGTGACATCATATGTTGACGTTGGCCACAAAGTTTAATGGGAAATATAGTATTTGGATGGGAAACTGCCGTAATTCACCCTAGTTTATGCTAAAATCCATTAAGTATGCAAGACTGAACTTCTTTCCTTGTTCAGGGATTACTGTTCCTATATTCTATAAAGGGCTGCCTACTTACCATCTTTTGTCAGAAATGTTGCATACATATTCATACATTTATCTCAATGATGTGTCTTGCACATCACAGTGCCAATGTGATATTACCCAAATCAACCAATATTAAATGGCATTCTGGAACTTCACAACACAACTTCAGGAGGGATGAGAGTGAATACTTATTTGCAGGTAGTCCTTGATGTTTTCTCAGCAAGGCATCCAATGATTTATTTCCAACCTGCCTTATGCTATCACATTGAGGTTTGGTTCCACGTTTCTTTGATCTATGACAAGAGACGCTTGTCAGAGTAAGATGGAAGTGTCAAGACATCTGTGCTCTTCCTATATGCTCTTGCCAAGCAATAAGGTAGCTATATCTATGTCTGTAATTGCACCCTTGTACTGAGGGCTCGGCCAAGATACACCCAGGGGCAGCTCCTCCATACAGGCGGACGAGCATTGCCCCCCACCACTGCCAGCAACAACTGCTGCAAATCTTTTCACAGGGAAGAGATAATAAACCTGCTCATCCTACCCTCCATTCTTCCCTATCCCATTCGTTCCTATCTTCCTGTCCTTCAATCCATTTGTTCTTCTCTGCATCCATCCATCTCTACATTCCTTTTCTCCATCCATCCTGTCTTTCAATCCGTCTGCCTCCATTCCCTATCCATCGTTCTTCCTACCCTTCCCTAACTCCGTCTACCCATTCTTCTTTCCATTCCACCTTCCCCTAATCCCTCGCTTCCATAGACCTCAAATCAAAGTAACGGGAGCCAGAAACAACATAAATTTTTATGTTTCTTCTACTCAGCTCAGTGGCACATACCCTTTCACAAGCTGCTAAAGTAACGCTTTGATGGCGGCCCTGTTGCAAGCAGCATGGACTCCCTCACAGAGGCCATTAAATCACTTTGTAGTGCTCACACCCTGATAGTTTAATATATAAACAGTGTCATAAAAGTCATCAGTGTCACATGCTATCAACTCTAAAAGGAAATTGAAGATCAGTGGAAATACTGACCACAGCAAAATGTTCCTTTGCATGCCATTCAATCAACATACATCAAAACAATAATTCTGCTTATGACAGGCATTCAGATGCATCACCAGCTGAGTGCGCTATAACACTGCCATAACACCCTCATTGGCTAAAAGGCTATGGATGGCAAGATAATTTTATGCCATTGTCTACTTTTGGAAGCTGGCTCTGTATGTACAATACCAAAGTAAGGTATAGTGTGCACAGAGTCCTGTGGATCCCCCAGAGGCTTTACAGAGGCAAAAATAGATAATACTAATGCTCTCTTTAATGGTAGTGTGTTCAAGCAGTTATGCTTATCAGAGGGTAGTGATAAGCATTTGTTGTACACACACAGTCAAGAAATCAGGCACACACTGACTGACTAACTCCAGGCCAATTGTTTTATATATCAAAATTTACTTTGTTATGTTATTTCTAGAACCAAAAGGATCTTAGTTTCAAGAATGTATGACCTTCAAGTATCAAATGCACTTTGTTTAGAATTCACAGATAGAACAGTTTATAGGTACACAATCCTTTTCAGTTCCAAAAGTGGACGGTACAATTTCTCATAGAAAGCAATGCAATCCCAGGGGAGGAAAAGTAACAACACAATTTGCAGGTAAGTACTTGACTTACGATCCCAGTCTTCAGGGGTTAAGGTGTCGACAGGGCAAAGCTTAGGAGGGCACCAAGGGTGCACCACAAGCAACATGGGGCCGGCCGGGTTCAGAGGTCAAAGTTGGTGTTGGGTGCCCAATGGAATCCTATGGCGACAGAGGGTGCACTGAAATACATTTTCACTGGAGCCGGTCGTGGTCAGGGGCCTCTGGATGTAGACTGCAGGCATCATTGTGTTGGTCAGGAGGGGTAAACCCAGGCTGGATTCGAGGTCGCAATCACCTGAGGACTTTCTCTGGCCTGGTGGGCCACCTGGACTTGGGCAGGGGGAGTCAGATGCAAAGTGGGCAGGACTCGCGGATCCGGGGTGGGTCTGTAGTCCTTCTTGGAGGTTTCTTTGTGGACAGGGCTGCAATCTTTGGGAGATCTTGATCTTTGGATAACAGGCAGTCCTTGAGGATTTGTAGAGGTTGCTGGTCCTGCAGGACGAGTCGTCTTCCTGTAGCAAGATTCTTGAAGCTGCAGACAGGCCGGTAGGGCAGGGTCAAGTCAGTTGTCATCTGCAGTCTTCTCTAGTGGTCCGGCTTTTCAGTCCTTCTTGTTCTTGTGAGTTCATCAGAAATGTGGCGAGCAAGGTTCAGGGGTGCCCCTAAATACTAGATTTAGGGGGGGGGTCAGATGGGCCCGACGACAGTAGCCGATGGCTACTGTCCCTGACGGTGGCTATGCCCTTTCAGTCCCCACTCACTTTGGGGAGGGGGGCACATTCCTATCCCCATTGGGTAACATCCTCCAAAGCAAGATGGAGGATTCTGCCAGGAGGGGTCCACCTCAGCTCTGGGCATCCTAGAGTTAGTCCCAGCTGGGGTGGACACTCCTCCTGCTGTCCTTCTGCCAAACGTTGGACCTGGTCTGGGGTGGGCATCTCCACAAGCTTGAGTGCACTGGGGCAGTGTAACAAGATGCAGGAGCCCTCAAGGCTCACCGCCAAGTGTTGCAGTTCCTAGACAGGAGAGGTGTGAAGCACCTCCACCCAGAGCAAGCATTTGTTCCTGACCCCTCAGAGCATAAAGGCTCTCACCCCATAGGGTCAGAAACTTGTCTATTAGTGGCAGGCCAGCACAGACCGATCAGCCCTACCCTAGAGGGTTGAGTGAAATAGAGGGGTCATATCTAAGATGCCCTGTGTGTGCATTTTCAATAAATCCAACACTGGCATCAGTGTGGGTTTATTGCGCTGAGAAGTTTCATACCAAACTTCCCAGTCTTCAGTGAACCCATCATGGAGCTGTGGGGTTCATAATGACCAACTCCCAGCCCACGTACTCAATATGGCCACACTGCACTTACACTGTCTAAGAATGAACTTAGACACTCCAGTGGTGCACTGCTCATGCAGGTATGCCCTCACCTGTGGTATAGTGCACCCTGCCTTAGGGCTCTAAGGCCTGCTAGAAGTGTGACTTACCTATGCCACAGACAGTGGTTTGGGGGCATAGCACCCAGAGAGCGATGTCATGTCGACTTTACCTTTTTCTCCCCACTAGTACGTACACACAAGCTGCAATGACAGTGTGCATGTGTCTGGTAAGGGGTCGCTTAGGGTGGCATAAAATATGCTGCAGCCATTAGGGACCCTCTCTGGCCACAAGGCCCTTGGTACCACTGGTACCTTTTACAAGGGACTTAACTGTGTACCAGGGGTGTGCCAAGCGTGGAAGCAATGGTACAGTTTATGAAAAGAACACTGGTGCTGCGGCCTAGTTAGCAGGATCCTAGCACACACTCAGACAAGTTAGCATCAGATACCAGGCAAAACGTTTGGGTGGGGCAACTATGCCAAAACGGGCAGTTTCCTACATCTACATCCTTCAGTATTAGGTGCCATCAATTGTGATTGCTTAGCACCCTAACACAGGGAACACCATTTCCCAAACAGATATTGCTAGCACACCATCAAGGTACATGCTGTCTGTATACACTGCCTTTCCTGGGCACCCCATGACAACTACATCTCCTGACAGTAACCTTTTGCACATCAGTTGTTTTTTGGAGATTGACATGTGATTTCAAGGTAAGTTAAAATCACTTACACTGGCACCTGTACAGGTAACTGGAATATGGAATATTAGTGTCAGTTATATCACTTTATCACAATAGGCACCCCTGACTTTAACATTGTATGTATGCATGTGTAAAATGTCTGCATTTTGTACAATACACCTAGAACACACAGTCTCAACAGAGGTACAACATGACACAAGCATGTATCTGATCCATCATATAATGCACTTATGGAATCCTCAGTCACTCTTCAGATCTCTTAATTACATAGATGTGCAACAGTACTCACCTTAAATTCTGTGTAAGATTATTGTAGCCTGATCTATGTTCCTCAACATCGCCATGCACTGGGGCTTATGTGAAGCCTTACCCATGATCTATGACACCATCCATCCTGCGGTAAGACACAGACCAGAGACCAGAGTCTGCAGGTGTGTGACCCCCTAGTGGCTTCATTTTTCACCTGAGCTTCTAATTTGGTTGGATAGTGTTGAGTCAATTATGAAATTTGGAGAAGTACACAATCCACATACACCACTCTGATACAACACTGATTCAGTATCATGGTGTCACAACCAACTATTATTGTAATATGCATGCACAAGTACACCATTGCTTCACGCATTCATTTATGACATGTTATGATTACACACATATACATTTACTTTAATTGACGTTTGCTACTTACATTATAATGCTCTTTCTATATAATACGCACATGTTAAATCAAATGTAATATTTTTACATATGTTTCATGAATCCATTCACGATCTTGAAAAAGTGATCAACATATGCGCCATGTGTTAATTTTCATCAAAAATAGTTCTATTTATTATTATTTATTCTTTTATTCTGTCTCCAAACCAGATTTCACTGCCACCCCTATGTTGGCAGCGAACTCCACTGTCCTGGTGCAGAGCTCTGCTATGTGGGTAGGGCTTTCTGCTATAGTGGCAGTTGAAATCTTCGCTTACTATGATACATAAAAAATGACATGCAAGTCACAAAGTAAGCCATTCCTGAGACATCTGGTCATCGCAACACATTCTGCTTCCATTTTGCTGCTCCTTTTCTACTTTAATCCACCAAAACAGCCGAGAAGCTTTGAAGAGAGGTCCCCGGTTTTTTAGATGAAGATTTGAATATCATCTGTGAAGGGTGTCCTTCAATACTTTTCTCAGCTTTAAGGGAGAAGAAGAACACAATCAGCTGAGCAAAGTAGGATGCAGCCAATTGTGAAAAGGCATTGTGACATGCTACAGTGCAGTAGTTGTTCACATCTGGAAAGCCAGTGGCGCTACAAGTGCTTGGAAGACCTCCAGCACTGATCAAGTCCAAAAAACAATGCATATGCTGGGTTATCCCCCAAACCACATTTGAGCTAACCCCTGCTTTCACCACTACACAGGAAGATCCTGAAAGTAATCAGTCTCACCCGCCAGATCAGCTGGCGGCCCATGAGAAGCAGAAAAGCAGGAAGTCTAATTTTAGTATGAAAACATGTCTGAATATGTATTTTTAAAGTGTTCTCATGTTTTTTTAGCTTCAAATATGTCCATGTTTCTTGTACCATATTTTGTCCTGTAAAATCTATTGTGGAATGAGTGCGTCTGTTTTTATATCATTATTTTTTAAATCTTAAAAGCTATTTATAAAATATGTTGACCCACAGAAACTTTGTAAAGAAGATTTTCTTTTCAGAAAGAATTATAATGTGCACCGTTGTTTAATGGCCTTACTTTAAAAAAGTGATTTCATATTGCAAGTTGTACATAACCCTTTCCAATTTTTCTTTTTATATCATGTCAGAAACAGATGTGAGATAAGTTATAATACACTTCTCAGCCATGTTGACATAGCTACATATAAAAAAGGACCTTAATTGTGCATGAAGTAATTGTAATTGTTGACGATTTCTTTCATGTCCAGAAAGTAGCCATACATCAGTCATCATTTTCTGGCTATCGATTCATATGTAGGGGCCAGCTGTACACAGAATTTTTCCAGTCGTGACCAGTAAATTCTTTTTCTAATGTACAAAATGCAAAATGTGATTCAGTAACTTGTTATCGAAGCACATTTTGCATTTCAAATCAAATCAAATCATAAATATTTATAAAGCGCGCTACTCACCCGTGCGGGTCTCAAGGCGCTAGGGGGAAGGCGTTACTGCTGCTCAAAGAGCCAGGTCTTGAGTAGTCTCCGGAAAGCGGAGTGGTCCTGGGTGGTCCTGAGGATGGTGGGGAGGGAGTTCCATGTCTTGGCCGCCAGGTAGGAGAAGGACCTCCCACCCGCCGTGGTGCGGCGGATGCGAGGGACGGCGGCGAGAGCAAGGTTGGCAGAGCGAAGAGGACGGGTGGGTGTGTAGAAGCTGAGGCGGCGGTTGAGGTATTCGGGTCCCTTGTTGTGGACGGCTTTGTGTGCGTGGGTGAGGAGTCGGAAGGTGATCCTTTTGTTGACGGGAAGCCAGTGCAGGTGTCTCAGGTGGGCAGAGATGTGGCTGTTGCGGGGTATGTTGAGGATGAGGCGGGCGGAGGCATTTTGAATTCGTTGAAGAAGTTTCTGGAGTTTAGCAGTGGTTCCTGCGTATAGGGTGTTGCCGTAGTACAGGCGGCTCGTGACGAGGGCGTGGGTTACGGTCTTTCTGGTGTCGGCGGGGATCCAACGGAAGATCTTTCGGAGCATGCGGAGGGTGAGGAAGCAGGAGGATGATACGGCCTTTAACTTGTTTGGTCATGGTGAGAAGTGGTTCCAAGATGAAACCGAGGTTGCGTGCGTGGTCTGAGGGGGTCGGTGCGGTGCCAAGGGCCGTGGGCCACCAGGAGTCGTCCCAGGCTGTCGGGGTGTTTCCGAGGATGAGGACTTCAGTTTTGTCTGAGTTCAGTTTCAGATGACTGAGTTTCATCCAATCTGCGACGTCTTTCATTCCATCTTGCAGGTTGGTCTTGGCGCTGGTGGGGTCCTTGGTGAGGGAAAGTATCAGTTGAGTGTCGTCGGCGTAGGAGGTGATGATGATGCTGTGTTTGCGTACGATGTCGGCGAGGGGGCTCATGTAGACATTAAAGAGTGTCGGGCTGAGCGAGGAGCCTTGTGGGACACCGCAGATGATCTCGGTGGGGTCTGAGCGAAAAGGTGGGAGGTAGACTCTTTGGGAGCGGTTGGAGAGGAAGGAGGTGATCCAGTCCAGGGCCTGTCCTTGGATCCCGGTGGAGCGGAGGCGGGTTATTAGGGTGCGGTGACAGACGGTGTCGAAGGCAGCCTAGAGGTCGAGGAGGATGAGGGCGACTGTTTCTCTGTTGTCCATCAGGGTTCTGATGTCGTCTGTGACTGAGATGAGGGCGGTTTCTGTGCTGTGATTGGCTCGGAATCCGGACTGAGAGGGGTCGAGTAGGCTGTTGTATTCAAGGAAGTTGGTAAGTTGCTTGTTGACGGTCTTCTCTATGACTTTGACAGGGAATGGGAGGAGCGAGATGGGGCGGAAGTTCTTCAGGTCGCTTGGGTCCGCCGTAGGTTTTTTCAGTAGGGCGTTGACTTCAGCGTGTTTCCAGCTCTCGGGGAAGGTAGCAGACGAAAACGAGCTGTTGATGATGGTCTGGAGGTGCGGGGCGATGATGTCGTCGGCTTTGTTGAAGATGAAGTGTGGGCAAGGTCCGAGGGGGCACCGGAGTAGATGGAGTTCATGGTGGCTTTGGTCTCTTCCGTGTTGATGTGAGTCCAGGCGTTGAGGGTGATTTGCTGGGGTTGTAGGTTCTGTGGTGGTTGGCTGGGTCTGGTGTCCGAAGCTGTCGTGTAGGTCGGTGATCTTACGATGGAAGAAGGTGGCAAGGGAGTTGCAGAGGTCTTGAGAGGGCGTGATGGCGTTGGCGCTGGCGTTAGGGTTGGAGAGCTCTTTGACGATGTTGAAGAGTTCTCTGCTGTTGTGGCTGTTTTTGTCCAGTCTGTCTGTGAAGAAATTTCTTTTGGCGGCGCGGATCAGTTGGTGGTGTTCGCGGGTAGCGTTCTTGATGGCAGTCATGTTATCTGCGGTGTGGTCCTTGCGCCAGGCTTTCTCGAGGGTGCGGCAGGTTTTCTCCGATTCCTTAAGGGTGTCGGTGAACCAGAGAGGTTTTTTGGTGTTGGTCTGTCTTGGGAGGCGTCTGAGGGGAGCGAGGTTGTCTGCGCAGTTGGTGATCCAGTTTGTGAGGATGAGCGCTGCGTCGTTGGGGTCGGAGGAGAAGGTGGGTTGGTTGTCGTTGAGAGTGGAGAGAAGCTGTTCCTCGGGGATTTTGTTCCACTGTCGCCGTGGGATAGGTTGTGTGCGGAGGTGGCGAGTCTCGCGTCAGAAGGTGAAGTGGACACATCTGTGGTTGGTCCAGTGTATAGCTGAAGAGTGGCTGAAGGATACGTGGTTGCTGGCGGAGAAGATGGGGTCTAGCGTGTGTCCGGCGATGTGGGTGGGGGTGTTCACCAGTTGCTTGAGGCCGAGGTTGGCGAGGTTGGCGAGCAGGTTGGTGGTGTTGGGGTCGTTGTTCTGTTCCAGGTGGAAGTTGAGGTCACCGAGGAGGATGTAGTCCGGCGAGGCAAGGGCGTGCGGGGAGATGAAGTCAGTGATGGAGTCGCATTTGTGAATCGGTATTTGGAAGGGGCATGTTTAGGACGTCTCTTCCAAACACCAAACTGGTACAGAATGTATTACTGTTTTGCAAACAGATTACAGTCGCGAAACAGTAATATTTTACCACCTGCTTAAAACTGGTGGTAACCTATTCTCAAAGGTGAAGAGGGCTCTTGGGGACCCCTTCTCCTTTGGGAATGGTAAGCATGTATTTTTTAAGAGTAGGCAGTGGTCCCACAGACCACTCCCTCTACTTAAAAAAATTAAATTGCAAAGTTTCCTTTTTCCTTTTTATTCACATCCCATTTTCCTTTGAGGAAAATGAGCTGCATTTAAAAAAAGGTGGCTTTATTAGAAAGCAATCACATACATGGTAGTCTGCTGACCACTACAAGCCACCATCCCTGTCATGGCAGCGATTCCTAATTGGTCACAAATTGCTGCCTACCTTGTTAATATGCATGAGGGAGGTCTATTTGAGACCCACTAGGAATTGCTAATGAAACTCAAAAGAGTTTCATACATTAGGAACACCAATTTCCTTGTGCTTATATTCAGTTTTACGGTGTCAAACAAAGGCAAAAGATAAGGCCAATGTTACTCTTAGTGTACAATACTGTAGAATGTGTAGAATACTGTAAGACATTAATTAAGTAAAAGAAGTCCTGGGCATTTGCACTTATCATGTCTTTTGTTTGGCACCATTCAACTGGCAGTATTGGTAAGTTAAGAGGAGAGAAAAACCTGGGACATAGACTTTCCTGCTAGCTGCAGTACCACAGAGTAGAGGTGGAATCCGTGAGAACCTGCACAAGCCTCCCCTGATGGAAGGTGTTAGAAATTAGGTCTCTAGTTGGAAGTGGTTTGCACCCTGTCCAAGTAGAGACCCTCACTCTAGTCAGGGTAAGGGAGTCACACAACTAAGATAACTCCTGCTCACCCCCTTGTTAGGTTGGTCTGAGCAGTCTGGCTTGTCTTTGAGGCAATGTATTAAGTACTTGTACACACACACAGTAACACAGTGCAAATACCACTAAAGTACTCCACACCAGTTTAGAAAAATAACCAATATTTATCTGAGTAAAACAAGACCAAAATGAGAAAAATCCATCATACACAAGTAAAGATATGAATTTACAAAGCTTAAATCTTAGTCAAGCTCTTAGATACACAGTAGCTCCAACTGCGGCTATCATGGCATCTTGATGGAGTCACTCCAACAGTCCAATGCCACTCCTGAGGGATAGCAGGCTCATCACGGAGTCGCATGGACTCCAGGTACATGCCTTGGAAAATGATAAGGAAACAAAGACGTTGCATGGAGTCGGGAAGGTGAGGCATCGCTGGAGCCGGTGTGGCGTCAGTTCCTTACTGTTACCGGGGAGCCAAGGCATTGGTTCCTTACTGCTAGGCAGGGGAGGTGAGGTGTTGGTTCCTTATAGTTGCAGTGGAGGTGATGTGGAGTTGGGACGAGGCACTGGTTTCCTAGAACAAGGTGGGGTCGATGAATCCAGCCAGTCAAGATGTGAGGCGTCGACTTTGCAGTGTCAAAGTCACACCACAAGGCCAAAGGTGCTGCGCCGGAGTTGGGTGTCCCGGAATTTGGGACACAGCACTTGGGACTCACGCTGTGGCAAAATGTCAGAAGTGCTACAGCAGCATTGGGCTCGGGTTGCAGGTGCTGTCGTTGGAGTCAGCTGGACCATGGCTCCGGTATAGGCAGTGGCATGGAGTTGGACAGCGGCACCTGCTCTGAAGTCACCCTAGAGCCAATGTCCTTAATTTCTTCTTGGTTACACCAGAGCTTACTTCCAAGGGGCTAGGAATTGGATTTAGCACCACTTGACAAGTCAGGACTCTCAGCCAGAGAGCCCACGTGCTGATAGGTGAAGTGTTTGATGGCCCTTAGACTTCTTAACAGGAGGCAAGCTCAGCCCAAGTCCTTGGAGAACATTAGATAACAGGATATAGAAAGAAAAGCCCAGTCTTTTTACCTCCCCGGACAAACGCAGCAGGCCAGCACAGAAAAGCAACAGACAGAGTGGTAGTCGCTCCTACAGCATCCAGCCCTTCTTCCTGGCAGAATCACCTCAGTCGGAAAGTGTTCTAACTCTGTGGTGTCAAAGGTCCAGTATTATAACCATTTCTGTCTTTGAAGTAAGCAAACTTCAAAGAGAAGTCTTTGTACTGCACAAGTCCCTGTCTTTCCCTGCCCTGGCCCCAGACACACGTCAGTGGGTTGGAGACTGTTTTGTGTGAGGACAGGCACAGCCCTATTCAGGTGCAAATGTCAGCTCCTCCCACCATTGTAGCATCAGCCTGGGAATGGGCAATCAGGATATGCAATGGCACACCACATCTCCCTTTGTGTGACTGTCTAGAGTGAATACACAAATAGCCTATCTGTCATCTGACCCAGACGTATATTCAGCAGACAGGCAGGGGCACAGGATGGTTCAGGAAGAACATGCCCACTTTCTAAAAGTGGCATTTTCAAACTTACAATTCAAAAACCAAGTTCACCAAAAGTTGTATTTTTAAATTGTGAGTTCAGACACCCCAAACTCCATATATCTATCTGCCCCAATGGGAATTCACACTTAAAAGATATTTCAAGACAATCCCAATGTTACCCTATGGGAGAGATAGTCCTTGCCATAGTGAAAAACAAATTTAGTATCAGGACATGTAAAACACACCAGTACATGTCCTATGTTTTAAATACACTGCACCCTGTCCATGGGGCTGCCTTGGGCCTACTTTAAGGGTGACTTCCATGCAGTAAACGTCCTGGCAAGTGGGTGCACTTGCCAGATTGAAATGGCAGATTAAACTGCCCACACAGACACTGCAGTGGCAGGTCTGAGACATGTTTACAGGCTACTTGTGGATAGCACAATCAGTGCTGCAGGCACAGTAGCAGCATTTAATTCACCGGCCCTCGGCACACATGTTGCGCTATACTAGGGACTTACTAGTAAATCAGATATGCCAATCATGTATAAACCAATTACCAATACAATTTAGATAGATAGCATATGCATTTTACCACTGGTTAGCAATGGAAGCCTCAGAGCCACCCTCACCAGGATCCAGGATTTTGCCTGAAATATTGGGACCATTGCCTGAATGCCCTAGACTCTTCGCAGCAGAGGAGAAGCATTTAACTTTACTGTGTCTAGGGTCGCCCCAAGAAATGGACTCGTCTGTGATGGAATCAGGTTAGACTTTATTGTAAACCCAAACAATATTAGGAGTTCTGCTGTCATCCAGAGTTAGTCCTCAGGTAATTTGATGAGCTCATCTTTAGCAGCTAGTCATCACAGTAAGGGAATACAGGAACTTATTACCTCGGAAGTTGCCCAACGGCCATCTCCATCACTTTCATTATCAGCTAAGGAGAGCTGATGAGGAGAAGGAGAAAAACTGAAAATGCACCTTGCTCATCTTGAACAACAAGTAAGGACTGTGGGACTGCATGATGGATATATGAAATATGAAAATATGTGTATCCAGGGCAGAAAGGATATGTAATTGTGAGCATTTTGAATTTGTTGTTGTGGAGTAAGGCTTTTAGGGTTTGGAGGACCAAGATAGGCCTGAGAATCCTGTTCTTTTGCAGGACAAGGAAATTGTAGGACTAACCACCCCCGCTTTTCTCTGAGTCTGGTACCTTTTCTATGGCATCCTTGGAGAGCAATAGGCATACCTCCTGTGACAGGATGGACTGATACTCTTCCAAAATTTTCTCTGAAGTGAGAGAAATATTGGGTGGGGAGGAGAGAAAAGGTAGTAGTTAGACCTTTTAAACAATTTGCCTGTCCCATCTGTCAGACAAGATAAAATGCCAACCCGGAGAGAAGTATTGAAAACTGCCCCACACTTGTAGGACATAAGCTGCTGAGAGCAAACTAAGGCATTTTGTTGGCCATTGTAGCAGAAGAGGAGTTGGAGGATTGGTGCACCTGCAGGCCTGCGCACTGTATGTCAGTTCGATGGCCCTGAAACACTTGGAAGTTTGTTGCATCTCTGACTGGCAGGACACTTCTGCCTATGCACCCATCCTCTAAAATAGCCCCTGAATTTTGTGAATTTGGGGAAATTGATTTTCTAGGGTCAACAGTCCAAGAAAAGAACTATAGCTCTGCTATCTTTAAAGCATTCCAAAGCAGAATCTGCTTCTCTCCCAGGAATCAATAAACATCAAAGGGAATATCTGTAAGTGGGTCCTGTACATTGCCAAAAAAATGTGATTAATCTCTTCCAGGTGTATCTACCCAGGACAATTCTGCTATCGACTGCCCTGCTAAATGTCATCTGTGGTATCCAAGCCTCTGACGATGATGTACTTGACCACATCCTACCAATCATTGATAGTCTGAGCCATAGAGGTGTTAAGATACTCCGAGCTCACATGCAAGCTTTCACTGGCCTTATCCCAGATGTCATGTGTATATCCACCCAACAGACAGGCTGCGTTTATGTTATTCAAGCCAAGCTGAAAGAGGAAAACTTAAGTTTTCAAAAGGCATTAATAGTTTTGGATTCTCTATCTGAGAAATTGAATGGCAATGAATTAGGACTCATCTGATTGGTCAAGGCCTGTACAGTTAGACAGTCCAGGGTAGGGAGGTTTGTGAGAAACTGTGGGTCACTGGGGGCTGGCCTATGTTGCCTGGCCACCTCCCAGCTAACAGGTGGGCAAAAACATAGTTTTTGACCAGCTAGCCAATAGAGTACCTGTGAGGTTGTCAGATATTTCTGACTTAGGCCTGAAAATGTCTGTGGTAACATTTGTTTAGTCTCAGTGGAGGGCAGCTTTAATTATAGCTCTTCGTCTGTCCTTTAAACCACCATTGCAAATGAGGCACTTTCTTCCATTGGTGGCCCATATAACAAGTTAAGCTCTGTCTCAGGAGAGGTAACAATGCTGGAATTTTGCAAATCAACGTATAAGGCACCATAAGTGGGTGCAAGTCGTTACACTCCTCATCATCATCTGTATCCTCAGGTGCACCCTGATCTGGCACTGGAACAGAGTCAGAACCAAAGAAGAATATGGAACCTTTGCTGATATTTGCAATGTGGTAAAGGCACTGAGTTAGAGTCAGGCGGTCTGATAACTGGTTGCACTTTTGAAATTTTGTTGCATGACATCGACCATGCTCAAGCTATCATTTGTTTGGGACCTGACATGCTCGCTGACATCAGATCATCAACCAGTGCCTGAAGCATTGGTAATGGTATCAGAGTGGCAGGGACCAGCATGAATCTTGGGAAGTCTGTACCAGAGTCGGCACAAACTCTGTAATGAGACCCAATGGGACAGACAGTGCTTGACAAGGACCCACTGCTGATAACCCAATTAAAGTCCCCCGAGCTTCGATGCCACTGTGACATTGGAACCAAGCTACAGTCAACTGATGAGCCCCAATCAGCACACAACTGGTCTTGGGTTGCTTGTGTTCCGGTTCAGGGAGAATTTGCCCTGGCAGTTCAGGCTGTGCTAATCGAGAGCAGGGTCATAACTGATTTGCATGTGGCTGAGTCCAAATGGCACTGGTATTGTAGGCAAAAAAATGATGGTTTGGAATGGTGCCCCTTGTGATTGTCAATGGTTAGACTTATTGCATGCATTCCTCCCATCATCTTTTGCATGTTTGATGTACCACTCTAAGTGGCAAGGGTATGTCCAGAAGTGAGACCCGTGCTCACTGTGGTACTGGAACCACGCGACATCCAATCAGGATCAAACCAATGTTGGGTTGCTTGTATTCTGGTTGAGAACTGTCCCTCAACCAGACAGTTTTGATTGAACTAGTCCTATCAGAAAAGGGTCAAGACTAATTTTCATATATCTGGGTCCAAACTGAGGTGGAAAAGAAAAATGGGTTGGAAAGCTGTCCTCCGATTACCTTTTGTCTGTTTGATGTACTGCCCTAAGAGGCAAGGGTATACCCAGATGTGGGTCCCATGCTCACTGTGGCACTGGGAATCAGACACATCTCACCAAAACTGATCTTGGGTTGCTTGTGTTTGGGTGTCAGAGAGGACCTGGCCTGGCGTCTTAGGCTGGATTGTTCCTACTGCAGGGTCAAGACTGATTTGCATATGACTGAGTCCAAACTGAAGTGACAAAAGACTGAAGAGTTGGAAAGCTACCCTGTGTGATTGCCAGTGATTAGACTTTTTGCAAGCATTTCTCCCATCACCTTTTATGTATTTGATGCACCACTGTAAATGGCAAGGTCTTTGCCCATATGAAGGTCCCGCGCTCACTGTGCCACTGGAACCAAGCTACACCCAACTGATGAGCCACAGTATAGGCAAAACCAGACCTTTGTTGCTTGTGTTCCAGTTCAGAGAGGATCTGGCCTAGCAGTGTGGACTGGGCTGTTTGTATTGGAGCAGGGTCACAACGGATTTGTGTTTGGCTGCGTCCAAACTGAGGTGGCATGATGGGCAACAGAAAGGTAGTTTGGAATACTACACTCAGCGATTGTCAGTGATTAGACTTATTGCAAGCGTTCCTTCCATCACCTTTTGTGTGTTCCATTAGACACGAAAACACATCAAAGGGAATCAAAAGCACAGTGAATATTTGCAGCTTTGCCTGCTTCAAGGCCTTGATATGCTGTTGTAGTCGATGAAAGCCTGACAAACTCAGGGCACATCCAGGCCAACTGAGGAGTCAGTTCAGAAGGAGCGCAACTTAAATCTTGATGCCCTTGCGCCTTAACTTTTTAGTAAAAATAGCAGAACACAGTCAAGTTCCACTTCACTTTCCTATGCTTGCATTTGGACCTTGCTTCAAAGTATTCAAAGATTTTGAGCAGGAAGTGGAATAGTCACAGAAACAACCCCATGACCAGGGCCATAACATGGATTGGGGCCTGGGTAAAAACTGCAACTTCTTCTTGTGTGTGGCTACATACATCTTCTCCTTCCTGTCTCAATCACCTTAAGGTGAATTAGTGCACATTTATCACATAATTTCAGGCCATGTCTGGAGCCTAGGGACAAATGGTACACCTAGTGCAGACCCATGGCCGATATATACTTCCTGCAGCAGTGGCATGGCTTCAATCCTATCGGTTTCAGTGGAGATACAGTCCCTAGCATACTGTTTAATCTCATTTTTAGGGGTCGTCAGAAGACCGACATGATAGGAGTAGAGCTTCAGATCCATTTTGAAAGGTGGTGAAGGAAATGAACTGACGTCCACACACAGGGGTGGTACTTATAGGCAGCTCCACTTTGTCACTTCTGGGGTGGTACAGCATCAGTGCAGAGCTGAATGACACCACCTGTTGGTGCACACAAGCATTGCTCAAAAATTCTCCGGATCTAGTCTGATGCATGAGGGATAATCTAAGGTGGTGAATATTCAATCCAAACTATCTATCAGGAACAGTTATAGAAAATGCACGCAGCTTATTAATTATTCAAATCAGCAGCTTCATGTTTTTTAGTAAGTGTGGTGCAAGCTCGCATAGCTTTTCTTTAGATATTCACCAGTCTTCAAAAGTGCCCAATTTCACAGCAGCAATACAACAACACGGGAGCAAAAGTACAAATACAGATTATCAAACAGCCCAGCATCTTCCTGTTTTTGTAGGGAGTTGTAGTGTGGGATTGATCAGTGCGATTAAAGGTATGAATCTTCCAGTCTATCACTGAGGGTGAGATTTGTATCAAAGGTGGAAACTAAGGAGAGAAACTGTTGTGTCCTTGCCTTTTCGTCCCTTACCTTGGGAAGCTCTAATACGATCCTCGTGCTGTGGGTGATGTACTTAAACAATTGTTTAATCAGGAAGTCAAGCTTTAAGATGGGAATGGCCTTTTAAATGATTCACGCTGACTTATCCTTGAACTGTGCTCCAAGAGACAGTGGCATTCCTTGAGAATGGGGGTGGGGGGTGGTCGTGTGGGCAGTCTTACACTGATGATCAAGCAGGATATGGCATTGGAAATTGGTTTTCGAAGTAGTGGACGACGACTGGGAGGCCCCTTATAAATGTACAATAAAAGAAGAGCTGGATGGCTGAGCCGAATATCTGCTTTTGGAGGAAAGATTTGTTTATGCATAGGAGGCTGGACTGCTTCCAAACCATCTGTGCTCCTTGAAGGAGAGGAACAAGTATATGTGAAATCCTTATGACTTGGACCTGTGGGCTAGAGTGTGGGGAAAGCCACAGAGCTCCGGGGAGTTGAACAATTCTTTGATCTGTTTTCGCTACCCTCGGTTGTGAAGAATGACTTAATAGCGTGAATTATTTTAGGATAGACTTGGAAAATCAAGAAATGCTCAATGTTCATGCAGTGCTTCATGTGCAACACGTCAGTTGCAAATGACACCCTGGGTTTTGTGTCACTGGCTTACTGTAAGGTGGCAGGTTATATGGTGGAACAGATGTCGTATGACTGAGACAGTGGATACACCTTCTCGGCAGGGGTACATAGAGCCATCCCACTACGTGTGTAGTTTTTTCAAATCAGGGAACAACAATAGAGTAAGTGTGCATTTTGTACAGGAGAAGACTCGCATAGATCCTTATTTCTTCCTTATCTTTAGCTAATGGAATTGCCTGCTTCTCCTGCATTTACACCCTCTAAATTAGTCCAGGCAAACTGGCAAAATGTCCTTGTGAGTGCTTGCTGGAACTGAAAATGGATTTTTTTTTAGATGGATGCAATCGTTTTTCTTGCACAACTTAAAACTCATGCAAAAATCCTGGCTCAAACGTGAAAACCCACCTTCCGAAAATCTTTGCTGGTTATGTGTAGTAATCATGGAACTCACGACAATTACAGGGAGTTTGTAAGACAAAAACGTTTGTTACTCCGCAGACAGCCCCAAGGAGAGGATTGCAATGCACACCCGCCAAATCCTGAGGCTGCATACTAACATTATTATTTCCAACAAAACAAGAACATCTATATCCCTGCCGCAAGAAATCGAGAACAACGGTGAGTTTAAAATGCAATTAGTTCTTAAAATGTAAAACAGTGTGCTCTCAGAGAACAGATTTTCTCTATTGTCTACCACCATGGCGCAGGCTCGCAGGGTATGTCTTGTGCGGCTGAAAACATTTTCCTACACCAACTTTTCCCCTCACAGCCTACGGGTAGCCGAAGTTGATACCTTTCAAACATATGTTTTCTGTTTGTTTTATGGATGGCCTGTCACTTTTTCCCATTCTAAAATGTGCCATCTCGAAGGATTAGTATCCAGAGGGCTCCAAACGCTCTTCCGAAAACAGTGCCATTTGTGTTGAATCAAAGGTAGGCAATCTGAGCAAGACGAATGGCGGCAGAATGAACCTTGTCTGTGTTTGAAGACAACTTCCAGCACGTGCCCTTTCGAAATAAAGAACCATGAAACACTTTATTATACAGTCTAAGTCTGGCATGCATAATTTCTAAATGCATTGCAAATGATTAGCCTAACGAATTTGTCTGAATCTATTACAGTTTACTGAAGAACAGAAAGCAAGACCTTTCCGGAAGGAAGTTATTAAGTAATTCTGTGTCCGCATAGCAGTCCAGCGAAGATATGCAATTAAAGGAAAGGAAAGCAAAGTCACTGATGTTCATCTGGTCACAAACCCATCTAATAAAACAGATTTTTCTTTTAATGTGGCTGTCAAATATGAAGAGTTTTCTCTTCTGAATAGAATTCAGGTTTACGGATTTTGTGGAAAAGTTTATGTTGCCCAATCGAATAGAAATCCTTACCATCGTTTCAATTTGCGATTCTACATTTTTTAAAAAAATTTTGTATGTATTCATTTGAATTACAAAAATACCGTGTTACGGGTTAAAAGCAGCATGTTGCATTAAAAACTGTGTTTTTACGAACTCACTGACGTCATCGAAAAAAGCTGCACTAGGTCAAATACGCACCGATCACTCCTCCTCCCCCCTCCCCCCTCCCCATCACCATCAAAGCACCAACGACAACAAAAAGAGACCTATAATTCTAGGAATGCAGCTGGTAATACTGGGCAACAGGGTTACTTTAGAACAAATGCTGTGTAACTCAGATTTAGTATGAGGACTCTCTTGGTACTTCAACCCAGGTGTTTTAGAAACGCATAGCTAATTGCTGGGGATGGGATATTGGTGTACCATCTTGAAGGTATGAGCACAAGAACCCTTGTGGTTCTGGGCGGACTCTGAGCAGGAAGTATGTAAAGGATGAGAGGTGTTAAGGTGTGGTTAATAGAAAGATGATGTAATGCTCAGTTGGTGTTTGCAGAGGAATAAAGTAACATTTGATTGCAGCTCTCGTGTAGTGTAATCCATATGCATGTTCCAGGGCTGCGGAAAACGCTACAGTTGGGAAGTCTCCCATCAAGTATACAGGCCCTCTTGATGTCTGTAACTGAGAAATTAGGGGAGCAAAAGTACTAGGATAGTGTTTAGAGACCACGAGGGGGACCTCCCAGCTCCTGACCAAGAGGGAGGACATTCACACAGGACATTCGGACTCCATATCACACAACATCACTAAAAGAACCTGCAAATAATGCAGACTCACACACACACACACACACACACCTCCTCCCCAGAAAGACTTCCGTGATAATAACCCACAACTACGTTTTTCATAATAGATCGAGATCCAAAGCCTCACACAATAGGAGCAACAAAAAAAACACCCTGGACTTTAGACAAGGCTGTCAAGAATGGAGAACACAATTAAAGTATGATGAGTTTGCACTTGTGTTGGGCAAAACGAAGTAATTTCTTTACACATGAAGCGGTTTTAATCTTATGAGGTGTGGTTATGTGTTTTTCAGAATGACATGAGGGTGATTTTGGTTCGAAAGTTTCCTTGGTAGACAGTTTACTTGAAAGTATAATAATGAGGTCTGCAATTGAAGTGTTTTAAAGGCAATCCAATCAGAAATGTTAAGTCGTTGGTCAGCACATTCAATGTGCAGCCCGATTATGTGGATCTTCCCTCTAATAACATGTTGATGGTCTTCATTTGACTGTTGAATGTGAACGTGGCAGATCTGGTAGAGGATTCATTCAGGAATCTGCAAGACTGGAAAGGGCATTACTTCAATTGTGCAACATAAACACTGCATACTCATGAAAAAGTGGAATAACCAGATATTAATGTGCTCCTGCCAATAGCACACATTACAGCTAACATATCAATATCTTGGACGAATTGGAGCACATTGTTGGGAAAGTAAAACAATGCTGTGCAGCTGCTTATGTCCTGTATGTTATATGTCATTTTGGCTGCCGCAGTCTCATTTCTCTGGACTTAAATCTACCACCCTCAATCTTTTTTCCATCTGGTAGTCAGCCGCATCTGCTGCTATGTACGCTAAGGGAAGAGTGCATCTGGTCCTCCCTGTATGATGTGGAGTCTTGAATTGGGAGTGGATGTACGAAGCGATTTTGCAGTTACAAACAGAGATTTTCACCATTTGAGACCACAAAATGTCCTTGTACAATATAGCATCCTTATTTTGTGAGTCTGTATCCAGTTACTGACTCGCAAAATAGGGATTGCATCTCGCAATTAGGAAGGGATGTCCCGAGGGCATCCCTTCCTAATTGCAACTCGCAGGGGGATGTCTGATTGTTTTGTGACGCTGAATACAGTTGCAAAACAATTGCAGTTAATACCAATTTCAAACTGTGCTAACCCATTTTCAAACAGGAAGGTGTCCCCACTGGACCCGTTCCCCTTTGTGAATGTAGCAAAAAAAAAATTTCAGAACAGGCACTGGTCTCACGGACCACTGCCTACTCTCAAAAAATAAAAATAAACTTTTCATTTTCAGTTTTTGAAATGCATGCTGTTTTCCTTTAAGGAAAACAGGTGGGTAACTGCTCTGTTCAGTCACAGACATCGTGGTCCGCTGATCCCAGCAGGCCACCATCCCTGTGAGTGTGGCAATTCCCAAATGGGTCGCAAATTGCATCCTACCTCATGAATATAAATGAGGCATGTCCCTTGCGACCAACTTAGGAATCACAAACAATGAGGTTAACAGTGTAGAACATTTTGTTTTGCAACTCACAATTTGCGAATTGCAAACAGATCACAAAATGTGAATTGCAAAGCAAAAGGTCATGCATCTGACCCTGGGTCTTTACATTTACATTAATTTGATTAAAAGAATCCTTAATTAGTGAAATTAGCAAGAGAGATTTTCCTTTGTTTTGAAATTCCTTCACATGAGCAAGGGTTATACTCGTTTGAGGAAGTTATTTTTTTAAAGATGTTGGAAATGGTCCTTTTTGCAAGGTTGTTTCCAAACATTTTGCTTCTAACCTCTTGTTTTTGATCCTGTGCTGAATTTTGTTTTGCTGGCTTTCGGACTCTGGGCACTTTACCACTGCTTACGAGTGCTAAAGTGCCAATGCTCTCTGTCTAAATGGTATTGGTGATTGGTTTATCCATGATTGGCATATTTGATTTACCAGTAAGTCCTTCGTATAGTGCAACAGGTGTGCCCAGGGCCTGTAAATCAAATGCTACTAGTGGGCCTTCAGCATTGATTGTGCCACACACATGAGTAGCCCTGCAAACATGTCCCCGGTCTGCCATTGCAGTTCTTGTGTGTGTAGTTTTAAACTGTCATTTCGACCTGGCAAGTCCACAGAATTGGCAGGCTCAAACCTTCCCTTTCACTACATTTAAGTCCCCCCTAAGGTAGCTCCAAGGCAGCCCCATGGACATGGTGCAGTGTATTTAAATGGTAGGACATGTACTGGTGTGATTTTCATGTCCTGATTGTGAAATACTGATAAATGTGGTTTTCACTGTACAAGGCCTATCTCTCCCACAGGGTAACATGGGGATTGCCTTGAAATATCTTTTAAGTGTAATTGCCCATTGGGAGCAGATAGAGACATGGAGTTTGGGGTCTCTGAGCTCACAATTTTAAAATATATATTTTGGTAAAGCTAGTTTTTAAATTGTAAGTTTGAAAATGCCACTTTTAGAAAGTGGACATTTTCTTCCTTAACCATTCTGTGCTTCTGCCTGTCTGTGGAATACACATCTGGATCAGGATGACATTTGGGCTGTTTATGGATTCACATCTAGACAGTCACACAAAGGGAGATGAGGTGTTCCCTGCATATCCTGATGGGTCTTCATGAGCTAGAGGGGTGGAAGGAGCTGACATTGGCACCTGAATAGGGCTGGCCCTGTTCGTTACACAAAGCAGTCTCCAACCCCCTGGAGTCTGTTTGGGGCCAAGGCAGAAAAGGCAGGGTCTTGCGCACTACAGAGACTTTTCTTTGAAGTTTGCCTACTTCAAAGGCAGAATTGGGTATATGTACTGCTCTTCTGACCGCACAAAGTTAGAATCCGTTGGAGCTGAGGACATTCTGCCAGGAAGAAGAGTTGAATGCTGTAGGAGGTAGTGCCACCCTGCCTGTTACTTTGCTGTGCTGTCCTGTCCTGCTGCTTGCTGCTTCTGTCCTGGGAGTTAAAGGACTGGACTTTCCTCTCCACATCCTGCTTCCAAAAGATCTCCAAGGGCTTGGACTGAGCTTGCCTCCTGTTAAGAAGTCTCAGGGATATCAAAGACTTTGTCTGCCAGCACCTGGTCTCTCTTGCCCTGACTTGCTAAGTGGTGACAAATCCAGCTTCTGGGCCCTCGGGAGTGAGTTCGGGTGTGACCAAGAAGAAACAAGCACTTTCACTCCAGAGCGACTTCGGAACCGGCATCGCAGTCTGACTTCACAGAGCTGCCTGCACCAAAGTCGTTGTCCCCGCTGAGTGCAAAAACCATGACTGATGCTGCAAACCTGATGCTGCTGCAGCGCCTCAGAAGTCCTGCACCAGCATGAGCCATGAGTGCTGTGTCACAGATGTCCGTCCAACTCCGCCGCATCACCTGTTGCCCCCTGGTGTGATCCTGACACCGCAAAGTTGATGCCGCATATCTTGTCCTGCTGGATTCTTCAACCCTGCCTTGTCGTAAGGAACTGACACCTCACCACCAACACCGCATCACCTCCCCTGTAACCATAAGGAATCAACACCTTAATCATGGTAGCATTAAGGAACTGAGGTTGCACTGGCCCCAGTGACGCCTCACCTCCCCGACTGCGTGCATTGTACTTGTTTCCTCATCGTTTTCAAATGTACTGTACCTGGGGTCCGTGTGATTCCAAGACCTGTCTGCACTCCCTCGCGATTGGCATCAGACTGTTGGGAACGACTTCCTCAAGACACTGTGACAGCCCAAGTTGGAGCTATTGTGTTTCTAAGTGCTATACAAAGATTTCATCTTTGAAAATGAGTTTCTTTGCTTGTGTATGTCAGATATTTGTCACTTTGGTCTTGCTTTACTCAGATGAATATTGGCTATTTTTCTGAACTGCTATGCAGTACTTTTGTGGCATCTTCACTGTGCTACTGTGTGTGTATGTACAAATACTTTACACATTGCCTCTGAGATAAGTCTGACTGCACATGCCATGCTACCAAGAGGGTGATCAAGGGTTATCTTAGCTGTGTGACTCCCTTACCCTGACTAGAGTGAGGGTCCCTACTTGGACAGGATGTAAACCACTACCAACTAGAGAGCCCATTTGTAGCAGAAGTGTTAATGGGCAAGAACTGCAGCTCAATCATCAACATATGCATGCTTAAAACATGCATCCTCATCACATAGACATCATCAGCTGGCTCCCACTTGGTGGCAACAGAAGATCAACACAATTTGCTGTATTTTAGAGGAATAATTAACATTAGAAGCTTTGTTTACTTCACTCTAAAGCAGATGGGCATAGCAAGCAAGTTGGTGTGTCCACACAACCCCAAATAAAATCACTTATTACAACCAAAACGTTGCAGTAGAGAGTGGGTGGGTAGCAGATGCTAAATCCTCAGTATACAGATTACACCATTTAGGACACATACTCTACGATGTTGCCAGTTTTCTAAAGCATTTACATTTCATAGTTGCCACAGGTGGGTGGCAAGTGGTGGCTAACAACTAATTGATTGCCATGATGGTCATCTACAGCTGATCCCATTTTCAACCCAACATTTTGAGTTGTAGGATCTTTACTTTTTGTTTCTTCATTTTAAGTTTGTACAAGCGGGAACTCATGAGCCAGTAATGTTGAGTGGAAAAGTATGACTCAATATTACCCTCATGTATGAAATTCGTTACTGGTAGAGGGGGGTTAAACCCTACTTAAGCAGCAACCACAGTCCTTGTCAGGGTGAAGTCACAAGCAAACCCTAAATTAACCTGTGCACAACCCTCAGGTAGATTGGCACAGAGCAGTCAGGCTTAGCTCAGAGGCAATGTCTAAAGTGGTTGTGCAACCCCTCAAACAGTAATAAAGTGAAAACACAATACAACAAAAATCCCACACCAGATTAGAAAAATAGAGTAAGTTTTACTAAATGAAACAAGCCCAAAATGACTAAAACCCAATTTGTAAGACTGGACATATGAAAGTTTAAAGATTTCAGTGAAAATAGTGCCAAAAAGCACAAAGCACCTGCTGTGGATATCTTGGCATGCCAGACTAGGGCAAAGTCCCAAGTTCAACACAGCCACAAAGAAGCACGGGCTGACTACTGGGACCAAGCTATATCCCCTGATCAAGAGTACCTTAAATCCTGGTTGCATAGCTTTGTGAGGTCCCTTTCCATCATGCAGGTTAGGTGATGCGAGGTCCAGGTCGGAGATGTGTCACACAGCATTGGTTCAAAGGAGCGGCGAGGTTATGATGCAAGGTCTTGCGTTGTCATTGAGGAGGCCGTTGATGAAGGAGCTTGTGATGTAAAGTCTTACTTTGAGGTGCATCATGCACGGGCTTGTTCTGAAGGAACTGCAGAACTTGTGATGCAGAGTTCCTGCATCATCATCAAGGATGTCACTGATGAGGGGCTTGCAATGCACATTGCTCAGCAATGGTTCTGATGAGGCTGCAGCGGTGATGCTAGGTCCTTGAGATGGAAAAGTCCATGCAGCAGATGTGATACGTTGCTTCTGCTCAGGTTTGCACTGAACAGTAGAGGAGATGTGTTGGTTCTGCTGGATCCACAGATGGGGTGGAAGAGCACCTGCAGGCCCACTTTCAAGGGTCCAGAACAGGGGTAGGGTAGGAATCACAGTTGAAGAGTCCAGACACTGGTTACAAGAAACTAGCCCTTGAAGTCACTCTGGTGGTCCTGGGTACAGGTTACAGGTCCAGTCCTTCTCACCCAGGCAAGAGGTCATCAGGCTAAAGATCAGCACAGCAGGCAACAGTCCGTAGGGCGGCAATCTAGAAGAGTTGCAGTTCTTTCAGAAGTACAGCTATCCTTCTTCCTGGCGGAGTCTTCCAGGTCCAGAAGTGCACCGAAGAGTTGGTGTATGAGGTCCGATATCTATACCTGTTGCCTTCTTTAAAGTGAAAGAGGATTTTCTTTGAAGTGCTCAGGTTTCTTGCCTCCCCTGCCCGGGCTCCAGACTAACTACAGGTGGTATCTAATACTTATTATGATGGTGCAAGTGGGGCTGCGTGTAACTTCACCCTCCCATCCTGATAGCGATGGCCCATCCAGGCACACCTAAGACCAACTGCCAACTGTACCCAGTCATGTGACCCAGAGAAAGGCTGCAAGTACTAAATGGCTAAGGCAAGGAAATGCCAACTTTCTAAAAGTGGCATTTTCAAAATTGTAATTCAAAATCCAACTGTCAAGGTCTGTCAAGGTCTGTCAATGACTAACCTGGGATTCCAACCAAGAACACCAGCTGTTGTAGGAGTGGCGTGCAGAATGCGAGTATCCAACCAGGGGAAAGAGGGTTAGGGATGATACCTGGGATGTGGTTCTCAAGACGGAGTGTGGTGCAATGAGTCTGCTCTGCACTTCTTATGATCCCTCTTATGATCTTCTTATGATTTAGTTAGGGGATGAGTTTTTGAAGACAAACTGTGCCTTTGGCCACTTAAGGTTCCAGTGGGCAACCATCTTTTTCTGGACCTCAATCGGGTGGGTGGAACTGGGTTTGGGTCCTTCTTAGGAGTGAGTGGAAAGAGACTAGGCAGGAATAACTGATAAAGAGAGTAAAGGAGAGCATGCCTTACAGGCCGCGACACCGACTTTACCATAAAAGAAGTTTTTTCATTACAATTCCAAAGACACCAAACATGAACTGTTTACCTGTTCCCATTTCAAACTTGTCCTTATTAAATGTAATAAGGTAACTCCAATGTTATCTTATGGGAGAGTTAGGCCTTGCAATAGTGAGAAAACTAATGTAAGAGTTTTTCACTACCAGGACATTTAAAACGTAAGTTAAAAGTATATGTCCAACTTTTTAAATACACTGCACCCTGGGCTGTCCAGGGCCTAACCTTGGGGTGGCTTATTGTTATTTAAAGGGAAGATTTAGGCCTAGCAGAAGGTTTATTTTACCAGGTTGAAATGGCAGTATAAAACTGCACACACAGCTGCAATGGAAGGCCTGAGAAATGGCTAAGTAAGTGGGTGGCACAATACTGTTGCAGACCCATTAGTAGCATTTCATTTATTGGCCCTGTGCACATGTAGTAACACTTTACTAGGTACTTACAATTAAATTAAATATGCCAAATTATTGTAAGACAATCCTGCCATGTTTGGGGAAAAACAATACAAGCCCTTTAGTAGTTTAGCAATGGTCATCAGTAGTAAAGTGCAGACAGTCCCAAGGCCAACAAAAACAAATTCAGCAAAAGGTGGAGGGTAAAGGCAAAAGGTTTGAGGGTAACCCTTTAGAATGGGACAGATCCAACACCTCATGAGACAAATTAATTTGGATGCTATGGAAGCCCCATAATTATGATTGTAGGTCAACTACTCTATTAGTGAAAAGTTTCCTTACAGTATTTGGGAGCATGAGCGCATCATATCTACCTTTCACCATTACACTTTTCCTAGTAAGAATATCCAACTTTCTATGAACTTGTTTTTCTAATTGTTATTGCTACTTGATGTTTCTATAGAGCACAATCTGTAAATAGAATGGCAGCGCTGTGCTTTCAGTAGTCTGGAAATGACTTTCCAAATGGTTCTGAGGTTTCCATCGTCACTGAAATCTGAAGTGTGACAGCTTAGAATGACACTAATAACAGCTTATGTTTAATGTAAATAATTAATGTAAATAATTATGCTTATGTAATAAGGTAACTCCAATGTTATCTTATGGGAGAGTTAAGCCTTGCAATAGTGAAAAAACTAATGTAAGAGTTTTTCACTACCAGGACATTTAAAACGTAAGTTAAAAGTATATGTCCAACTTTTTAAATACACTGCACCCTGGGCTGTCCAGGGCCTAACCTTGGGGTGGCTTATTGTTATTTAAAAGGAAGATTTAGGCCTAGCAGAAGGTTTATTTTACCAGGTTGAAATGGCAGTATAAAACTGCACACACAGCTGCAATGGAAGGCCTGAGAAATGTCTAAGTAAGTGGGTGGCACAATACTGCTGCAGACCCATTAGTAGCATTTCATTTAATGGCCCTGGGCACATGTAGTAACACTTTACTAGGTACTTACAAGTAAATTAAATATACCAAATTATTGTAAGACAATTCTGCCATGTTTGGGGAAAGACAATACAAGCCCTTTAGTAGTTTAGCAATGGTCATCAGTAGTAAAGTGCAGACAGTCCCAAGGCCAACAAAAACAAATTCAGCAAAAGGTGGAGGGTAAAGGCAAAAGGTTTGAGGGTTACCCTTTAAAATGGGACAGATCCAACACCTCATGAGACAAATTAATTTGGATGCTATGGAAGCCCCATAATTATGATTGTAGGTCAACTACTCTATTAGTGAAAAGTTTCCTTACAGTATTTGGGAGCATGAGTGCATTATATCTACCTTTCACCATTACACTTTTCCTAGTAAGAATGTCCAACTTTCTATGAACTTGTTTGTCTAATTGTTATTGCTACTTGATGTTTCTATAGAGCAGAATCTGTAAATAGAATGGCAGTGCTGATCTTTCAGTAGTCTGGAAATGACTTTCCAAATGGTTCTGAGGTTTCCATTGTCACTGAAATCTGAAGTGTGACAGGTTAGAATGACACTAATAACAGCTTATGTTTAATGAGTGCTTTATACCGCACTTCTGGTGTTTCCAAGCGCTCTAAGTGCTATAAATAACATATATTGTTGTTATCCAATTTAGTAGTTCATTTAAATTACCTTGACAAGTTGAGTCTGTCATGCCCAAATTTGAATATATAGCCCTATGGATACAGAAAAAAGCAGCATTTTCTTATGCTGTGAACTGATACAAATAGGGTAGGAGGGGAGCTATATTCACCAGTTATAGTTACCTCTAGTAACTATAACTTGTGCCCTAATGTAACTATGGCACAGTGGTGGCACAGTATTGTCAACAATTATGTCATTTCATATTTTGTAGTGCAGTCATCAATGGTTTTATAGATCATGTCATGAGTGATGTAATATGTGAGGTAATTAGCAGTGCATGGTGAGGGTGCAATTTATAGTTACTTTAGAACATGAGTTATAGTTACTAGAGATAACAATAACTGGTGAATTTCAGTGTTTTTTTAAGACATTGTCACTGAAATTTTTATCTAACTTTAAAATCATTTTAACTTTTGTTTTTTTAGTAAATTTGTACTTAATGCTACTCTAACTTTTGTTTTTTCAGTGAATCTCTAAGGTTTTTTATTGTAAACTAATATTTCATTGCCATATGTAAAGCCAACTTCACATTGCGCGCAGCCTGTTACCATGAATGGTGTGGTTTTGGCTGCAGGCCCATGAGTGGCGGGGGTTGCCATAGTTACATATGGTGATAAAATCGTTCTTTACATTAAAAAAGAAATGTTAAAGTGACGTTATAATTAGGTTGGATAATAATATCTTACTTACATTAGAAAACATTTAGAAATTCACAGAAAAACATAGTTTCACTTATTTGAAAATGTCAGTTTAAAAATATCTTAAACAAAAAAAACTGAAATTCATCAGTTATAGTTAACTGAATTAATTATAACTTGTGCCCTCGAAATACACTGCTTATGGTTGCACATATTAAATTACTCATGACACGTTCTGTGACATCATTGATAGCACCACTGATGACATCTGAAATGACATAATTGATGACATGACTGTGCGTGTCAAGGACAAGATATAGCACAATTCAAAAATGTTTTCAGAGCTGGCCCTCGGTGACAACAGCTATGTAGGAGGTGATTAAAAAGCATAAGCAAAATTGACTATGAGGGTAATTATTTTAAAGTGCAAGTCGTGCACCAGCAGTAGAAAAGCACAACACCAACAGTAATACAACTTATCAACACACAACAACCCAACAACAAACATACAGTATAGTTAAACATACAGAACATAACAACATACTACCACGTGAGTATAAAACACAGCACTCCAACACGACACAAACACTAAAACACAACTACTCAGCATACTGAAATAAAACACACCAACATAATGACTGCCCAAATACAATAGTTCCACAATACTACAATGAAATAAAAAAAATACCAAAACAACAACATAGTAGTGCAACCATAAAATTGTGGAATGCTTTTGTGGTTTGTTTTACCACGATGTGTTGAAGGTTTGTTGTTGGGTAGACCGAGACTAAAATTATCACTTCTAGAGCTCACTTTAGGTGCGTCGCTCTTTGTGTTTTTGTCAAACGAGTTTTGTAATTTCTGTGTGATCTGAGAATATATTCTATAATTTTTATGTATTCTATTCAGCATGCTATAATTGTGCGAACTGAATAGTCGACCTGAACTTCTTGTAGAAGGCTACTTCCTGCAACAACGGCAGCTGTAAAACAACACGTACATTTATGTTTTCATCTAACGATGCCATTTTTGGAGCTCCTGAAAGATAATTAATTCTAAAATATTTAGAAGATATTTGCTTAAAATAAAGTGGCTAAACCCTTTAGTCATTTGATTGCTTTTGAAATATTACTTTCTATAGCGCATGCTGTCGGTAGCTCGAAAAGGTGAATATTGTATCTGTAAAACGTAAACAAAAGAGATGCTTGTTTCGAAGAGATGGGATTTTACTGAGAACAATGTCTGAAGGAAAAGCAGACTCCAGGATTAGGGCGAGGGAGCAATGTCTGGGAATCTAGTGTTGACAGACTTTCTTATTAAAAAGCATAGCCTTGTTTAAGGCCTGCCATTGATGGATCTGACACTGCAGGACATCAGAAGGAATGTGCACAATTCAGAGACTGGGGAACTGGGGCAGTGAGGTTAAAAGGGCAGATCTAATTTGTCAAACGTGTGCCTAATTTCATAGAATAATGTTGCCAAAGAGAGATGAGCAGAACCCATCGGGTATTACTCTTTCACCTAGCTACTGAGGGAGTGATAGACCAAAACAGGTCTAGCTTTGTAACCCAACCTCTACCGATCAGGCTTTGTAAATTCCACCATTCCGGCACAGGAGTGGCCCTTGTTTCTTTCTCTAATCCTATTATTTGTCTTCATATTAAAGAGATAACATCAGTGTCTTTCAGTTATGCATAGTCTCTTTGGAGATGCAAATGGGCAATCAATGCGCTTTTGTGGATAGCATCCATACTCATTAGTTTACACATGACATAAAATCGTAAACACGTTTTGTTATGACATTGTTACTACAACATTATGTTGTAGCATTGTGATATATCGTGGCGTTATAAAGTTATGTTATGCCATAATCAAACATCTCTCCGCAGTGTGTAGTGAGAAAAGTTTTATTAAGTCCTCTGATGCAGGCCCTTCTCTGCATTGTGTAACATCAAAAAATAAAACTGTACTGACTTTGAGCTGGTTATTTTATTGTTTGGCTTGAGAGCTAAATCAGTTAAGCTCACGGGATGCCGGAAAGAGATTTACAATAAAAACACAAAATATCCTCAACTAGCGATATCATTTTATCCTCCTATTCTGTCCATATAATACAAATGTATAACTCTATGGGCCTGATATTGAGTTTAGGTTACAGGTTACTACGCCAAAAACATGATGGATATGTAACAAGTGGATAGGATATTTGTTACGTTTGTGAAGGAGCTACCCTTCCAAAAACTGTAAATCAGGCCCTATATTTCGGTTATGTCAATTTTTTCCTATACACAGGAGTGCAAACACTAAGGCCCTCTTTATGACATTGGCGGTAAGTCCCCCTTACTGACATGCCGACTGCCGCCAACATACCACCCTGCAGCGTTTTACCGCTACTCATATTATGACACACACATACCAATCCGTCACTACACAGACACACACATAAGTCTGCCAGCCCAAAGGTCAGTGATAAACTGGGATAAACTGGCTGTAGCAAAACACACACCGTTACACCAATAGAACTATGCCCACAGCATTATGACCCACGAATCACTGCAGCGAACATTTAATGGCGCTAAACCATTCGCGGTACATACCACCACACTCAAAATACACACACTAACAAAACAACACCACATTGAACATTTTGAATAACACATGCATACACACACCACAACCACACACCCACATCACTATAAAACACAAACACACATTACCCACAATCCTTTACAACTCATGAAAGTTGACAACTGAGGGAGAGACACATCAAGAGCACCCACAGAACCAGAGCCACAGAACACCATCACCCATACACCATCCACACACCTCACAGCACACACCCCAACACATCACCCCACACACCCTCACACACACCACTCACACTACACCCATGGCACCACAAAGACACCCCAGATTCTCTGAGGAGGAGCTAAGGGTCATAGTGGAGGAAATCATCTGGGTAGAGCCACAGCTATTTGGAGCACAGGTGCAGAAGACATCCATTGCGAGGAAGATGGAGCTATGGCGGAGGATCATGGACAGGGTCAACGTCGTGGGACAGCACCCCAGAACATGGGATGACATCAGGAAGAGATGGAACGACCTTCAGGGGAATTTGTGTTCCGTGGTAGCAAGACACCAGATAGCTATACAGAGGATTGCCGGTGGACCCCCACCAGCTCCCCCATAACTAACAACATGGGAGGAGCAAGTCTTGGCAATACTGCATAATGTGGGCCTGGCGGGAGTAGCAGGAGGACTAGAGTCTGGTAAGTCAAATCTCTATTACTATCACCACCCCACCTGCATGCCATCACAAACCCCCACCCCTACCCTCACCCCCATCACTCCACCACCTCACATACACCCCTCCACCACAACCCACCCCTCCCACTACCAAGCCCTGCATGCAACACCAATACATGGACACCCATCACAGAGCAGCATGGACATCCATCATTAAAGCATGCACACTAGAGAGAATCACCTATCAAACCAAATCACCACTCACACAAGCCTAATCTACCAGGGCAGTCACAACCATAAAGGGCAACACACCCATGCACAACATGTCACACACAGAAATAATAATACTGCATTTACATCCCCACAGGTCCCACACACAACGTCACCGGAGAGGAGGTGCCAGCAACATCCAGTCCCCCCACAGAAGAGGCCCACAGTGATGACAGTAGCTCTGCACGCCTGGATCAGGATGACCAACCTGGCCCATCAGGGACCTCAGGACAGTCGGTTACCCAGGCACAGTCCCATTCCACCACAGAGCCTCCCCCCTCAGGAAACACCACCACAGTACCCACCCAGCGGGCCCATACCTCTGTCCCCAGGACACGTCAATCAGCAGTGTGTCCACCACTACACGGACCCCAGGCCACACCATAAACACAGGACAATCAGGGACCTGGGGTCAGTGGGCACACAGTTCAGGGGACAGAAGCACAGGCCAACAGGGAAGCTGGGAGGACTGCTGTGCGACAAGGGGAGGACAGGCCCAGGGAACCGACTTTCCATGAGGCACTCCCCAACATCTTGGGAGCATACCACCATTCACAAGAGACGATGGGCTAGATACTGGCCAAGTTGCAGGAGACCCAGCGACTGCAGGAGGGACAGTTCCTGGGAATCAGGGAGGACCTGAGGGACATCATCACCACCCTGGTCACCATTGCAGGGGTGCTGGTAGACATGGCCAACACCATGAGGGAGGCAGTGGCACACCACTGGGTCCCTGACACTAGCCACACCGATGAACAGCCCTCCACCTCCGCTGCCGCTAGTGGACAGGAGGCTCTGCCACAGGAACAACAGGCCACCAGCACCCCTTCCCCTGCAGAAGGAGAACCACCACACAAACGGTCCCTGCAATCCAGGCAGAAGCCAGGGAATATTGCCAAGACCCCCACCAGGAAATAGGACTCTCCTGATTGTCATCCTTGTGTCCCACTCTGTCACCCTGTCCACCTTGAACTACCATTGCTCCCCTTCCTATGCCCCCTTGGACAATGCACCTGTGATACAAATAGACTGGACTCTATCCTGGACTTTCCTCCATCATCAACCCAGCTCATTCCACTACCCCCTCTACTTCTTACCACTTAAATAAACACCCTTTGAAAAAATACAAGTATGGAGTGTGTCAAATGATTTAAGTATGTATTTGTTTAACAAGGTTTAAACATTACAATTCAACTGTACAGTACTATATACATAGGTATGACCTGTAGTTTGCTGCAGTCAGCACACCAGGAGCCAAAGTGGGGCACATATATCTGTAAATAGACATGTCAAAGAGTACAGCAAGTGGCCATAGTAGTGGGAATATCAGCCTGCCAGTGACAATATCCAATGCAAAACTGTCAATGGAAGGTGAAGTTACAGTGTATTACCTGTGTGTCACTGGAAGTACTGTCATATGAATGATATTCTATTGTCCACATACTCATCCTCTGCCTCCTCTTCATCACTGTCCACAGGCTCCACTGCTGCCACACGGCCATCTCCAGCCTCCTCCTCCTACAGTAAAGCCACCTGGTGACGTAAGGCAAGGTTGTGCAACATGCTACGATGATCTGGCACACCTTCTTGAGTAGCACAGGGAACCACCTGTTAGATGGAGGCACCAAAACCTGGCCTTCAGGAGGCCGAATGTTCGCTCTACAATTCTTCTTGTTCGCCCATGTGCCTCATTGTAACGTTACTCTGCTCTTGTCCTGGGATTCCTCACTGGGGTAGGTAGCCATGAGAGATTTGGGTACCCAGAGTCACCTGCAAATATCGAGGGACAACTGTTAGTCAAACACTAATCCTTAGGGCCAACCCTATACCCATACCCCAACATGTACTGGGTGGGATAAAGGCATCATGCACAGACCCAGGATACTTTGCATTGACATGGGAGATGTCCTGGTCCGCCAGGCACACTATCTGAACATTCATCGAATGAAAGCTCTTTCGATTTCTGAAAACCTATACATTTCTCCGAAGGGGACAAAGGCAATATGTGTATAATCAATTGCATCAATAATGTTGGGGATATGTTCCATTGCATAGAAGTCAACTTTCACTGTGGCCAAATCCTCCACCTGGGGGAAAACAATGTAGCTGCGCATGTGTTTCATCAGGGCCGACAACACTCTTGTTAGTACTATAGAGAACATTGGCTGTGACATTCCTGCTGCCAAGCCCACTGTCACTTGGAAAGAACCAGTTGCCAAGAAATGGAGCACACATAGCCCCTGCACAAGAGGGGGGGTCTCAGTGGGGTGACGGATAGCAGAAATCAGGTCTGGCTCCTATTGGGCACACAGCTCTTGGATTGTGGCCCTGTCAAGTCTGTAGGTGAGGATAATGTGCCTGCTCTCCATTGTTGCCAAGTCCACCTGGGGCCTGTACATGGAGGCTATCTACATCTCCTATTCATCTGCAGCGTTTGCAATCTGGGGGGCAAAACGATGAGCATCTTGTCAGTATTCAACATTTCCAAAATGTACAGTGCATTGCATGTTGTGACTGAAACAGTATGTTGTTGTATAGGCCCAAATGGTGCCTCTGTGTGAGGTGCCATGGCCTGCCCCCTCCTGAAATGGCGTCCGCCTGTCCTGTGTGGATGGACAGGTGGAAATGAGTAATGCCGCTGACATTGTGCGCCGTTGCGGGAGGGAGTCGAGTACCGTAGTGCAACTCCTCATTGGTTGTCATTGGGCCCTATGGGTTACAGTGGCCAATGGTGATGTACGCCAGCAGTGACGGTAGGCACCGCTGCAGACGTGACCGCCATTTTCTATCTGTTCACTCACTTGCTACCAGACCTTCAACAGGAGAGGACTTTCACTGCAAGTGCTGCTGTGACCTGTGTCTGGAACCGACTATGGCTTGTGTCACTGGGGAAAAAGCCCCTGCCTTCACCGCTGCAGAGTTGGAGAGACTGGTGGATGGGGTCCCACCCCAGTACCGAATGCTGTATGGGCCTCCAGACCAACAGGTGAGAACACTGTGAGCACGATGCATGGGGCAGGAAGGCATGGAGTGCTGTGTGTGAGTGCCTCGTGCAAGGGGGGTTGGAAGGGTCCTGGGCAGTGTGCTGCATGTATGGTGGGCAATGTCTGTGCATAAGGGGATGGGAGGGATATGGTGGGCCATGAGTGTCACAGGCTGGGCGGTATGACTGATACCTTTTTTCTATGTTTATTTCTCTGCAGGCCAGGTCCCATCAGAAAAAGGGTATATGGCATGCCATCGCCAAGGATGTGCGGACCCTGGGAGTCTACGGCAGGAGAAGCACCCACTGTCGCAAATGGTGGGAGTACCTGAGACTCTGGGCAAGGAAGACGGTGGAGCCCAGCTGGGGTTGGATCCCTAAGAAGAAGGGGTGCCCATCGAACCCTGACCCCCCTGATGTCCCACATACTGCATCACAGCAGCCACAAGGGGGTGAGTACAGTTTAACATTATACTACTTGTGCGTGGTCGAGTAGTCTTCGGATGGGGGATATGGGCCTGTTGGTGCCCCTAGGCCAGGCCGGACATTGCAGGGTAGGATCCATGTTGGGCAGAGGCTTATGAACATCACCTCCAGCCAGGCTAGTAGGCATCCACTATTGGGCAGGGCTCTGTGGGTCTCAGGTATGCTGCAATTGGCGTTAGGTATTCCTGTCCATGGGCTGGTGACTAGCATTGTGACTGTAGTGCATTGCCTATTGCGTAGGGAGGTTCCCTGTGTGTGTGTGTGTGTGTTGTGTACGCCAACAGTGGTGTTGTTGCTGCCATTGACCAAGTGTATCCTTTGTCTCTTCCCCCCTTTTTGTTTTGTCACCCTGTCCTTCTGTGCATTAGCATCATCTGGTGGAGGAGCAGAGGCACCGGCGGCGGAGGAAGCTGCATCCCACCGAGCCCATGAGGCTGAATCCACCAACGGTGAGGGCACCAGTGGGATGGAGGGCGAGGGGAGCACCACAGTGGAGACAGGAGGGGACAGTTCTGACAGGGATACCTCCTCCGATAGAAGCTCCCTGGTGGTGGCGGACACCTCTGTGGCCACCCCCAACTACAGGTACAGCCGCCACCCCAGTACCAGCACCGCCCTCCCAGCAGCCCCTCAGTGAGTTTCCCGTGCCCGCTCATCCAGGAGGGTGGGCATCTCTTTCGCCCCAAGCACCTCAGGTCCTGCCCCAGTTAGCACTGCCGCCCTGAGTGAGGAGGCTATTGACCTCCTGCGATCCACCTCTGTTGGGCAGTCAACCATAATGAATGCCATTCAGGACTTGGTAGGCCATTTGCAATAAACAAATGCATTCCTGGAGAGCATTCATTCTGGCATGGAGGCCTCAACAGAGATCAATCCAGGCTCTGGCCTCCTCCCTGATGACAGCCAATGTTCCTGTCTCTAGCCTCCCCCTCCAACTTCCTCTGCTCAATCCCATTCCCCTGAACCCCAACCTATCCCAAGCACATATTCAGACCAGCATGCACCCAAGACAACACACAGGAGTGGTTCAGGCAAACACAAGCGCCACACATCATCGCACAGGCACTCACACAAACACCATCCAGGTGCAGACACACCAACATCCACTGCCTCCATTGTGTCCCCCTCCTCCTTCTCGTCCACCTCCATCCCAGTTGCGTCTTCACTCACACCTGCATGCACTACATCCTCATCCACTGCCTCCATCATCAAGCCTATCACTACACACTCCTCACTGGCAGTCACCACCCCCACATCCATGCACACGTCCCCTGTGTCCTCTCCCACTGTGTATGTGCCCCCTCCTCCCAAAGTACACAAACGCAAGCACTCAGACACCCAACAGCCATCCATCTCACAACAGCATCCAGCCCATGCACCTGCACCCAAACACAGTAGACTGACACCTCCTACAACCACTTCCTCTTCCTCCACTCCCAAACCTTCACCCTCTTCCTGCCCCAGTGTCCCTAAGAAGCTTTTCCTCTCTGCTGTTGACCTCTTCCCTACCACTCCCCTCGTCCTTCACATCGGGCCAGGGTAGTCAGAATCTAGGCTACCCAATCCACGACCACAGTGGTGTCGGCAGCTACTGCAGGTGTGAGAGGCTCCAAGGAACCACCCATCAGCACTAGCAGTGTGCCTGCACCAGCTGCCAAGGGCAAGGATGCACCACCAGCTGGCAAGGGCAAGGAGGCACCACCAGCTAACAAGGGGAAGGGCAAAGGGCCTGCAAGCAGGAAGGACAGGAGGGCTGGTGCTGTGACTGATTCTGAGCCCCCACCACCAACCATGGCGGTTCAGGCGCCTGAGGCTGCAGGGGAAGGGTTGGAGCCTCCCCCCACCACTGGTATCCCTGACACCAGCACCACTGCCAACAGCAGCAGCCCCAGTGGGCAACCGTCCAAGGCTTCAGGGGAAGGCTGGAGCCTCCCCCCACCACTGGCATCCCTGACACCAGCACCGCCACCTGCACCGCCACTAACACCACTGCCAGCAGCCCCAGTGGGCAGCCGTCCGAGGCTGCAGGGGAAAGGCTGGAGCCTCCCCCCACCACTGGCATCCCCAACACCAGCCTCACCACTACACCACTGAGCAGCCATCACCGCCAGCGGGCAGTGTGTAGTCCTGCCTCCATGGGCTGTAGTGCGTCCTGGACCCTGCAAATCCTATAGGTGTGACACCCAGGTGAGAGACTGTAACCTTGCACTCCCCAAGATCTGCTTCACAGGGCACAAGGCCCCCTTCAGAACCAGTGTAAGAAGCCATCCACTCATACCCTCCTTGCCAGGATGAAGCACACTGGGCACAAGGCCCACTCCAGAACCAGTGGACAAAGCCATCCATTCACACCCTCCTTGCCAGGATGAAGCACACTGGGCACAAGGCCCCTCCAGCACCAGTAGAGAAGCCATCGACTTGAGATACTGTGGCCTTGCACTCCCCAGGAGCAAATAGTGGGCAAACCACCCATTTGAGAGACTGTGGCTATGCACTCCCCAGGACAGAGTAATGGCATGTTGGCCCCTCCCAGAACAGTGGAGTTGTACTATCTTCTGCCTGAGGTGGCCCCGGTTCCCCGTCCCCCTGAGGTGCCTGTGTATTTTCGACCTGATGCCCCTGCAGTGTTCTCTCCGTGTTGATGCAGGAGTCAAGTGGGGCCTTGGCCTATTTGATGTCGTCCGTTGGCCCATGGACATTGTGGACTGGGCGGTGTCCTTCCATTTGTATATATGTATATACTGTTCTGATTTTTGAGGACATACTTCTAGTATTTTATCTTATTACGCTCACTTAAATCACTTCCTTTTTGTCCTTGCATTTTTCCTGAGGAGTACGGGGTAGATATGTAATATTGTTGCATCTGTTTGTGTGTATGCTGTTGGGGGTGTGTGTGTTGCGTGTGTGTGTCTCTCTCTTTTTCCTCCCTCCTCCCTTGTGTGCTAGGCGGCAGTACTCACCATGGTCATCTTCACCGGCGTTGGTATTCATGGTGTAGGAGGAGGTAGACCAGCATGGGGAACACCTGTAATTCGGGCTCCAAGACAGTGTGGTTGGTCCCTGAGTGTCCAGAGGTGAGTCATTTCCCTTCTGTGTTCTGTTTCCGCCATGCTTTTGATGTCATTGGTACCGCCCCGGAAAAGGTGGCGGATAGGCCTGTTGTAATACTGTAGGCGGTACATTTTCTTCCGCCTGGCTCTTGACGATTACCACTGCGGTGCTTGTTGCTACCGCCATGCCAGTCGGTGTGTTAAAGTGGCTGTCTGTGAGAGCGGTTTTAGCCGTGGTCATAATTTCATTTTTTTTACCGCCGGCTTGTTGGCTGTGTTACCGCCACTTTATCTCCAACCGCCAGGGTTATAATGAGGGCCTAAATCCTGTGCATTTTCTAATACTAGTCTTAAGGACCTATATGTAAGTAACCCTCTCTGACATTGCTGCATCTAATCTTATGAATGTAACTCTCTCTTGTTTACTCTGCCCCTTTGCCCCAGCTCATCAATTCTCCTGCCAAGCTCCCACTGCGCTGGTCTGTTTGTTTGCTTACCTCAGTTCTGATAGTAAACAAGAACCCCTTAGTAGTAAAAGAGACACTCCTTCAGGCGATACCCAGTATAGCCTCTTTTACTTCATATGAAAGAAAATTCACTAGGATCTTCCTTGGCTTCTGCTGTTGAGGATTCCTTTTAACCCCTTCTCTGCCAGGCCTTTTCCCCTCCTGTGCCGAGCCTTTTTTGGGCTCTTTGGGGCAGTTTGAGCTTAGGCCCTCAAAACTTTTTGTCCACATAAGCTATTGACTCCACATTTTTTTTTAATGGGAAAAAAGGGCTGCAGTAGAAGGCTTGTGTTTTTTTCCCTGAAAATTGCATCAACAAAGAGTTTGCGGTGCTAAACTCACCATCTTCCAGCTTTCAGGAACAGGCAGACTTGAATCAGAAAGCCACATTTTTCAACAAAATTTTGGCATTTTACTGGGACATACACCATTTTTACTATTTTTGTGCTTTGAGCCTCCTTCCAGTTAGTGACAGAAATGGGTATGAGACCAATGCTGGATCACAGAAAGCTAAACATTTCTGAAAAGTAGTCAAAACTCTGAATTCAGCAAGAGGTAATTTGTGTATATTCTACAAGTGTTTCCTACAGAAAATAACAGCTGAAATAAAAAAAATATTGAAATTAAGGTGAAAGAAACAGCCATTTTTCTCCATGTTTTACTGTTGTAACTTTTTCCTGCAATGTCATATTTTCAAAAGCAATATTTTGTTACGTCTGCTAGACTCTTCTGGGTGCGGGGATATATAGGACTTGTAGGTTCATCAAGAACTCTAGGTACCCAGAGCCAATAAAGTAGATGCACCTTGCAACAGGTTTTTTATTGTATACCGGGCATACAGCAATTAATTTGGTGAAATATTAAAAAGTGAGAAATGGGTATCAAGAAAACCTTTGTATCTCCAAAATGGGCACAAGATAAGGTGTTGAGAAACAGTGGTTAGTTGCACATCTCTGAATTCCAGGGTGCCCATACGAGCATGTGAAATACAGGACATTTCTCAAATAGACGTCTTTTTTACACACTGTCTTACATTTGAAAGGAAAAAATGTAGAGAAAGACAAGGGGCAATAACACTTGTTTTGCTATTCTGTGTTCCCTCACGTCTCCCAATAAAAATGGTACCTCACTTGCATGGGTAGGCCTAATGCTTGCAACAGGAAACACAACATGGACACATCAAATTTGTACATTGAAATCAGACATGTTTTTTGAAAAGTGCCTAGTTGTAGACTTTGGCTTCTAGCTCAGCTGGCACCTGGGGAAACCTACCAAAGCCGTGCATTTTTCAAAACAAGACACCTAGGGGAATCCAAGATGGGGTGACTTGTAGGGCCCTGACCAGGTTCGGTTCCCCAGAATCCTTTGCAAAACTCAGAATTTGGCCCAAAAAAACCTTTTTCCTCTCATTTCGGTGACAGAAAGTTCTGGAATCTGAGAGGACCCACAAATTTCCTTCCACCCAGCGTTCCCCCAAGTCTCCTGATAAAAATGGTACCTCACTTGTGTGGGTTGGCCTAGCGCCCGCAACAGGAAATGCCCCAAAACACAACATGGACATATCACATTTTCCCAAAGAAAACAGAGATATTTTTTGCAAAGTGCCTAGGTGTGGATTTTGGCCTCTAGCTCAGCCGGCATTTAGGGAAACCTACCAAACCTGTGCATTTTTTAAAAGTAGACACCTAGGGGAACCCAAGATGGGGTGACTTGTAGGGCTCTCCTTGGGTTCTGTTACCCAGAATCCTTTGCAAACCTCAAAATGTGGCTAACAAAACACTTTTTCACTCACATTTCGTTGACAGAAAGTTCAGGAATCAGAGAGGAGCCACAAATTTCCTTCCACCCAGTGTTCCCCCAAGTCTCCCAATAAAAATGGTACCTCACTTGTGTGGGTAGGCCTAGCGCCCGCAACAGGAAATGCCCCAAAACACAAGGTGGACACATCACATTTTCCCAAAGAAAACAGAGCTGTTTTTTGCAAAGTACCTAGCTGTGGAGTTTAGCCTTTAGCTCAGCCGGCACTTAGGGAAACCTAGCAAACCTATGTATTTTTGAAAACTAGACAGCTAGGGGAATCCAAGATGGGGTGACTTGTGGGGCTCTCATTGGGTTCTGTTACCCAGATTCCTTTGCAAACCTCAAAATTTGGCCAAAAAAACACTTTTTTGTTTCATTTCGGTGACAGAAAGATCTGGAATCTGTTCAGAAGCCACACATTTCCTTCCACCAAGTGTTCCCCCATGTCTCCCAATAAAAATGGTACCTCACTTGTGTGGGTAGGCCTAGTGCCCGCCACAGGAAATGCCCCAAAACATAACGTGGACCCATCACATTTTCCGAAAGAAAACAGAGCTGTTTTTTGCAAAGTGCCTTGCAGTGGATTTTGGCCTCTAGCTCAGCCTGCATAGAGGGAAACCTACCAATCCTGTGCATTTTTGAAAACTAGACACCTACGGGAATCCAAGATGGGGTGACTTGTGGGGCTCTGACCAGGTCCTGTTGCCCAGATTCCTTTGCAAACTTCAAAATTTGGCCAAAAAACACTTTCTCGTCTCATTTCGGTGACAGAAAGATCTGGAATCTGAGAGGAGCCACAAATTTCCTTCCACCCAGCATTCCCCCAAGTCTCCCAATAAAAATGGTACCTCACTTGTGTGGGTAGGCCTAGAGCCCGCGACAGGAAATGCCCCAAAACACAACAAGAACACATCACATTTTCCCAAAGAAAACACATTTTCCCAAAGAAAACAGAGCAGTTTTTTGCAAAGTGCCTAGCTGTGGATTTTGGCCTCTAGCTCAGCCAGCACCTAGGGAAACCTAGCAAACCTGCACATTTTTTAAAACTAGACACCAAGGGGAATCCAAGATGGGGTGACTTGTGGGGCCCTCATTGGGTTCCGTTACCCAGAATCCTTTGCAAACCTCAAAATTTGGATAAAAAAACACTTTTTCCTCACATTTCGTTGACAGAAGGTTCAGGAATCTGAGAGGAGCCACAAATTTCCTCCCACCAAGTGTTCCCCTGTGTCTCCCGATAAAAATGGTACCTCACTTGTGTGGGTTGACCCAGCACCCGTGATAGGAAATGCCCCAAAACAGAACGTGGACACATCACATTTTCCCAAAGAAAACAGAGCTGTTTTTTGCAAAGTGCCTAGCTGTGGGGTTTGGCCTCTAGCTCAGCTTGCACCTAGGGAAACCTAGCAAAACTGTGCATTTTTAAAAACTAGACAGCTAGGGGAATCCATGATGGGGTGACTTGTGGGGCTTGGGCCAGGTTCTGTTACACAGATTTCTTTGCAAACCTCAAAATGTAGCCATAAAAACACTTTTTCCTCTCATTTCGGTGACAGAAAGATCTGGAATCTGAGAAGAGCCACAAATTTCCTTCCACCCAGCATTCCCCCAAGTCTCCCAATAAAAATGGTACCTCACTTGTGTGGGTAGGCCTAGCGCCCGCAACAGGAAATGCCCCAAAACACAACATGGACACATCACATTTTCCCAAAGAAAACAGAGCTGTTTTTTGCAAAGTGCCTAGCTGTGGAGTTCGGCCTCTAGCTCAGCCAGCACCTAGGGAAACCTAGCAAACCTGCACATTTTTTAAAACTAGACACCGAGGGATATCCAAGATGGGGTGACTTGTGGGGCTCTGACCAGGTTCTGTTACACAGAATCCTTTACAAATCTCAAATTTTGGCCAAAAAAAACACTTTTTCCTCTCATTTTGGTGACGGAAAGTTCTGGAATATGAGAGAAGCCACAAATTTCCTTCCACCCAGCATTCCCCCAAGTCTCCCAATAAAAATGGTACCTCACTTGTGTGGGTAGGCCTAGCACCAGTGACAGGAAATGCCCCAAAACACAACGTGGACATTTCACATTTTCCTAAAGAAAACAGATCTGTTTTGCAAAGTGCCTTGCTGTGGATTTTGGCCTCTAGCTCTGCGGGCATCCAGGGAAACCTACCAAACCTGTGCATTTTTTAAAACTAGACACCTAGAGGAATCCAAGATGGGGTGCTTTGTGGGGCACTCATTTGGTTCTGTTACCCAGAATCCTTTGCAAACCTCAAAATTTGGCTAAACAACACTTCTTCCTCACATTTCGTTGACAGAAAGTTCTGGAATCTGAGAGGAGCCACACATTTCCTTCCACCAAGTGTTCCCCCATGTCTCCCAATAAAAATGGTACCTCACTTGTGTGGGTAGGCCTAGCGCCCGTGACAGGAAATGCCCCAAAACACAACGTGGACACATCACATTTTCCCAAAGAAAACAGAGCTATTTTTTGCAAAGTGCCTAGCTGTGGAGTTAGGCCTCTAGCTCAGTCAGCACCCAGGGAAACCTATCAAACCTGTTCATTTTTGAAAACTAGACACCTAGGGAAGTCCAAGATGGGGTGACTTGTGGGGCTCTCATTGTGTTCTGTTACCCAGATTCTTTTGCAAACCTCAAAATTTGTCCAAAAAAACACTTTTTCGTCTCAATTTGGTGACAGAAAGATCTGGAATCTGAGAGGAGCCACAAATTTCCTTCCACCAATTGTTCCCCCATGTCTCCCAATAAAAATGGTACCTCACTTGTGTGGGTAGGCATAGCGCCCGCGACAGGAAATGCCCCAAAACACAACGTGGACACATCACATTTTCCCAAAGAAAACAGAGCTATTTTTTGCAAAGTGCCTAGCTGTGGAGTTTGGCCTCTAGCTCAGCCGGCACCCAGGGAAACCTAGCAAACCTGTGCATTTTTGAAAACTAGACACCTAGGGGAGTCCAAGATGGGGTGACTTGTGGGGCTCTTATTGGGTTCTGTTACCCAGATTCCTTTGTAAACCTCAAAATTTGTCCAAAAAAAGACTTTTTCGTCTCAATTCGGTGACAGAAAGATCTGGAATCTGAGAGGAGCCACAAATTTCCTTCCACCAATTGTTCCCCCATGTCTCCCAATAAAAATGGTACCTCACTTGTGTGGGTAGGCCTAGCGCCCGTGACAGGAAATGCCCCAAAACACAACGTGGACACATCACATTTTCCCAAAGAAAACAGAGCTATTTTTTGCAAAGTGCCTAGCTGTGGAGTTAGGCCTCTAGCTCAGCCAGCACCCAGGGAAACCTAGCAAACCTGTGCATTTTTGAAAACTAGACACCTAGGGGAGTCCAAGATGGGGTGACTTGTGGGGCTCTCATTGGGTTCTGTTACCCAGATTCCTTTGCAAACCTCAAAATTTGTCCAAAAAAACACTTTTTCGTCTCAATTCGGTGACAGAAAGATCTGGAATCTGAGAGGAGCCACAAATTTCCTTCCACCAATTGTTCCCCCATGTCTCCCAATAAAAATGGTACCTAACTTGTGTGGGTAGGCCTAGCGCCCGCGACAGGAAATGCCCCAAAACACAACGTGGACACATCACATTTTCCCAAAGAAAACAGAGCTATTTTTTGCAAAGTGCCTAGCTGTGGAGTTTGGCCTCTAGCTCAGCCGGCACCCAGGGAAACCTAGCAAACCTGTGCATTTTTGAAAACTAGACACCTAGGGGAGTCCAAGATGGGGTGACTTGTGGGGCTCTCATTGGGTTCTGTTACCCAGATTCCTTTGCAAACCTCAAAATTTGTCCAAAAAAACACTTTTTCGTCCCAATTCGGTGACAGAAAGATCTGGAATCTGAGAGGAGACACAAATTTCCTTCCACCCAGCATTCCCCCAAGTCTCCCAATACAAATGGTACCTCACTTGTGTGGGTAGGCCTAGCGCCCGCAACAGGACATGCCCCAAAACACAACGTGGACACATCACATTTTCCCAAAGAAAACAGAGCTGTTTTTTGCAAAGTGCCTAGCTGTGGATTTTGGCCTCAAGCTCATCCGGCACCTAGGGAATCCTACCAAACCTGCACATTTTTTAAAACTAGACACCTAGGGGAATCTAAGATGGGGTGACTTGTGGGGCTCTCGCCAGGTTCTGTTCCCCAGAATCCTTTGCAAACCTCAAAATTTGACTAAAAAAATACTTTTTCTTCACATTTCGTTGACAGAAAGTTCTGGAATCTGAGAGGAGCCACAAATTTCCTTCCACCCAGCGTTTCCCCAAGTCTCCCGATAAAAATGGTACATCACTTTTGTGGATAGGCCTACTGCCCACGAAAGGAAATGCCCCAAAACCCTATCTGGACACATCAAAATTAACAAATACAAAACTACCTCTTTTTGCTGTGGTGGGGGCACCTGAGTTTTTGGTCCTGGGCTCAGCAGCAATCTAGGGAAACCTACCAGACCCAGACTTTTCTGAAAACTAGACACCCGAGGGAGTCCAGGGAGATGTGACTTGCGCTGGTCCCCCAATGTTTTCTCACCGAAAATCCTCAGCAAACCTCAAATTTAGCTAAAAAATCACATTTTCCCCACATTTCTGTGTGGGATCACTGCACCAGGATAAATTTCCTACCACTCAGCGTTCCCCTCAATTTCTCGGTAAAAATGATACCTCACTTGTGTAGGTGGGCCAAGTGCTTGTGACAGGGAAGAGCCAAAAAGATGTCAAAATTGAGGGGGAACCAAAGCCGGTCCAAAAGGGCAGTTTGAAAAAAATCATTTTTAGGCTGAGAAGTGCAGCAGAAGTTTTATTGGTAGAGATGAGACAATGCTGGGTAGTAGGAATGTTGTGGATTCCTGCAGATTCCAGAAGGTTCCATCACAAAAATGTGGGAAAAATGTGTGATTTCCAGCAAAGGTGGAGTTTTGCATGGCATTGTGGAAAAGAAAATGGTGCGGGCGCATGTGAAGTACACCACCCTGGAATCACCCAGATGTTTAATTTTCAGATGTGTATAGGTCTTGTAGATTTTTCTACACAGCAGGCTCCCAAATTCCATAAAGTGCAGCCCTCACCATTCCAAGTGGGACAATTTTGAGAGTTAGCCAAGCTCTCATGGCCCAAATGTAAAACCAAAACCCAAAAAATAATCAAATGTCCTCTTGCTTGCCATTGGATAAGATGTTTTAGTGTGCAGGGGAGAGCTGAAAGACTGTTACCCCCTTCAGTTGGGGTGGAGGCATAACCAGACCCATACTGGTTGGTAGCTACCACCCCACTCTTTTTTTTTATTTATTCCTTGGCATCTAGTAGACTTTCTGCCCCGTGGTGTGGATCAGGGGTAATTGTCCCATCTGCCCACTGGTGGGGAGAACAACTATCACTCCATTTCTTTGGGGTGGGGGTATGGCCATACCCCCACCCTCTTATTTTGGAAATCTTTGCTGGTCTCGGGTGGGCTTAAAAAAATAGGCCAATCTGCCCCCAAGGGGGGCACATATGGCCAACAGTAATGTGGCCACATGGGGAGCAATCCTTACCCAAGGGGCTGTCCCCCAAACAAAACACACACATACACACACACCAATCCCTGGTGCCTAAGGGGTTTCCTCCCCCCCGGGGGCAGATTGGCCTAATAGAAATAGGCCGATCTGCCCCAAGGGGAGCTGAAGTGGCCTAAAATTAATTTCCCCCCTCCCACAGGGGAGCAACCCTCGCTTCCCTTGCGTAAATTTGGCACACAAAAAAAAAATCCCCGGTGCCTAGTGGTTTCTGCCCCCGTTGGGGGCAGATCGGCCTAAGAAAAATAGGCCGATCTGCCCCCAGGGGGGGCAAAAATGGCCTAAAATAAATCCCCCCCCCAGGGGGAGCAGCCCTTCCCTAAGGGGTCACTCCCCTTGTGTGAAATTGACGTGACAAAATAAAGATCCCTGGTGTCCAGTGGTTTCTGCCCCCTTTGGGAGCAGATTGGCCTAACAAAAATCAGCCGATCTGCCCTCAAGGGGGACAGAAATGGTCTAAATACAATTTGCCCCATGGAGGAGCGACCCTTGCCTAAGGGGTCGCTCCCCATATAAAAAAAAACAAAAGTAAACATAAACAAAAATGTATCCCTGGTGCCTAGTGGTTTCTGTCCCCTCAGGGGAGGATCGGTCTAATTATAATAGGCCTATCTGCCCCTAGGGGGGGCAGAAAAGGCCTAAGAATATTTTTCCCCCCTGGGGAGCAGCCCTTGCCCAAGGGGCGCTCCCCTTATGCGCAAGTATAAAAAAAAAAAATCCTTGGTGTCTAGTGGTTTCTGCCCCTCATGGGGGCAGATTGGCCTAATAAAAATAGGCCGAACTGACCCCAAGTGGGGCAGAAATGGCCTAAATACAATTTGCCCCCCAGGAGAGTGACCCTTGCCTAAGGGGTCGCTCCCCACCTCTAAAAAACAGGGGAAAAAATTATCCCTGTGCCTAGAGATTTCTACCCCCGGGGCAGATTTGCCTAATAACAATAGGCCGTTCTGCCCCCAGGAGGGGCAGAAATGGCCTAAAATAAATTCCCACCCTCCGGGGATCGACCTCTGCCTAAGGGGTCGCTCCCCTTGCGTGAATTTGCCTGATAAAAAAACTCCCAGGTGTTTAGTGGTTTCTGCTCCTCTTGGGGGCAGATTGGCCTAAAAGAAATAGGCCGATCTGCCCCCAAGATGGGCAGAAATGGCCTAAATATAATTTGCACCCCTGGGGAGCGACCTTTGTCCAAGGGGTTACTACCCTGATGCCAGTTTCCTTGTTTTGAAAAATCCCTGGTGTTTAGTGGGCATTTCAGCAGCCAGATCGCTTCACGATCTGGCTGCTAAAATTCTCGGAGAGAGTTTAAAGGGAAGGAAATTCAATTCCTCCCCTTTGAAGCCTCTCAGGCCCCCATCACATGATTGCTTTGCATTTCTCTTCTGATCGTGCGCTGACGTCATCAGACGTCACTGGGGAGGATCGGGGGTTGGGGGTGGAAAGGGAAGGGCCTCCCCTTCTATCCCTGCCCGTAGCCATGAGCTCATGTGTCAGGACGTAATGGTTACGTCCTCGGCACAGGAGCACTGTGCCGGTGGGAGTAACCATTACGTTCCCGGCATAGAAGGGGCTAAAGGGGTCTCTCTGTGCTCTCTGTATTTCTTGCTCTAAGTTGATGTCTGGCCTGCCCTTTAGGACCACAACACACAGCAAACAATTTATGAAGGACTTCATGTCAGCACCCTCTTTGGCCTCAGGTATATTCAGTTATCTAAGGTTATTTCTCCGGGAATGATTATCAAAACTCTCAGGATCTTCCTGCAAACCTTGATTATGTTTAGCCAGCAAGCTTATTCCAGTGGTGTTTTTCATGACATCCTGCTTAATCAAATTCACCTCCTCCTCTAATGCTCTAGTGCATGCGGCCACTTCATTAAGCTTCTGAGACAAAGCACAGCATGAGGCTTAAATGTCCTCCTGATCGGCCAATGAGCCATCAAATCTACCTTTAGTCTCTTCTTTTAAGCCCAAGAGAATGGAAGCTAGTGATTCCTCTGGCAATGCCATATTACTTTATCCCCGTCGCTGACTCCCTTGACAATACTGAATGCAGCGAGAACTTCAAACCTATAACTAGTAATGACATGGGCTATATTATGAGGGTCTTCACCCACCTATGGTCTTCTTTTAGCCTTGGGGGGGCCTTAAAGGCTTGGCCAGGGCATTGGAAACATCCATGATTGGAGGTATTTCCATTCTCAAGCACTGTCTACCCGCAACATCTTCAAGACCCCCTTCAGCACTCTATAGGGCAGGTGAAGACAGGGCTTTAAAGAAGGATTTGAGGAAGGGCATTATCTTAATTTGCAGGGCTGGCACCATCCTGCCCCTTCTGGGAGTGTTCTTGCTAGGTAGCTTAACAGGCTTCCCCAATTTAGTGCCTGATGCACCAGCAACTCCAACATTCATGCACTGTTGACCCTTCACTGTGTCTTTCAAAATGGCAGGAGCAAATTCCAGCACAGGGTTTATCCTAGCAGCCACTATAGCACGAGTATGCAAGTGTGTCTTGAGGTCTTATCGCCAGCCTTACTGGTAGTTTGACCTTTCTGATCCAAATGGAAGGGGCACCGAGCCCTCTTATCTTCTTTTACAGCCTCCCAATCTCTCTGCTACTGCCTACCACTCCCCCAAAACAAGGCGCTACTGTATGCTTCAGCATTTGCTTCAATGCAGGTCAGGGAGCTTCTCCTGCTTGTATTCTGGCTTGTGCAAGTGATAGTGCTACCACCTCTGCTGCAAGCCTTCGTTTGAGCCACTCTGCTACACTATACTTCCTGTGCGACCACCTCCCAGTGAGGAATCCCTGTGCTGGCCACAGTATCAGGAGAAAACGCATCAGAAAGCACCTCAGAGGGCATTTAACCAAAAAGATCAATACAGGAACTTGGATCAAGGGGGTACACATCCAGTGGCTGCTAAGGTACATACATTATGGCATGTAGCATTCTACTCCTCTGAAACTTGTAGCCGCTCAGTGCACAGCTGTCATGTTCCCTACCATTCCTCCAAGGCACGCAGGAAGACATGCAGGGAGTTGTCTGAAGTTTGTAAGGTTTCTGTCTTGTGCCGCAGTGTGCTTTGATGCCAGATTGGGAGTCGTGCAGAAGATGGTTGACATCAATGTGATCTTGATGTTGTGATTATTCTGTCTTTTCAAAGATCTTGCCAAGGGAAAGATGGTGAAAAATAGGCCAGTATTTAACTTGATTATCAGGTTCTAGTGTGGGTTTCTTTAGGAGTGGGAGGATCAGACCTCTATTAAGAGCTGGGGAAATGCCTCTAGAGATCTGATGAAATAATATGTGGGTAAGGTATCATCTTCAGGATGTGTCCAGGAACAAGAGATGCCATAACTAAACTACTCCACCAGCAAGTCCACTTTCTTCTCAAGCTGGGGTTCATCTAGTTAACTAAGTTATGGTAAGATCTAACCAACTTGCCCCCGATCCTACACCCCCAAAAACACACTGAATTCTCCCTGTGAGTAAGAAGACAGACCTCAACCACAGACCAGATGCAAAGAATTCATTTTGTAATGGCCATTAGTTGGCCCTTTTCTAGTGATCTAATTTTACTTATTTCTCTTAACATTGCAGACTGCAGTTGAGCCAGACAGCACATTTACAAACCATAAGAGCTACAGACACATTTGTGTTACAAGAAGAGGAATATTCATCTTAAAGGTGACTGTCACAGAAATTAAATCCATGATAATTTAATATAAAAATCAATGACGCCTGTGTGCATCTGCTCTACAGTTGGTTTGACATTATGGTATAAAATTTTACTCTATTGTCCCGACCATCCCTGTTATCCATTTCCACTGATTCCTCTCTATAGGAAAATGCCACTGTTGGCATGGTTACCCCACACTTTCTGCTTACTGTTGACGCCAGCTATGATTGGAAGTGTGGTGGGACCCTGCTAACCAGGCCCCAGCACCAGTGTTCTTTCATTTCATGTACTTACCTGCTAAATGAATCTTTTGGTCCTAGAAATGAATTAAGAAAGAATATTTTCTATATAAAAACCTATTGGTCTGGAGTTAAGTCATTGAGTGTGTGTTTTAACTTATTGCTTGTGTGTGTGCAACAAATTCTTAACACTACCCTCTGATAAGCCTAGCTGCTCGACCACACTACCACAAATAGAGCATTAGTATTATCTATTATTGCCTCTGTCAAGCCTCTTGGGGAACCCCTGGACTCTGTGCATACTATATCTCATTTTGATATAGTATATACAGAACCAACTTCCTACAATGGTGGATCAGCGGTGGGGTCTACAACTTGCATTTGCTGGACTACTCAGCCAATACCTAATCACACGACTAAATTCCAAATAGATTTTTGAATTTTGACTACTTTTCTACATTTTTAAAGGTCCTGCTAGGGCCTTGTGTAAGTCCCTGTTGGCATCTCTTTTTAAGTTGAAAATGTTTCTTATAAAGTTAGGATTTAGTTACTAGCGATAGTTTTAGTTTCTTAAAAAGTAATCCCAACTTTAGAGATATAATGAACGGCTCCGAGGACATACTGATGGAACTCAACCTCACTCCTTACCTCCATGTAGGGACGGCAGACCTAAGGTCCCTCTATAAGCTAAGAAAGATTCAAACTGGTTCCAACCCAACCAAGGTCAAGCTCCAGGAGCTCTTGGCAGAATACACCAGGGACCACCCCACGGAGGAGCAAGAACTCCACTCAGAAGGGGAAGATGTTAGAGATGAGGTGGATGATCTCCCCCCTCCTCACCTAACTAGGGAAACCAAGGTCCCCAGACCCTTGTCTCCAAGGATATAACTCACTGGATCTGGATCTTTCACAGGGGAGTCCAGTTCCCCTGGGAACATTAAGGGCAACCTCAGTGAAGAGGACAACCTTTTAGCAAGGATGGCCAAAAGATTAGCTTTGGAGCAACAACTCCTAGCTATAGATAGGGAGAGAGCAGAAATGAGTTTAGCACTCATAAGTGACGACAGCAACATAAATCAGGTCAGAGAGAATACTGACATCCTGAAAATCCCCAAAGGGATTGTCTCAAAATATGAAGAAGGTGATGACATCACCAAATGGTTCACAGCTTTTGAGAGGGCTTGTGCAACTATAAAGTTAAACAGATTTCACTGGGGAGCTCTCCTTTGGGAACTATTCACTGGTAGGTGTAGGGATAGACTCCTCACACTCTCTCCTCATGAAGGCTACCCTGATTAAGGGCTTTCGATTCTCAACTGAGGAGTACAGAATTAGGTTCAGGGGGGCAAACAAAACCTCTCGCAAGTCCTGGGTTGATTTTGTTGACTACTCAGTCAAAACACTAAATGGTTGGATAACTGGCAGTGGAGTGCATGACTATGATGGGCTGTATAATTTATTTATGAAAGAACATCTGTTACGTAAATGCTTCAATGACAAATTGCATCAACATCTGGTAGACCTAGGTCCAATTTCTCCCCAAGAATTGGGAAAGAAGGCAGACCACTGGGTCAAGACAAGGGTGACCAAGACTTCCACAGGGGGTGACCAAATGAAAGGGGTCACAACGCATCCCCAGGGGAAGGGTGGTGAGACATCCAAGGACAAAACTAAAGAGTCTTCTCAAGGGCCCCAAAAACCTGCTCAGGAGGGTGGGCCCCAAAGCCTCTTCACAGTCCACAAATGGGTATAAGGGTAAAAACTGTGATCCCAAGAAGGCCTGGTATCACAACTGTAGACATCAAGGACACCAAACTGGACACAAGGCCTGTCCCAAGAAAAGTCCCAATAGCACTACTCCAGTTAGTACTGGAATAGCCAGTCTCCAGGTGGGATCCACAGTGTGCCCAGAACAAATCAGGGTTCACACTGAGGCTTCTTTAGTCTCTGAGGGTTGGGTGGATAGTGCCACACTAGCTGTCTGGCCACCTAACATGCAAAAATACAGGCAGCAGCTCTTAATAAATGGGACAAAAGTAGAAGCCCTGAGGGATACAGGTGCCAGTGTCACCAGTGGTGACAGAGAAACAGGTTTCCCCAGGACAGTATTTGGCTGGACAAATATATCAAGTTACCAATGCCGATAATGTAACTAAAGTCCATACCAGGGCTATGGTGACTTTAGAGTGGGGAGGGATTACTGGCCTGAAACAGGTGGTGGTCTCTTCTGCAATCCCAGTACAATGTTTGCTAGGGAATGAATTGGAGTCCTCAGCATGGGCTGAGGTAGAACTCAAAACCCATGCAGCCATGCTGGGTATCCCTGAACTGGTGTATGTAAAAACCAGAGCACAGAGCAGAGCACAGGGTGCAAAAGAAATGTTGGAGCCTGAAATAATGGTCCAACCTTCCAAGAAAAACGGTAAGAGGGCTGGGGGACCAGCCTCTGTACTGCAAAAGAAACAGGAGCTCTCTTCCCTGGAAGGTGTCCAATCCCCTAAGGGAACTGGGTCCATGGAGCTGGAACCTTACCAGGTGGAGCTCTTGTGCCCAGGGGGACCCTCAAGGGAACAGCTGTGCCAAGGGCAAAAGACCTGTCTGACTCTTGAAGGCCTGAGACAGCAAGCTGCTGAACAGGAAAAGGGAGATGTTAGTGGCTCCCACAGGGTCTTTTGGGAGGATGGAATTGTTTTCACTGAGGCAAGACATCCCAAACCTGGTGCCACTAGGAGAGTGGTAGTGCCTCAAGTGTTTAGAGAGTTCATCCTCACAATGGCCCATGAAATCCCCCTAGCTGGGCATTTGGGACAAACCAAGACATAGGACAGATTGGTGAACCATTGCAATTGGCCCAATATGTCCCAGAAAGTAAGGGAGTTTTGTAGCTCCTGTGTTACCTGTCAAGCAAGTGGCAAGACAAGTGGCCATCCAAAGGCCCCCCCTCATTTCACTTCCAGTGGTGGGGGTCCCCTTTGAATGGATTGGTGTTGACATTGTGGGTCCACTGGAACCTCCCACAGCCTCAGGGAAACAATACATACTTGTAGTAGTGGATCATGCTACCAGATGCCCTGAAGTAATTCCCCTTAGGTTGACTACTGCCCCTTCAGTAGCCAACTCCCTAATAGGTATTTTTACCATAGTTGGTTTCCCTAAGGAGGTGGTTTCTGACAGAGGTACCAACTTCATGTCAGCTTACCTCAAACACAAGTGGAATGAGTGTGGGGTGACCTATAAGTTCACCACACCATAATATCCACGAACCAATACTCTTGTCGAAACGTTTAACAAGACATTGAAGGGCATGATCATGGGGATACCTGAAAAACTCAAATGGAGATGTGATGTCCTCCTGCCATGCTTGTTTTTCTCCTACAGAGAGGTGCCTCAGAAAGGAGTAGGGTTTTCCCCCTTTGAGCTTCTCTTTGACCATCCTGTAAGGGGACCACTGGCACTAGTTAGAGAAGGCTGGGAGAGGCCTCTCTATGAGCCTAAACAAGATGTGGTGAACTATGTGCTTGGCCTCCGCTCAAGGATGGCTGAGTAAATAGAAAAGACATCCAAAAACCTTGAGGCTAGCCAACAACTCCAGAAGTTGTGGTGTGACCAAAAGGCTGCAATGGTGGAATTCCAGCCAGGGCAGAAAGTCTGGGTTCTGGAGCCTGTGGCTCCCAGGGCACTTCAGGACAGATGGAGTGGCCCTTACCCAAATCTTGAGAAAAAGATTTAGGTCACTTAGTGGACCAGTGCACTAGCAGGACACCCAAGAGGGTGATCCATGTTAACAACCTGAAACTCTATAATGATGGGGCAGACATAACTATGCTGATGGTTACTGATGAGGATCAGGAGGCAGCGAGTGAACCTCTCCCTGACCTCCTCTCAACTGACCCTAAAGATGGGACAGTAGATGGAGTGGTCTTTTCAGACACCCTCTCTTCCCAACAGCAGGCTGACTGTGGGTAAGTCCTGCAGCAGTATGCTGAGCTCTTCTCTTTGACCCCTGGTCAGACACACCTGTGTACCCATGATGTGGACACAGGAGACAGTTTACCTGTCAGAAACAAAATATTCAGACAGTCTGACCAAGTCAAAGAGAGCATAAAAGTGGAAGTCCACAAGATGCTGGAGTTAGGGGTGATAGCACACTCTGACAGTCCCTGGGCTAGCCCAGTGGTCTTATTCCCCAAACCTCATACCAAGGATGAAAAGAGAGAAATTAGGTTTTATGTGGACTGCAGAGGACTCAATTCTGTCACTAAGCCAGATGCTCACCCCATACCCAGAGCAGATGAACTTATTGACAAACTAGGTGCAGCCAAATTATTAGGTACCTTTGACTTAACTACAGGGTACTGGCAAATTAAGATGGCACCTGGAGCCAAAGAGAAAACAGCATTCTCAGCACCTGATGGGCATTATCAGTTCACTGTTATGCCCTTTGGCTTAAAGAACGCCTGTGCCACCTTCCAAAGGTTGCTGAATCAAGTCCTTGCTGATTTGGAGTCCTTTAGTGCAGCTTATCTAGATGATATTGATGTCTTTATTTCAAGATTGGCAGGATCACCTGATCCACCTTGGGAAGGTTTTGCAGGCCCTGCAAGCAGCAGGCCTCTCTTTCATGGAATCCAAATGCCAGATAGGGCAGGGAACAGTTGTATGCTTTGGCCACCTTGTAGGTGGAGTCCAAGTGCAACCTTCACAATCCAAGATCACGACAATTCTGGACTGGGGGCTCCAAACACCCACACTCAAGTCAGGACATTCCTTGGCTTGAATGGGTATTACAGGAAGTTTGTGAAGAGATATGTATCCATTGTGACTCCTCTCACATAATTAACCTCTAAGAAAATGTCATACAAGGTAAACTGGACCCTAGACTGTCAAAAGACATTTGATACCCTAAAAGAAGTTATTTGCTCAGCACCAGTTCTAAAAGCTCCAGATTATTCTAAGCAATTCATTGTGCAGACAGATGACTCTGAACATGGGATAGGAGCAGTCCTGTTCCAAACCAATGATGAAGGCCTTGACCAGCGTGTTGCTTGTATTAGCAGGAGGTTACTCCCCAGCGTTGGAGTACCATTGAGAGGGAGGCCTTCGCTGTGGTTTGCTCCCTAAAAGAGTTGAGGCCATACATGTTTGGCACTCACTTTATTGTTCAGGCTGACCACAGACCTCTCAGATGGCTCATGCAAATGAAAAGAGAGAGCCCTAAACATTATAGGTTTTCCATATTCCCACAGGGAATGGACTTTGTAGTGGAACACAGACCTGGGACTTCCCATGCCAATGCAGATGGCCTTTCCAGGTTCTTCCACTTAGACAAAGAAGACTCTCTTGGGAAAGGTTAGTCTAGTTTCATTCGGGGGGGGGGGTTGTGTAGGAAAATGCCACTGTTGGCATAGTTACCCCCTCACTTTTTGCCTAGCGTTGATGCCAGCTTTGATTGGAAGTGTGCTGGGACTCTGCTAACCAGGCCCCAGCACCAGCGTTTGTTCCCAAAACTGTACCTTTGTTTACCCAATTGGCACAGCCCTGGCACACAGTTAAGACCCTTCTAAAAGGTACCCCTGGTACCAAGGGCCCTGTGGCCAGGGAAGGTTCCTAGGGTCTGCAGCGTGTATTATACCACCATAAGGGGCCCTCACTCAGTACATGCTTACTGCCTGGCAGGTTGTGTGTGCTGGTGGGGAGAAAAGACGAAGTCGACATGGCACTCCCCTCAGAGTGCCTTGCCCACAAACCACTGCCTGTGGCATATGTAAGTCACCCTCTAGCAGGACTTACAGCCCTAAGGTGGGGTGCACTATACCACAGGTGAGGGCATAGTTGCATGAGCAATATTCCCCTATAGTGTCTAAGTCAATTCTTAGAGATTGTAAGTGCAGGGTAGCCATACTGAGAATATGGCCTGGGAGCTCGTCATTACAAACTCCACAGCACCATAATGGCCACACTGAATCCTATGAAGTTTGGTATCAAACATCTCAGCACAATAAACCCACACTGATGCCTGTGTGGGATTTATTGAAAAAGGCACACAGAGGGCATCTTAGAGATGTTCCCTGTATGTCAGCCAGCCTGGTAGTGTAGGACTGACCGGTTTATGCCAGCCTGCCACTTCCAGACAAGTTTCTGACCACATGGGGTGAGTGCCTTTGTGCACTCTGTGGTCAGAAACAAAGCCTGTCCTGGGTGGAGGTGTTTCATACCTCCTCCTGCAGGAACTGTAACACCTGGTGGTAAGCTTCAAAGGCTTAGGCCTGATGTTACATTGCCACAGGGCACTCCAGCTAGTGGAGATGCCCGCCCCACGCCTAGCCCCTGCTTCTGGTGGCAAGTCCAGAGGGATAATGAGAAAAACAAGGAGGAGTCACCCCCTCAGCTAGGACCACCCCTAAGGTGACCACAGCTGAAGTGACCCCCTCCTTGAGAAATCCTCCATCTTGCTTTGGAGGAGTAGGACCATTAGGGATAGGGATGTGCCCCCACCCCCAGAGGGAGTGGGCACAAGGAGGATGTAGCCACCTTCAGGGACAGTAGCCATTGGGTACTGCCCCCTGAACCTAACACACCCCTAATTTTAGTACTTAGGGGTGACCCTGAACCCAGCTCTTCAGATTCCTGACAACCTCAAGAAAGAAGAAGGACTGCTGAGCTGAAAACCCCCCAGAGAAGAGAAGGAGACAACAACTGACTCTGCCCCAGCCCTACCGGCCTGACTCCTGCTTCAAAAAGCTGAAAAAGAAGAATCAACACGTTCTGCAGGACCAGCGACCCCTGAAAAGCCTCCACGGTACTGCCTGCATCACCGAGGACAAAGAAACTCCAGTGGACAGCAGACCTGTCCAACAAGAAGAAACAGAAATCATCTTTAATGGGACTCCCACCTCACTCGAGAAGCGTGAATCCAAAAATAGTCTGCACCCGACGTCCCTGGCATGTGTCCAGAGGAACCAACCAGCCAGAGAGGACCCCCAGGCAATTCCCACCAAGAACCCACCCTGGGCTGACCTCTCCACCCCTCCATGACGAAGCCTGCAGAGGAAATCCCGAGGATCACCCTGACCGCGGCTGCCTGGGACGAAGATATCAACACCTGGAGAAGCACTCACCAGCAGCCCCCAGCCTTGAGAGAAACCGACCACTGGTGCAGCATTGACCAGCAGGCGACCCTCCTCCCTAACCAGTCGGTGGCTTGCCCGAGAAGCCCTCCTTTGCTCTGCCTGCAGCACCTAAGTGATCCCCTGGTCCGCCTGTTAAGTTCCATTGAGAACCGGATACCCTGTTCTCACCCTTCACCCAGCCGCCCCAGTGCCACTGAGGGTGCGTGTTTGGTGCCCACATGGGGCCCTTCCAGTGCTCCTCTAAGCCGCCCTGGTCTGCCCTCCAACAATGCAGGTACTTACCTGTAAGCAGCCTGGAACTCGGGTACCCCCTGTCTCCATAGGGGTCCATGTTATTTTGGCTCCTGTTTGACTTCTGCACCTAACTGGCCCTGTGTTGCTGGTGCTGAGTGTTTGGGGTTATCTTGAATCCCCAATGGGGGCTACCTGTGCCCCAGAGACTAAACCCGTAAGTTTGTTACCTTAAAAACTGTACTTTACTTATCTCCCCCAGAAACTGTTGAAAATTGGTGTCCACTTTTAAAAAAGCTTTTTGCCATTTTAAAGAGAACTGTGTACATTGTTGATTCCATTCAAAGTTCTAAGTATTACTTTGAGAAGCACCTTTCATTTAATGTACTAACCTGCTAAATGAATCTTGTGGTTCTAGAAATAAATCAAGAAAGAATATTTTCCTATATAAAAATCTATTGGTCTGAAGTTAAGTCATTGAGTGTGTGTTTTCACTTATTGCTTGTGTGTGTACAACAAAGGCTTAACCCTACCCTTTGATAAGCCAAACTGCTTGACAACACTACCACAAATAGAGCATTAGTATTGTCTATTATTGCATCTGTCAAGCCTCTTGGGGAACCCCTGGACTCTGTGCACACTTTGGCCCTCATTACAACCCTGGCGGTCGGTGTTAAAGAGGCGGAAATACCGCCAACAGGTCTGCGGTAAAAAAAATGGGATCACGACCACGGCAGAAACCGCCATCATAGACAGACACTTTAACACTCTGACCACCACGGCAGTAGCAACCAACACCGCGGCGATCACCGCCAACACACATGCGGAAGACAATGTACCGCCCACCCCATTACAACCCGCCAATCTGCCAGCTTTTCTGGGGCGGTACCAGTGCCATCAAAAGCACGGCAGAAACAGTGTTTGGAAGAGAAACCACTCACCTCTCGACACTCAACGAAGAACAAGGACGCCATGGAGCCCGAGTTACAGGTCCTCCCCATGCTGGTGCACCTCCTCATACACCAGGAATATCAAAGGCGGCACTGACTGCGGAGTACTGCACCTAGCACACAGGGGAGGGGGGGAGGAAAAAGAGAGTGACACACACCGGCAACACGCAACACCCCCACCCTCACCCACAACACCATACACACAAACACATGCAGCAACATTAAATTTACACCCCGTAACCCTCTGGAAGAACGCAAGGACAAAAGGAATTGAGTTAAACAGTGATAGTTTAGAAATAGGCAGATATACGTAAAGATTCAAAAATCAGTATTCACAAAAATATACAATATGTACATAAGGTCGTACATTGTCCTTTGCAAATGTCCGTGGCCCACTGGGCCAAAAATCATGGGCCAAGCCCACACTTGACTCCTGCCTCAATACGGAGAGAACACTGCAGGGGCATCAGGTTGAAAACACACAAGCACCTCAGGGGGATGGGGAAGGGGAGGGCACCTCAGCCTGAGTAATGCCACTGCTCCTCGAGTGGGCTCCATGCCCACTGCGTGGTCCTGGGGAGTGCAAAGACACAGTCTCTCAAGTGGGTGGGTTGCCCACTGCTTGGTCCTGGGGAATGTAAAGCCACAGTCTCTCTAATGGGTGGTTTGCCCACTGCTTGGTCCTGGGGAGTGCAAAGCCACAGTCTCTCAAGTGGGTGGTTTGCCCACTGCTAGTTCTTGGGGAGTGCAAGGCCACAGTCTCTCAAGTGGGTGGTTTTCCCACTGCTTGTTCCTGGGGAGTGCAAGGCCACAGCCTCTCAAGTGGGTGGTTTGCACACTGCTTGTTACTGGGGAGTGCAAGGCCACAGTCTCTCAAGTGGGTGGTTTGCCCACTGCTTGATCCTGGGGAGTGCAAAGCCACAATCTCTCAAGTGGGTGGTTTGCCCACTCCTTAGTCCTGGGGAGTGCAAGGCCACAGTCTCTCAAGTGGGTGGTTTGCCTACTGCTTGGTCCTAGGGAGAGCAAGGCCACAGTCTCTCAAGTGGATGCCTGTCTTCACAGGTTCTGGAGGGGGCACATTCTGGAGGGGGCTTGGTTCACATTCCCTCACCTGGGTGTCTGAGGCACGAGATTTGCAGGGGACAGGTAGCAGGAAAGTCCATGGAGGCAGGGCAAGACTCCATGCTGCGACCACTAAGGCTGCAAATTGGTGGTTGTTGCGATGCTGATGGGGGTGCTGCCAATGGTGGTGGGAGGCTCCAGCCTGTCTCCTGCAGCCCCTGACTGATGCACACTGGGGCTGCTGCTGCTGTTAGTGGTCCTACTGTCAGCGGTGCAGGTGGTGGTGCTTCCGACGGGGATGCTGGCGGGGCTGGCTGTGGTGCAGGTGCCGGTGCTGGCAGTGGTGGAGAGAGGCACCAGCCCTTCTCTTGCAGCCTCTGACGGCTGGCCACTGGGGATGCTGCTGCTGACAGTAGTGATGGCAGCAGCAGTGCAGGTAGCGGTGCTTGCGGTGGGGATGCTGACGGTGCTGCCCGCGGTGCAGGTGGCGGGGCTGTTGGTTCTGATGGTGGTCACCAGGCCCCCACCTGCAGGCTCCGATGCCTGAGGTGCATTGCCTTGGCTTTTCTGCCCCTTCTTCACCTTGGCAGCTGCTGTTGGGACCTTGGCCTGGCATCTGCAGTTTTGGAGGAGGCCTTGCTGGGTGGGTCGTGCTCCTTGCCCTTGGTGCATGCTGTCCACTTCTTCATCTTGGTAGGTGGTGTTATGGTATGGCCCTTTGCAGGGGTCGGTGGCACACTGGCTGGCTTGACGGGTGCCCCCTTGAAGCCCCTGGACGCCGACTTGTTGGCTGAGGTGCTGGCCTGGGTTATTGACACCCTTACCCGAGGGGAAGGACAGGGGGGTAGGGAACAGGTCAATGTTTGCCAGGAATTTTTTTTTAGACACACTGGGGCGGGAAGATGGAGAGGGTTTGGGATTGGCTGTAGGAGGTGTTTTTCTGCTGAGTTTGGGTGAAGGTGCATGGGCTGGATTCTGTTGCGAGTTGGATGGCTGCTGGGTGGGTGTGTGCTTGCGTTTCTGTACTTTGGGAGGAGGGGTCACAGACACACTGGAAGAGGACACAGGGGACGTGTGCATGGTTGTGGGGGTGGTGACTGCCAGTGAGGGGTGTGCAGTGATGGGCATGCTGGTGATGGAGGTAGTGGATGAGGATGTAGAGCATGCAGGTGTGAGTGGAGACGATACTGGGAGGGAGGTGGACAAAGAGGAGGAGGGGGACACAGCGGAGGCAGTGGATGTTGGTGTGTCTGCATGGGGATGGTGCTTGTGTGAGTGCCTGTGAGATGAAGTTTGGTGCTTATGTTTGCCTGAGCCACCTTTGTGTGTTGATTTGGGTGAATGCTGGTCTGAAGGTGTGCCTGGGAAAGGCTAGGGTTGAGGGGATTGGGTCTGGGTAGAGGAAGTTGGAGGGGGAGGCTAGACAGAGGGACAAGTGCTGCCATCAGTGCGGAGGCCAGAGCCTGAAATGCTCTCTGTTGGGTCACCATGCCAGAGTGAATGCCATCCAGGTATGCATTTGTTTGTTGCAAATGCCCTGCTACACACTGGATGGCATTCAGTATGGTTGACTGCCCAACAGAGAAGGATCTCAGGAGGTCAGTAGCCTCCTCACTGAGGGCAGCATGGCTGACTGGGGCAGGGCCTGAGGTGCCTGGGGCGAAGGAGATGGCCACCCTCCTGGGTGAATGGGCACAGGAAACACACTGAGGGGTTGCTGGGAGGGCGGTGCTGGTGGGGGGGGGGTGGCGGCTGTACCTGTAGTTGGGGTGGGCATAGACGTGTCCGCCACTGCCAGGAAGCTTCCATTGGAGGAGGAGTCGCTATTTGTGGTCTCCCCTCCTGTCCTCGTCACGGTGCTCCCCTTGCCCTCCGTCCCACTGCTGCCCTCACCCTTGGTTGATTCGGACCTAATCGGCCATGTGAGATGCAGCTCCCTCCGACGCCAGTGCCTCTGCTCCTCCGCCAGATGATGCTAATGCACAAAAGGACAGGGTGACAAAACAAAAAGGGGGGGGAGACAGAGGATACACTTGATCAAGGCCAGCAGCACCACTACCGTTGGCGTACACAGGACACAGGGAGCAGCCCTATGCACTAGGCCATGCCCAACCATTTACTAAGACAGTCAGCAGCCCATGGGGTTCAATGGCTACCGCCATTAGCTGCACACCTGAAACCCACAGGACTCTGCCCAGGAGTAGATGGCCGCCAACACTATTGGGATAGGAGTGATGCTGAGCCTGCCCAACAAGGGACCTACCCTGTCATGTTCGCCCTGGCCTAGGGGCACCCACAATCCACGTCCCCCACCCAGGTACCTCCTAACGCATGCAAAGTCATGTTTCAGATTCTGTACTCACCCCCTTGTGGCTGCTGTGATGTCCTTAAGCGCCCATCCAACTCCAGATAGGCCACTGCCAGGATGCGGAACATCATGGTGGTCAGAGTGCGACAGGCACCCCTTCCTCGTTGGGAGGCCAGCCCCATGTGTGCCTCTGCCGTCTTCTTTGCCCAGTGGTGCAGGTCCTCCCACCTCTTGCAGCAGTGGGTGCTCTACCTTTCAAAGACCCCCTGGGTCCGTACCTCCTTGGTGATGACACGCCAAATACCCTTTTTCTGGTGGGCGCTGACCTGCAGGGAAAAGACAGCAGAAAAGGGAATTATTCACCCATTCGGGCCGTCATACTCTTGCCCACCAGATCCCACACATCTCCTGATGCACATACATTGACCACCTTACATGCTGCACTCTGGCCAGGACACCTCTACCCCCCTACATGTGGCTTACACACACAGCACTCCATACATTCATGGCGTACGCATCATGCTCACAGTGTACTCACCTGTTTGTCTGGAGGACCGTAGAGTAACGTGTACTGGGGTAGGACCCCATCCACCAGTTTCTCCAACTCCTCCGCAGTGAAGGCTGGGGCCCTTTCCCCAGACACTTGAGCCATTGTTGCTTCCAGACACAGGTCACAGCAGCACTTGCAGTGTAGGTCCTCTCCTGTTGAAGGCCAGGTAGCAAGTGAGTGATTAGAGAGAAAATGGCGGTGACGTCCACAGCGGTGCACACCGTCACCGCCGGTGTACATCGCCATTGGCTCCTGGAACCCATAGGGCCCAATGATAACCAATGCGAATTTGCACGGCGGTCATCGACCACCTACCGCGACAGCGCACAATGCTAGCGCAATTACTTCATTTCCACTTGTCCCTCCTCACAGGTCAAGCAGCCGCCATTTCAGGGGGGCACAGGGCATGGCACCTAACTGCGTCACAGCAAACATTGACACATCAAAGGACTCTCGAGTTCACATACTGTTTCTGTTAAGTCAGCAATTAATCATTAGTCCAATATAAGTGTTAATATGACCTTCTGCTCACCATTCTCTTCCATAGGCTTCAACCGCTGAGGCAGATTATGAGATGGCGGCATCCTCCTGTGTACAGACCCCAGGTGGACTTAGCGACAATGGAGGACAGACACATTATCATTAACTACAGACTTGATCGTGCCACATTCCAAGAACTGTGTACCCAATTGGAGCCAGACCTGATGTCCGCCAACCCACAGGTATCCCCCCTCTAGTTTCCTGGCAAGTGGTCCCTTCCAAACAACAGTGGCCATGGTTTCAGGGATGTTTCAGCCAATGTTCTCTAACGTGTTGACCAGAGTGATGTCTGCCCTGCCGGTGGAGGTGGAAGGCTGTTCCTCAGTTTGGCTAGTATCAGGTGCCCGTTGTTGTGCCACAGCCTCCCTTAGGGTATTGCCCATGTCTGCCAGCACCCCTGCAATGGTGACCAGGATGGTGTGTATTTCTGTTAGGTCATCCCTGATCCCCAGGTACTCTCCCTCCTGCAGCCGCTGGGTCTCCTTCAGCTTGGCCAGTATCTGGCCCATCGTCTCCTGGGAATGGTGGTGTGCTCCCAGGATGTTGGAGAGTACCTCATGGAGTGTGGTTTCCCTGGGCCTGTCCTTCCCCTGTCACAAGCAGTCCTCCCAGCTTCCCTGTTGCCCTGTGCCTCTATCCCCTGAACCGTGTGCCCATAGCCACTGACCCCAGGTCCATGGTCGTCCTGAGTTTGTGGGGTTGCCTGGGGTCCCTGTAGTGGTGGACACATTCTGAATGACGTGTCCTGGGGACAGTGGCATAGGCCCGCTGGGTGGGTGCTGTGCTGGTGTTTCCTGAGGGGTGAGGCTCTGTGGTGGGTTGGGACTGTGCATGGGTACCTGACTGTCCAGAGGTCCTGGATGGGCCAGGTTGGTCATCGAGATCCAGGCGTGCAGAGCTGCTGTAGTCACTGTGGGCCTCTTCTGTGGGGGGACTGGATGTAACTGGCATCTCCTCTCTGGTGACGTTGACTATGGGTCCTGTGGGGATGCAAATGCAGTGTTAGTGTATCTGCATGGGCCATATTGTGCGTGGGTGTGTTTCCCTCTATGATTGTGATTTCCCTGTCAGCTTGGCCCTGTATGAGTGGTGGTTTGCTGAGCATGCTGTAGTGATGGGTGTTCATGCAGTTCTGTGAAGGGGGTCCATGCATTGGTGTTGCCTGCAGGGCTTGGTATTGGGATGGGTGAGTTGTGATGGTGGGGTCTATGTGAGGTGATGGAGTGATGGGAGTGAGGGTAAGGGTGGGGGTATGTGATGGCATGCAGGTAGGGTGGGGGATATAATAGTAAAGATATGACTTACCAGAGTCCAGCCTTCCTGCTACTCCTGCGAGGTACTCAGGATGCATTATCGCCAAGACTTGCTCCTCCCATGTTGTTAGTTGTGGGGGAGGTGGTGGAGGTCCACCGCCAGTCCTCTGTATGGCTACCTGGTGTCTTGCAACCACAGAACGCACCTTTCCCCGTAGGACGTTCCACCTCTTCCTGATGTCATCCCTTGTTCTGGGGTGCTGTCCCACGGCGTTGACCCTGTCCACTATTCTCCGCCATAGCTCCATCTTCCTAGCTATGGACATCTGCTGCACCTGTGATCCGAAAAGCTGTGGCTCTACCCGGATGATTTCCTCCACCATGACCCTTAGCTCCTCCTCTGAGAACCTGGGTTCATGGATGTGGTGTGCGTGAAATGTGTGAGGATGTGTGGGGTGATGTGTTGTGGTGTATGCTGTGATGTGCGTGGATGGTGTATGGGTGATGGTGTTCTGTGCCTCCGATTGAGTGGGTGCTCCTGCCTTGTCTCTCTCTCTCTGTGCTATCATTTTTTTGCAGTAAAGGGTTGTGGGTAATGTGTGTGTGTGTTTTATAGTGGTCTGAGGGTGTGGTGTGTATATGTGTGTCAGGTGTGTGTAGTTTGAATTGTCCAATGTGGTGGTGTTTGTAGGAAGTTGGCTCTGTATGTGCTATTTCAAAGTAAGGAATAGCATGTACAGAGTCCAAGGGTTCCCCTTAGAGGTAAAATAGTGGTAAAAATAGATAATACTAATGCTCTATTTTGTGGTAGTGTGGTCGAGCAGTAGGCTTATCCAAGGAGTAGTGTTAAGCATTTGTTGTACATACACATAGACAATAAATGAGGTACACATACTCAGAGACAAATCCAGCCAATAGGTTTTGTATAGAAAAATATCTTTTCTTAGTTTATTTTAAGAATCACAGGTTCAAATTCTACATGTAATATCTCATTCGAAAGGTATTGCAGGTAAGTACTTTAGGAACTTCAAATCATCAAAATTGCATGTATACTTTTCAAGTTATTCACAAATAGCTGTTTTAAAAGTGGACACAGTGCAATTTTCACAGTTCCTAGGGGAGGTAAGTATTGGTTAGGTTAACCAGGTAAGTAAGACACTTACAGGGCTTAGTTCTTGGTCCAAGGTAGCCCACCGTTGGGGGTTCAGAGCAACCCCAAAGTCACCACACCAGCAGCTCAGGGCCGGTCAGGTGCAGAGTTCAAAGTGGTGCCCAAAACACATAGGCTAGAATGGAGAGAAGGGGGTGCCCCGGTTCCGGTCTGCTTGCAGGTAAGTACCCGCGTCTTCGGAGGGCAGACCAGGGGGGTTTTGTAGGGCACCGGGGGGGACACAAGCCCACACAGAAATTTCACCCTCAGCAGCGCGGGGGCGGCCGGGTGCAGTGTAGAAACAAGCGTCGGGTTTGTAATGGAAGTCAATGGGAGATCTAGGGATCTCTTCAGCGCTGCAGGCAGGCAAGGGGGGGGTTCCTCAGGGAAACCTCCACTTGGTCAAGGGAGAGGGACTCCTGGGGGTCACTCCTCCAGTGAAAGTCCGGTCCTTCAGGTCCTGGGGGCTGCGGGTGCAGGGTCTCTCCCAGGTGTCGGGACTTAGGATTCAAAGAGTCGCGGTCAGGGGAAGCCTCGGGATTCCCTCTGCAGGCGGCGCTGTGGGGGCTCAGGGGGGACAGGGTTTTGTACTCACAGTCTTAGAGTAGTCCTGGGGTCCCTCCTGAGGTGTTGGATCGCCACCAGCCGAGTCGGGGTCGCCGGGTGCAGTGTTGCAAGTCTCACGCTTCTTGCGGGGAGCTTGCAGGGTTCTTTAAAGCTGCTGGAAACAAAGTTGCAGCTTTTCTTGGAGCAGGTCCGCTGTCCTCGGGAGTTTCTTGTCTTTTCGAAGCAGGGGCAGTCCTCAGAGGATGTCGAGGTCGCTGGTCCCTTTGGAAGGCGTCGCTGGAGCAGGATCTTTGGAAGGCAGGAGACAGGCCGGTGAGTTTCTGGAGCCAAGGCAGTTGTCGTCTTCTGGTCTTCCTCTGCAGGGGTTTTCAGCTAGGCAGTCCTTCTTCTTGTAGTTGCAGGAATCTAATTTTCTAGGGTTCAGGGTAGCCCTTAAATACTAAATTTAAGGGCGTGTTTAGGTCTGGGGGGTTAGTAGCCAATGGCTACTAGCCCTGAGGGTGGGTACACCCTCTTTGTGCCTCCTCCCAAGGGGAGGGGGTCACAATCCTAACCCTATTGGGGGAATCCTCCATCTGCAAGATGAAGGATTTCTAAAAGTTAGAGTCACTTCAGCTCAGGACACCTTAGGGGCTGTCCTGACTGGCCAGTGACTCCTCCTTGTTGCTTTCTTTGTTCCCTCCAGCCTTGCCGCCAAAAGTGGGGGCCGTGGCCGGAGGGGGCGGGCAACTCCACTAAGCTGGAGTGCCCTGCTGGGCTGTGACAAAGGGGTGAGCCTTTGAGGCTCACCGCCAGGTGTCACAGCTCCTGCCTGGGGGAGGTGTTAGCATCTCCACCCAGTGCAGGCTTTGTTACTGGCCTCAGAGTGACAAAGGCACTCTCCCCATGGGGCCAGCAACATGTCTCTGGTGTGGCAGGCTGCTGGAACTAGTCAGCCTACACAGACAGTCGGTTAAGTTTCAGGGGGCACCTCTAAGGTGCCCTCTGTGGTGTATTTTACAATAAAATGTACACTGGCATCAGTGTGCATTTATTGTGCTGAGAAGTTTGATACCAAACTTCCCAGTTTTCAGTGTAGCCATTATGGTGCTGTGGAGTTCGTGTTTGACAGACTCCCAGACCATATACTCTTATGGCTACCCTGCACTTACAATGTCTAAGGTTTTGTTTAGACACTGTAGGGGTACCATGCTCATGCACTGGTACCCTCACCTATGGTATAGTGCACCCTGCCTTAGGGCTGTAAGGCCTGCTAGAGGGGTGTCTTACCTATACTGCATAGGCAGTGAGAGGCTGGCATGGCACCCTGAGGGGAGTGCCATGTCGACTTACTCGTTTTGTCCTCACTAGCACACACAAGCTGGCAAGCAGTGTGTCTGTGCTGAGTGAGAGGTCTCCAGGGTGGCATAAGACATGCTGCAGCCCTTAGAGACCTTCCTTGGCATCAGGGCCCTTGGTACTAGAAGTACCAGTTACAAGGGACTTATCTGGATGCCAGGGTCTGCCAATTGTGGATACAAAAGTACAGGTTAGGGAAAGAACACTGGTGCTGGGGCCTGGTTAGCAGGCCTCAGCACACTTTCAATTGTAAACCTAGCATCAGCAAAGGCAAAAAGTCAGGGGGCAACCATGCCAAGGAGGCATTTCCTTACACAACCCCCCCCCCAAACGAAAGAGGATGAGACTAACCTTTCCCAAGAGAGTCTTCATTTTCTAAGTGGAAGAACCTGGAAAGGCCATCTGCATTGGCATGGGCAGTCCCAGGTCTGTGTTCCACTATAAAGTCCATTCCCTGTAGGGAGATGGACCACCTCAACAGTTTAGGATTTTCACCTTTCATTTGCATCAGCCATTTGAGAGGTCTGTGGTCAGTTTGAACTAGGAAGTGAGTCCCAAAGAGGTATGGTCTCAGCTTCTTCAGGGACCAAACCACAGCAAAGGCCTCCCTCTCAATGGCACTCCAACGCTGCTCCCTGGGGAGTAACCTCCTGCTAATGAAAGCAACAGGCTGGTCAAGGCCATCATCATTTGTTTGGGACAAAACTGCCCCTATCCCATGTTCAGAGGCATCAGTCTGCACAATGAACTGCTTAGAATAATCTGGAGCTTTTAGAACTGGTGCTGAGCACATTGCCTGTTTCAGGGTGTCAAAGGCCTGTTGGCATTCCACAGTCCAGTTCACTTTCTTGGGCATTTTCTTGGAGGTGAGTTCAGTGAGGGCTGTCACAATGGATCCATATCCCTTCACAAACCTCCTGTAATACCCAGTCAAGCCAAGGAATGCCCTGACTTGAGTCTGGGTTTTTGGAGCTACCCAGTCCAGAATAGTCTGGATCTTGGGTTGGAGTGGCTGAACTTGGCCTCCACCTACAAGGTGGCCCAAGTAAACCACAGTTCCCTGCCCTATCTGGCATTTGGATGCCTTGATAGAGAGGCCTGCAGATTGCAGAGCCTTCAAAACCTTCTTCAGGTGGACCAGGTGATCCTGCCAGGTGGAGCTAAAGACAGCAATATCATCAAGATAAGCTGTGCTAAAGGACTCCAAGCCAGCAAGGACTTGATTCACCAACCTTTGGAAGGTGGCAGGGGCATTCTTTAAACCAAAGGGCATAACAGTAAACTGATAATGCCCATCAGGTGTGGAGAATGCTGTTTTCTCTTTTGCTCCAGGTGCCATTTTTATTTGCCAGTACCCTGCTGTCAAGTCAAAGGTACTTAAGAATTTGGCAGCACCTAATTTATCTATGAGCTCATCAGCTCTTGGAATTGGATGAGCATCTGTCTTGGTGACAGAATTGAGTCCTCTGTAGTCCACACAAAACCTCATCTCTTTCTTTCCATCTTTGGTGTGAGGTTTGGGGACTAAGACCACTGGGCTAGCCCAGGGGCTGTCAGAGCGCTCAATTACTCCCAATTCCAGCATCTTGTGGACTTCCACCTTGATGCTTTCCTTAACATGGTCAGATTGTCTGAAGATCTTGTTCTTGACAGGCATGCTGTCTCCTGTGTCCACATCATGGGTACACAGGTGTGTCTGACCAGGGGTTAAGGAGAAGAGTTCAGGAAACTGTTGTAGGACTCTCCTACAATCAGCTTGCTGTTGGCCAGAGAGGGTGTCTGAGTAGATCACTCCATCTACTGTGCCATCTTTTGGGTCTGATGACAGAAGATCAGGGAGAGGTTCACTCTCTGCCTCCTGATCCTCATCTGTTACCATCAACAGATTTACATCAGCCCTGTCATGGAAGAGCTTAAGGCGGTTCACATGGATCACCCTCTTGGGGCTCCTGCTTGTGCCCAGGTCCACCAGGTAGGTGACCTGACTCTTCCTTTCTAGTACTGGGTAAGGGCCACTCCATTTGTCCTGGAGTGCCCTGGGAGCCACAGGCTCCAGAACCCAGACTTTCTGCCCTGGTTGGAACTCAACCAGTGCAGCCTTTTGGTCATACCAAAACTTCTGGAGCTGTTGGCTGGCCTCAAGGTTTTTGGTTGCCTTTTCCATGTACTCTGCCATTCTAGAGCGAAGGCCAAGTACATAGTCCACTATGTCTTGCTTAGGCTCATGGAGAGGTCTCTCCCAGCCTTCTTTAACAAGAGCAAGTGGTCCTCTTACAGGATGACCAAACAGAAGTTCAAAGGGTGAGAATCCTACTCCCTTCTGTGGCACCTCTCTGTAAGCGAAAAGCAGACATGGCAAGAGGACATCCCATCTCCTTTTGAGTTTTTCTGGGAGCCCCATGATCATGCCTTTTAATGTCTTGTTGAATCTCTCAACCAAGCCATTAGTTTGTGGATGGTATGGTGTAGTGAATTTATAAGTCACTCCACACTCATTCCACATGTGCTTTAGGTATGCTGACATGAAGTTGGTACCTCTGTCAGACACCACCTCCTTAGGGAAACCCACTCTGGTAAAGATACCAATGAGGGCCTTGGCTACTGCAGGGGCAGTAGTCGACCTAAGGGGAATAGCTTCAGGATACCTGGTAGCATGATCCACTACTACCAGGATATACATATTTCCTGAGGCTGTGGGAGGTTCTAGTGGACCAACTATGTCCACACCCACTCTTTCAAAGGGAACCCCCACCACTGGAAGTGGAATGAGGGGGGCCTTTGGATGCCCACCTGTCTTACCACTGGCTTGACAGGTGGGGCAGGAGAGGCAAAACTCCTTAACCATGTTGGACATATTGGGCCAGTAGAAGTGGTTGACTAACCTCTCCCACGTCTTGGTTTGTCCCAAATGTCCAGCAAGGGGAATGTCATGGGCCAATGTTAGGATGAACTCTCTGAACAGCTGAGGCACTACCACTCTCCTAGTGGCACCAGGTTTGGGGTCTCTGGCCTCAGTGTACAGGAGTCCATCTTCCCAATAGACCCTATGGGTTCCAGTTTTCTTGCCCTTGGACTCTTCAGCAGCTTGCTGCCTAAGGCCTTCAAGAGAGGGACAGGTTTCTTGTCCCTTACACAGCTCTTCCCTTGAGGGTCCCCCTGGGCCTAAGAGCTCAACCTGATAAGGTTCAAGCTCCAAAGGCTCAGTTCCCTCAGAGGGCAGAACTTCTTCCTGAGAAGAGAGGTTCCCTTTCTTTTGCTGTGTTGCAGTTGGTTTCCCAACTGACTTTCCTGTTCTCTTGGTAGGCTGGGCCATTTTTCCAGACTCCAGCTCTACTTTTTCACCCTGTGCCTTGCACTGTGCTCTTGTTTTCACACATACCAGTTCAGGGATACCCAGCATTGCTGCATGGGTTTTTAGTTCTACCTCAGCCCATGCTGAGGACTCCAGGTCATTTCCAAGCAGACAGTCCACTGGGATATTTGAGGAGACCACCACCTGTTTCAGGCCATTGACCCCTCCCCATTCTAAAGTAACCATTGCCATGGGATGTACTTTTCTCTGATTGTCAGCGTTGGTGACTGTGTAAGTTTTTCCAGTCAGGTATTGGCCAGGGGAAACCAGTTTCTCTGTCACCATGGTGACACTGGCACCTGTATCCCTCAGGCCCTCTATTCTAGTCCCATTAATTAAGAGTTGCTGTCTGTATTTTTGCATGTTAGGCGGCCAGACAGCTAGTGTGGCTAAATCCACCCCACCCTCAGAAACTAGAGTAGCTTCAGTGTGGACCCTGATTTGCTCTGGGCACACTGTTGATCCCACTTGGAGACTAGCCATACCAGTGTTACCTGGATGGGAGTTTGGAGTGGAACCTTTCTTGGGACAGGCCTTGTCTCCAGTTTGGTGTCCATGCTGTTTGCAGCTATGACACCAGGCCTTTTTGGGATCAAAGTTTTTACCCTTGTACCCATTGTTTTGTGAAGAGGCTCTGGGCCCACCCTCCTGTGCAGGTTTTTGGGGGCCTGTAGAAGACTCTTTACTATTTTTAGTTTTGGTTGTCTCATCACCCTTCCCCTGGGGAGTCTTTGTGACCCCTTTCTTTTGGTCACCCCCTGTTGAAGTCTTGGACACCCTTGTCTTGACCCAATGGTCCGCCTTCTTTCCCAATTCTTGGGGAGAAATTGGTCCTAGGTCTACCAGATGCTGATGCAGTTTATCATTGAAACAATTACTTAACAGGTGTTCTTTCACAAATAAATTGTACAGCCCATCATAATTACTTACACCACTGCCTTGAATCCAACCATCTAGTGTTTTCACTGAGTAGTCAACAAAGTCAACCCAGGTCTGGCTCGAGGATTTTTGAGCCCCCCTGAACCTAATCCTGTACTCCTCAGTGGAGAATCCAAAGCCCTCAATCAGGGTACCCTTCATGAGGTCATAAGATTCTGCATCTTTTCCAGAGAGTGTGAGGAGTCTATCCCTACACTTTCCAGTGAACATTTCCCAAAGGAGAGCACCCCAGTGAGATCTGTTCACTTTTCTGGTTACACAAGCCCTCTCAAAAGCTGTGAACCATTTGGTGATGTCATCACCATCTTCAAATTTTGTCACAATCCCTTTGGGGATTTTTAACATGTCAGGAGAATCTCTGACCCTATTTATATTGCTGCCACCATTGATGGGTCCTAGGCCCATCTCTTGTCTTTCCCTTTCTATGGCTAGGAGCTGTCTCTCTAAAGCCAATCTTTTGGCCATCCTGGCTAACAGGAGGTCATCTTCACTGAGAGCATCCTCAGTGATTTCAGAAATGTGGGACCCTCCTGTGAGGGACTCACTATTTCTGACTAACACAGTTGGAGACAGGACTTGAGGGGTCCTGTTCTCCCTATTTAGGACTGGAGGAGGGACATTGGCCTCCAAGTCACTAATTTCTTCCTCTGTGATGTCATCATCAGAGGGGTTGGCTTTTTCAAACTCTGCCAACAGCTCCTGGAGCTGAATTTTGGTAGGTCTGGAGCCAATGGTTATTTTTTTGATATTACAGAGAGACCTTAGCTCCCTCATCTTAAGATGGAGGTAAGGTGTGGTGTCGAGTTCCACCACATTCATCTCTGTATCAGACATTATTTTGCTAAAAGTTGGAAGACTTTTTAAAGAATCTAAAACTGTTTCTAGAATCTAATTTCAAACCTTTAACAAACTTTTAAACTCTAAAAGACAATGCTAAACAGGGCCTTAACACACAAGGCCCTAGCAGGACTTTTAAGAATTTAGAAAAATTTCAAATTGCAAAAATGAATTTCTAATGACAATTTTGGAATTTGTCGTGTGATCAGGTATTGGCTGAGTAGTCCAGCAAATGCAAAGTCTTGTACCCCACCGCTGATCCACCAATGTAGGAAGTTGGCTCTGTATGTGCTATTTCAAAGTAAGGAATAGCATGTACAGAGTCCAAGGGTTCCCCTTAGAGGTAAAATAGTGGTAAAAATAGATAATACTAATGCTCTATTTTGTGGTAGTGTGGTCGAGCAGTAGGCTTATCCAAGGAGTAGTGTTAAGCATTTGTTGTACATACACATAGACAATAAATGAGGTACACACACTCAGAGACAAATCCAGCCAATAGGTTTTGTATAGAAAAATATCTTTTCTTAGTTTATTTTAAGAACCACAGGTTCAAATTCTACATGTAATATCTCATTCGAAAGGTATTGCAGGTAAGTACTTTAGGAACTTCAAATCATCAAAATTGCATGTATACTTTTCAAGTTATTCACAAATAGCTGTTTTAAAAGTGGACACAGTGCAATTTTCACAGTTCCTAGGGGAGGTAAGTATTGGTTAGGTTAACCAGGTAAGTAAGACACTTACAGGGCTTAGTTCTTGGTCCAAGGTAGCCCACCGTTGGGGGTTCAGAGCAACCCCAAAGTCACCACACCAGCAGCTCAGGGCCGGTCAGGTGCAGAGTTCAAAGTGGTGCCCAAAACACATAGGCTAGAATGGAGAGAAGGGGGTGCCCCGGTTCCGGTCTGCTTGCAGGTAAGTACCCGCGTCTTCGGAGGGCAGACCAGGGGGGTTTTGTAGGGCACCGGGGGGGACACAAGCCCACACAGAAATTTCACCCTCAGCAGCGCGGGGGCGGCCGGGTGCAGTGTAGAAACAAGCGTCGGGTTTGTAATGGAAGTCAATGGGAGATCTAGGGATCTCTTCAGCGCTGCAGGCAGGCAAGGGGGGGGTTCCTCGGGGAAACCTCCACTTGGTCAAGGGAGAGGGACTCCTGGGGGTCACTCCTCCAGTGAAAGTCCGGTCCTTCAGGTCCTGGGGGCTGCGGGTGCAGGGTCTCTCCCAGGTGTCGGGACTTAGGATTCAAAGAGTCGCGGTCAGGGGAAGCCTCGGGATTCCCTCTGCAGGCGGCGCTGTGGGGGCTCAGGGGGGACAGGGTTTTGTACTCACAGTCTTAGAGTAGTCCTGGGGTCCCTCCTGAGGTGTTGGATCGCCACCAGCCGAGTCGGGGTCGCCGGGTGCAGTGTTGCAAGTCTCACGCTTCTTGCGGGGAGCTTGCAGGGTTCTTTAAAGCTGCTGGAAACAAAGTTGCAGCTTTTCTTGGAGCAGGTCCGCTGTCCTCGGGAGTTTCTTGTCTTTTCGAAGCAGGGGCAGTCCTCAGAGGATGTCGAGGTCGCTGGTCCCTTTGGAAGGCGTCGCTGGAGCAGGATCTTTGGAAGGCAGGAGACAGGCCGGTGAGTTTCTGGAGCCAAGGCAGTTGTCGTCTTCTGGTCTTCCTCTGCAGGGGTTTTCAGCTAGGCAGTCCTTCTTCTTGTAGTTGCAGGAATCTAATTTTCTAGGGTTCAGGGTAGCCCTTAAATACTAAATTTAAGGGCGTGTTTAGGTCTGGGGGGTTAGTAGCCAATGGCTACTAGCCCTGAGGGTGGGTACACCCTCTTTGTGCCTCCTCCCAAGGGGAGGGGGTCACAATCCTAACCCTATTGGGGGAATCCTCCATCTGCAAGATGGAGGATTTCTAAAAGTTAGAGTCACTTCAGCTCAGGACACCTTAGGGGCTGTCCTGACTGGCCAGTGACTCCTCCTTGTTGCTTTCTTTGTTCCCTCCAGCCTTGCCGCCAAAAGTGGGGGCCGTGGCCGGAGGGGGCGGGCAACTCCACTAAGCTGGAGTGCCCTGCTGGGCTGTGACAAAGGGGTGAGCCTTTGAGGCTCACCGCCAGGTGTCACAGCTCCTGCCTGGGGGAGGTGTTAGCATCTCCACCCAGTGCAGGCTTTGTTACTGGCCTCAGAGTGACAAAGGCACTCTCCCCATGGGGCCAGCAACATGTCTCTGGTGTGGCAGGCTGCTGGAACTAGTCAGCCTACACAGACAGTCGGTTAAGTTTCAGGGGGCACCTCTAAGGTGCCCTCTGTGGTGTATTTTACAATAAAATGTACACTGGCATCAGTGTGCATTTATTGTGCTGAGAAGTTTGATACCAAACTTCCCAGTTTTCAGTGTAGCCATTATGGTGCTGTGGAGTTCGTGTTTGACAGACTCCCAGACCATATACTCTTATGGCTACCCTGCACTTACAATGTCTAAGGTTTTGTTTAGACACTGTAGGGGTACCATGCTCATGCACTGGTACCCTCACCTATGGTATAGTGCACCCTGCCTTAGGGCTGTAAGGCCTGCTAGAGGGGTGTCTTACCTATACTGCATAGGCAGTGAGAGGCTGGCATGGCACCCTGAGGGGAGTGCCATGTCGACTTACTCGTTTTGTCCTCACTAGCACACACAAGCTGGCAAGCAGTGTGTCTGTGCTGAGTGAGAGGTCTCCAGGGTGGCATAAGACATGCTGCAGCACTTAGAGACCTTCCTTGGCATCAGGGCCCTTGGTACTAGAAGTACCAGTTACAAGGGACTTATCTGGATGCCAGGGTCTGCCAATTGTGGATACAAAAGTACAGGTTAGGGAAAGAACACTGGTGCTGGGGCCTGGTTAGCAGGCCTCAGCACACTTTCAATTGTAAACCTAGCATCAGCAAAGGCAAAAAGTCAGGGGGCAACCATGCCAAGGAGGCATTTCCTTACAGTGTTTTATAAATGTGTGTGTATTTTGAGCGCGGCGGTGTGTACCACCAATGGTTTACAGTGTTTGAAAGACTGCCGGGGTGATTCGTGGGTCGTGATACTGTGGGCATATTACTGTTGGCATAACGGTGTGGGTTTTGGTACCGCCAGTTTACCACTGACCTTTGGTCTGGCGGACTTGTGTGGGTGTCTGTATTGTGGAGGATTTCTCAGTGTGGGTCATAATACCCATAGCGGAATACCGCCGTGGTCACATTATGTTGGCGGCCGTCAGCACGGCAGTAGGCGGCATTTACCGCCAGGGTTGTAATGAGGGCCTATATCTCATTTTGATATAGTATATACAGAGCCAGCTTCCTACACTCTCCAATCAAGAATCAACCAGTCCCTGCAGAAAAGTCAGGCCTGGTATTCTGTCCCCATACTTACACAGAGTCCAAAACAGCGGGCAGCTCCACTCATGTCCAATAGAAAATATTTCACATGACCTTCCACCTAGGGAGTAAGAAGACAGACCCCAACCACAGACCAGAGGCAAAGTATTACTTTTGTAATGGCCATTAGTTGGCCCTTTTCTAGTGATCTAATTTTATGTATTTCTCTTAACTGCAACCCTCCACTGTCCCATTGCAGACTTCAGTTGAGCCAGAGAGCACATTTACAAACCATAGTAGCTACAGACACATCTATGTTACAAGAAGAGGGATATTCATCTTACTGCCACAGAAATGAAATACATGATAATTTAATATAAAAATCAATGACCCCTATGTGCATCTGCTCTACAGTTGTTTTGACAATGTGGTTTAAAATTTTAGTCTACTGTCCTGACCATCTCTGTTATCCATTTCCACTGATTCCTCTCCAATCAAGAATCAACCAGTCCTTGCAGAAATGTCAGGCCTGGGATTCTGTCCCCATCCTTACACTGAGTCCAAAACAACTGGCAGCTCGACTCATGTCCTAAAGAGAATATTTCACATGACCTTCCACCTAGTGGGCCCAGTCAGCAGGAAGATTATCTTTTACATACAGTGGAATAAAAAGAGAAAAACGTTCAAGTACAACAGAATAGCAATGAATTTAGAAATTGTGACAGCTGACAACGTATATTTTATACTGGAAGGTATGACTGATAGCACCCCCTGTCCTAAACGAGCAAAGGGCACAATGTGGCAGTTGTTTTAATAGCTGTTTCATATATCTTCTCCAACATAAACATGTGTAAGTCCTAGAAAGTATTAATCTAAGAACACCATCACTGACTCCATTCACCTGAAAATTGAGTCTCCAGTAAGCAAATCCCACAATCTTAAGAAATGAATAAGCTGTTCTCAACTCTATCCAAAATACCATCACAACTTGTGTTAACTGCAGGCCACGTTACTCTTAGGTTACCATTTCTTTTGGACAAGGATGACCTTTCCCAGCTGCCTTACCATTGTCTTCCAAAGTGACTGGATGGACAGAGAAGGGACACTAGACAATGGCAGCAAAAACGTCATGTTTTGCGTAAGAAGAAAATGGAGAGAATATAATGAATGATAGCATCTAAAGAAAAGAAAAACTCAAAAGCATAACAGAAACTCTCCAAGAAACATGGAAAAAAATTGAAGTCAAAAGAAACGTTTCAAAACAAAACAAAACAATAACATTAACAAGAGCCAGAACTAGTAAATCATTGAAATTAAATGTCTGGAAGAAGAAACAAGAGACTGAGGTGCCGTGGCCGGTTAGTGATATGAAGAAAGGACCCAGAAGCATTGTGATACACAGAGCACAATTAACAAACCCCTTATATAGTGGGTAGTGTTGGCAACCCCAAGTAGACCCTAGAAGAAGATTACCACCATTTGTAGTAGTAGTTGCCATAAAAGGAATACTATTTCTTTTTACAAATGTTCCTGCAATACTGACCTTCAGCTACACAATGTCCTTATAGTGTGTTAGTCAGATATATTATCCTTTCTACTCCTCCATCTCAATTTTCCAAAAATTAAAGAGCCATCTGCTGGTGAAACAAAAGACTAAGGGCCTGATTCTAACTTTGGAGGACGGTGTTAAACCGTCCCAAAAGTGGCGGATATACCACCTACTGTATTACGAGTCCATTATATCCTATGGAACTCGTAATACGGTAGGTGGCATATCCGCCAATTTTGGGACGGTTTAACACCGTCCTCCAAAGTTAGAATCAGGCCCTAAGTGATTTATTCTATGTTTCAGCAAAGATTGCCCCAGATTAGTGTACGGTGTGCAGTTACAGAAGGACGAATCATGAAAGCCAGGAGCCGTGGCCGGATGAAAACAATGTTGCTCATCCAGAACATGTTGATAAATGTCCAGAATGAGATCATGGACATGAGTCACTGAGGCAATTAATCTTGGCATATGTCAACTACCATGGTGGTAGTCTACCATGGTGCCAGACAACATAGGGAGTGGCCAGAGAATAATGGGTGTGAGCCTAAAAGCAAGGTGCAATGCCTTACAGTCATGCCAGTGCAGCCATATTCTAACCAAGATGATTTATTTTACTTCAACACAAATGTTACACACCAAAATTGTTCTAATCAGTGCAATTGGTACCTACAAATTACCTTTTCCATCTTATCTTTTGGTGACTACATGCCACAGTCTTTCAGGGATTGCTTGTTACCATTTACTTACGTTTTCACAAGTATTACATGAAACAATGAACATCATGCATATCATACTTCCAAACAACTCCTTCTTGGGAATACTCATAAATGTCCATTCTGTAATAAACAAAATCAGCCTTACATTCAATTATGTCTATGAAATTGAGTCTTGGTTCACAGACTCTTTAGCGCTGGATTTGTAGACCCTCTCATGCCCATTTACCACATCATCAAGAGAAACAGGTGTAATAATGGAAGGGTACCCATTAAGTACAATGATTCCATTTTGTGAAAGGAAATTCACAGTAGTTATATTATTCATTTGAATATTTGATATTGGTAAGCACCACCAGCTGATGGCACATACAATGCCTCTGCTTTGATGTTCCATCTCCCAAAGGAGACCACTCACCAATTCCCTCAATACCAGAAGGAATTCCCAGACTCATCCAACACCTCACATTCTAAAAGAGAGCTTTAATCCTACATGGCCCCAAAACATGTGGGAAGATCACATTCAATGCCTACTCTTAAGGCATCCTATAGGGCAAAAGCAACCTAGTCTTCATTCAAGTAGTCGATTAACGTCTCTGCTCTGGATGTCACAGCTTTTATGCGCTATTCTCCTCAATCCCTGAAGACCACATTCAGTGTCGGCTGTCACTGAACGGGGGTGGCGGGACGCTGTGGGGTATAACAAAATGTTAAAAAACACTAACCTGCTTCATCTGGAGACAGATTTGTCTCCTCCATCCTCGTTCTGAGCGGCCTCGTCCTCTTCTGGGAAGCACACAGGCTTCCACACTCCCCTCAGCCAATCACAACGCTGCTGTCATGCTGGTGACCTGTGGCCTTGTTCAGCATTCACACAGGGAGTGGGAGTCTGTGCACTTTCTCCACCCGGCTGTGCAATACAGCAGGGTGGTGAAATACTAAGTGTTCATGTCTGTTTGCCTGGCTCAACATTGCCAGCCAAACAGACAGGTGCACTTAGGGCACACATACCAGTCCTCCTCTAGCCCTCCTCCAGCCCCGCCCCACCCTAACCCAGCTGCAGATAAAAAACAATGACAGTAATATTCCCTTATTATCATTTTATTTTTCCTTCTCCTGAAAGCCATGGGGCGATGTTCCTCCGGCTTAGCAGAGGAGCTGCAGCTGACCAGATTGCCAACTACAAAGTCTTTTTCTGGTTGGACTAATCCAGAGCCAATGATTTTAAACGTAATCCCAAGCTCAAATGACTCACTAAATTGGTGATAGAAAACATGAATCAAAAATTCAGTCAGACTCCTTCACTCAAACCTTGCTGATCATAGAAGACTAGCGACTGTCACTGTGAATCCCTTCCACTAAAATCTTTATCCACCTTGCAAACAAGGTATGGATATTTCTTTACTATTTGCCTCTCATCACACAAGCAAGCAAAAATGAAACATGAAAGCAGAAAAAGACATTGGCTGATTTATTGGAAGACATACATTTTTGAGAAAATTAGAAGAGCCTCTGAAAGATGTTGTTTCAAATCCCAGATATGGGATAAATACCTCCTCTTTTGAGGTTACAGTCTAACAATCCTCAGAGGAGAAATAGGGCTATTTCCAATCCTGAAATATGAATGTTGTGAAGTCCACATATAAGAGAAATGAACAAGTTACTTATATTCAGTAGCGCACTTTCTGGTGGATACTCAATCTATCTTCAGATTAATCCCTTTTTTCACTCTCCAAGATGCCAGAGTAGATCCGGGACGTCTCCTACTATTGCTCCTGTACATCAATAGGTCTCACCATTGGACTCCAGGGTGGCCATGTCCCTCGTACAGAAGTGATAGGTACATATGAACCATCCCAGTGTGCTGACGTCATTTTTCTCATCTAACTCATGCACACCTCCAGATGCATATGATCCATATCAGATTGCAAACCTGACAGAATGCCAAACCTAACTTAGGACCTTTTTAGAATCCTAAAAGGCCAAGTAACAGAATGGGTAGGAAGGTGTATGGGGATGAATTAGTAGTTAGGTACCATATGTACAGTACTAGAAAGAGTTACCAAAGGTAAGTAACTTGTTCTTCTGGTGGATGCTTCTAACCATACATTCCTCTCCTTTTGTATTGATACCAAAGCAATACCTCTTGATAGGGTGAAGGATCTCAGGAATTGTCTTTGCACCAGGCAGTACTGAAGAACTGAGCAAATAAAATGATCTTCTCTGTGGGCATGAGCATTGAAATAGGAATGCCTGGCAATGGTATGGACTGATGCCCATTTAGCAGCCTGGTAAATGTCAAACACAAGACTGTCCCTCACCAGCGCTACAGTGTTGCTCTTGGCACTGGTGAAATGAGCCCAAAGGAACTCAGCAGGCTTTTTCTGGCCAGGGCATAAAACCTATTTATGCACAGTAGGATGCTTCTGGATAAGGTCCACTTCTGAACTGCCTTTCCTTTCTCAGCACTGGCAAAACCAACATAAACCCACTCATCCATCTGGTACAGCTTAGCCCGGTTTGTGACAAAGCAAAGGGCCCTCTTGGAATCTAGCATTTGAATTCTCTCTTCCTCCTTTGAGGAATGTGGTGGAGTGAAAAAGTAAGAAGCACTATGGACTGTCCTGTATGGAAAATGACACCACCTTCGGCAGAAAGCAAGCCTGTGTCCCTCGGCACCAATTTGTCAGGGAAGAAGGTGGCATATGTATGTTGAACTGACAGCAACCGCAATTCACTGACATATTGCACAGATGTAACAGCAGTATGACAGTCTTAATCAGCAACAGCTTCAGAAGATAGCTGTACGTAGGGTAAAAAAAAATGCACATTACAAATGTGAGAACTCTTTAAGGTCCCACTGTGGCATAAGAAAGGGCAATGGAGAAAACATATATATGAGTCCTAAATAAAAAACATCACTTCCAGCAACTAGAGCTAAGGAGGTTTATCAAGCAGGGTTGAATTGATGGTTCTCATAGCAAGCCACCAACGTCACACAGGAAGTTGAGTAAATTGATGTGGTAGACAGGCATCGAGCTGCCAAGGTAATGCCTCTCACTTCTGCAGGCAAGGTCAGAATCTCTCAGTTGGTTCTGCTTAATCTCAATTAATGAAGGTGGGGGTTTTGGAGGTTTGGGTGCCAAATCCTTCCCTGTTGCTGGGACAGACAGTCTTCCCAAAAAGGTAGACAGAGGAGAGGGCAAATGCTCACACTCAGTAGGTTGGAGTACCAAACTCTCTTGTTCCAATATGAGGCTATCATTATTTGAGCGTGGTCTCTTTTGATCTTCTTCAGAACTCATGGCAGGACTGACAGAGGTTGAAAGGCATACAGGGAACCGTAGCTTCACTGTATGAGAAATGTGCCTTCAGTGAACCTTGAGGTGAAAATGCCAGCGTACCGTAATTGTGACAGTGTGCATCTCAGTCATGATGGAAACTATCTACCCGAGGCACACCTGAACTGACAAAGATGCCTTGAGCTACCTTCTGATGCAGACACCGTTCCTGGTCCATCAGATTACATCAGATGATCTTGTCCACCTTGACATTTGGTGAGCCCACCAGATGACTAGGCATCAGAGAGGTCACTTGGAGGACAAACCATCACCAGAGTCTCAGTGTTTTGTGGCACAGCATCTGCAACCCCATACTGCTCTGCTTGTTGAAGTATCACAACAGTTGTATTGTCTGTCAGACCTGGATCTGCTTACCCTTGATTGGTGTGAGAAAGGCTTTCAAGGCCAGTCCAATATCTCACTGCTCCAAAAGACTGATGTGATGCCTCTTCTTCACCAGATTCCAAAGGCCCTTGATTTCCATCTCATCCAGGTAAACATTCCAGCCCAGAGATGATGAATCCATCACTTCAGTGGGCTCTGGGTGTGGCAGGGAAAATGTTCTGCAGCAGGTCAAATTGCATTCACCAACCACCACTGAAGGTTATGTGAGCATTTAGATGTTGTCTGAGATGCAGACTCAGATCTGAGGCGATGGCAGGTGGAGGTTCCACTGCACAGCTCACATGTGCTAGCAGCCATGCATAATCAGCAGAATGTATGAAGGCAGGAACCCAAGAAGCATCAGCACCGTCCATGCCGAAACAACAGACTCAGCCTGAAACACTGGAGTCATAACCTAAAGCTCCCAGACTCGTTTCATGGGTGAAAAGGTCTTGAAAGCCACTGTGTCTGGGATGGCTCCATTGAATGTAATCCCCTGTGTTGGTTGCAGATGGGATGTTGACTCTTTGACGGAATACCACAGAGAAGACAGCAGGAAGACTTTAGTCAGAAGGAGGTCCATGACTGGGTCCAGCAATTTCACGTTTCCCAGCCAATTTGTGAGGTATGGGAATTCATATAGCTCCGCTGTGCAAAAGTAGGCCAAAAACAATGCCATTATCTTCTAAAAACCTAGCGTGACAATGTGAGGGTAAATGGACAGCCTCACCTCAGCCCTCTGAAAGTAAAATTCTACGATCTTACTGCAAATTGAAGGCAGTGTCTATGGGATCATATGATGGGTAAATAAAAGTATCCTCATGCAAATCCAAGCCCCTATGATCGAGAACAAAGAAAACTAGGGGCAGAATAAACTTTTTCAAAAGAAAGTATTCAAGAACCGAAGATTTAGAATCGGTCTGAGACTGCTGCCCTTCTCTGGCACCAAAAAGCAACAGGAAAACATCCTACTCTCTTCTCATACTTAAAGTCTCTCTGAATGTCCCCCATGCTAACAGTGACTGAACTTCTTGTGCAAGAATGGTGGATTGGGGAGATGAATTCTGAGTAAGAATGGGGGAACATGAGAGCCAAAAATAAAAATGGGAGGGCGTAACCAAGTTGAACAACTTTGAGAATTCACTGGCCTGCAATAATTGCAAGCCACATGGGCTGAAAAAACATAGCCTGCCAACTTTCTGCTGCAAAAGATCAAAGAAGGGGGATCAGAGTTCATTAGATGCTCTCAAGGCAGGGGAAAAGGAAGATGACTCCTGTCACTGCTATTAGCTACAGCCTCTGCTGCCATCATGTCCTCTGTCACCCCATAAGGGTTGTGCTGGGTGCTTCACAGATGCAAAGGCAGCCAGGCTGTATAAGTACCCTATGAATTTACTGTATAATTGGTGGAATTGAGGAGTTGAGCAAAAATAAGCCCAGCAAACTGTCCGTGACATAGCTTTTCTTGAAGCATTCCAGGGCAAAGTCAGCCTTTTCTCCAAAAAGCCTCAAACCACCAAAAGGCATATTCATAATGGTTGCTCACAGAATATCCTATGACACTCATCCATGTGCTACATTTGAATACAATACTAGTGCCCATGGAAGTACCTATGCACTCTGTTTTGTTCAGACTGGCTCTTAACATGTACTTAACCACATCCTGCCCATCATGGATTCCATAAATTCTTCCGGAATGGCCAGTGAGACTATCATCAGTGTAATGCAGAGACAGTAAATTAACCACCTCCTCATCATTATCATCATTAAGCAGGAAACTTAAAAAACCCAGGTCATTTGCTGAATCTGATCAAAATAAGGCCTTGAATCTTCAGTAATACTAGCATCAAGAAGGACTGCCTCAGATTCCTCTCACACCAGATGTTTTTTTTTATTGCATTATGAAGCATCTGCCAGGATTGGGCCAAAGACTGTTCTAGAGCCATATTGCCAATGAGGTCAGAACCAGTGCCTCTGGAGACGAGATCTGCACTGGAGCAGTTGGAACTGGCATGGCCAACAGAGAAGGTGTTGAAGCATGGGCCAGCGCCAGGGCAGGCCCTGCTGGCAGAAGTCTGATTGGAGTTCTAGGACACTAAGGCCTATCATTTTATGTGTAGAGTCTCTGCCATGAAATCAAGTCTCTGCAGTCCTAAAATTACTATTTAACTTGTAGCTTGTGAATATCAAAATAACAAATAAATCCACAAAGTGTAAATTTATCTTTATGAATCAGGCCCTGCATTTTCCTTCTGTAACGACTTGATTCTTGATGTGGAAGCCCTGAAGGTGTGGCTCTAGCACTTAGTCTGCCTGCTGGTTGCTCCCTAGCTAGGCCCGTACGATATCGAAATACCTTCACATATATATATATATATATATATATATATATATATATATATATATATATATATATATATATATATACATACACACGTTTGTTCAGGGCTAACACAGCCTTTTCAACCAAACACAGAAAGAGTACATTACTTAAAATAAAGTTTGTTGACACTACAAAGATATCTGAGTCTCTGGAAGTGCTTTTTCGTCAATGCCTTCTGGAAGGAGTTTTAAAAATACATTGGTGATTGTGCCTGCAATCAAAAGGGCTACAATGGAATGTGCAGAGTTTTCTTCAGTGTGCATTTGAAATTAAAGCAGCTTAGCGGGGCATTTCCCTAGCTGACAACATTGTTGGCTGCTCCAAAAGTGAAGTATGATTTAGCAGAGGCAAACTCATCCCCTAGGGACCCGCAGTGTTGAGGGATTTTCAAGGATCCGTCCTTTGCACTACTTAAGGCAGCACTACTCCAGATAGGCCCTCCTTTAAACCTTATATATACAAATTGGAAACAGGCTGACTCTCTTCGTATGCAGTTTGGTCCTTGTCACAGCAGAACACTGAGTTGAGTTCTAGATAGTCTCAGAGAGTATTGCATAAATCTACACGGCTCTCCTTCCTATTACATTCCTCCTCCACCAATGCCTTTCCTGCTTGAGAATGCTCTTCTGGTATTTCAAGAGTTTCAACATCTGTTGGCCAAATGTATCACAAATGTATCACAGTAGAAAGTCAAATAGTTGTATCTAGGTTTCTAAGTATCACCTTCTTGCACAGAGAAATTACAACTCTGCCACACCTCCAGTTGTTAAAATGCATTTCCTAAATCAGGGAGTCATTTGCACTCATTTCAAAATGGATAGTGTTGGAAATGGCCCTTTTCCCCAGGGTTATCCCCAAACTTTTTTCCTTCTTCCTCCTATTTTTTTCTAATATGTTTTTGCTGCTTTTAGGACTCTGGACACTTTACCACTGGTGACCAGTGCTAAAGTGCGAGTGCTCTCTGTCTAAATTGGATTGGTGATTGGTTTCTCCATGATTAGCATATTTGATTTACTAGTAAGTCCCTTAAGTGCACTGGATGTGCCAAGGGCCTGTAAATCAAATGCTACTGATGTTGCCACCCACATGAGTAGACCTGTACACATGTCTCAGACCTGCCACTACAGTATCTGTGTAGACAGTTTGACACTGCCAGTTCGACCTGGCAAGTGTACTCACTTGCCAGACCCAAACCTTACCTTTTACTATATGTAAGTCACCTCTAAGGTAGGCCCAAGGCAGCCCCATGAGCAAGGTGAAGTGTATTTAAAAGGTAGGATATGTACTGGTGTGTTTTACATGCCCTGATAGTGAAATGCTGCTAAATTCTGTTTTCACTATTGCAAGGCCTATCTCTCTCAAAGATTAACGTGGGGATTGCTTTGGAATACCTTTTAAGTACATTTCCCAGTGGGAGCAGATTGAGATTGGAACTTGGGGTCACTGAACTCACATTTTAAAAATACATCTTTGGGTGAAGTTGCCTTTTAATTTTTAAGTTTGAAAATGCCACTTTTAGAAAGTTGGCATTTTCTAGCTTATCTATTCTGTGCCTCTGCCTGCCTGTTAAGTACATGTCAGGGCCAGAATAACAGTTGGACTGTTTGTGAATTCCCTCTCGACAGTCACACAAAGAGAGCTGAGGTGTGCCCTACAGATCCCGCTGGGTCTTCATGGGCTAGAGTGGAGGGAGGAGCTGACACTTGCGCCTGAATAGGCTGTCATTACACAAAGCAGTCTCCAACCCCCTGGAGTGTGTCTGGGGCCAGGGAAGGAAAGGCAGGGTCTTGTGCACTACAAGGACCTTCCGTTGAAGTTTGCCTACTTCAAAGTCAGAAATTAGTATTAAGTATTGGGCCTCTGAGACCACAACCTCAGAAACAATTCTGGACTGAGGACATTCTGCCAGAAGAGCTGGATGCGGTAGGAGGAACTGTCACTCTCCCTGTTGCTTTGCTGTGCTGGCCTGCTGCTTGCTTCTTCTGCCCTGGGAGTGAAAGGACGGGACTCTACTTTCTACATCCTGCTTTCCAAGGCTCTCCAAGGGCTTGAACTGAGCTTGCTGTTAAGAAGTCTCAGGGCCAAAGAAGACTTCATCTGTCAGTGCCTGGGCTCTTCTGCTGAGAGTCCTGACTTGCTAGGTGGTGCCAAACCCAGTCCCTGGGCCCATGGAAGTATAAGCTTGTGACCTGAGGAAAAATCCATACACCGGGCCGTTGAAGCAGAAAAATCGATACATCACTTGTATCGCACCTGAAAAATTGATGCAGTGCTTGTTTCGCGGCTGCAGGTTTGACGCATTTCCTGCTTCAGCAAAGATTCATCTTTGCCCGTGTGTTTGGATTTTCCATGCATCACCCTTGGACGTCATTTTCTTCCTCAACGCTGCACCGCAGTAAGGATTCCACACATCACCTTTCCTGCGAGCAAAATAATTGATGCATCGCTTGCTTTTCTGATGCCTCTTATTGGATTTTTGTCGTTTTGGTCTGATGAATATTGGCTATTTTTCTAAAATGGTGTTGAGTGCTTTTGTGCTATTTTCACTGTGTTACTGTGTTTGTGTAGAAATACTTTACACAGTGCCTCTGAGATAAGCCTGACTGCTTGAGCCAAGCTACCAAGGGGGTGAGCGGGGGTTATCTTATGTGTGTGACACTCTTATTCTCACTAGTGTGATGGTCCCTACTTGGATAGGGTGTAAACTGACTGCCAACTAGAGACCCCATTTCTAACAGATAGCATTGATTCTCTTCCTTAGTCTTGACTAGGAATGGAGGAAGGAAATTATTTGGTAGTATTTTAGGTTGAAACCTTTAACAACTTGGGAAATATTCAGGTCTTACTAGATCCGCGTTTGCACGTGATGGGTGTGTATAAACACCACTTGTCTAGAGGTAATAGGACCAACCGGTCGGAACGTGAGATTTGGCTCTCTGGACACGCTACCCTGTGTCCTCCTATTACTTCTAGACAAGTGGTGTTTATACACATACCCCTCACGTGCAAAAGCGGACCTAGTAATGCAGCCTTTAGTACTGGATCCTTATCATTTGGAATCATAAGGAAAGCAATTTTGACTACTACCGTATCGTCATCACTATCATTTAAACTATTTACTGAGCCCTGAGGAAGTCTTTGAGATGATTTTCTCATAGGACGAAACACGTGTTGGCTGTTGTCTGCCTTACCAGTATACGAAAAACACACTTGAAGAATAAATTGGACTTATGCTAATATTTCCCAGTCTACAGTGTACTTGACTATTTGTGAAATGGACTTTAGTGTATCCGAACACAGACTTTTGACCCTTTGTTAATTCATGTGTGCCTTGATGTTCTTTTTTTATGCTTTGTTTATCTTAGGGAAACATTGGAGGGGTGGGGAGGACCCTCCTGTCAGGAGCACAGTGCATATAATTGATTGACTCATAAAATAATTAGGTGATTTGTTGTGAGCGCCTCTTCCTAAATACCCTCTTCCCTCTGTGTCTCTTCCTATATTTATGAAGTAACAACCTAGCCTACAATTTCGGCATGACAAATATTTTGGACCTGAATTAAGAAAAGTGACACTGCATCTGAAGCACCACCTTTTTAACGCCTGCACAAAAATAGCAGCAAAAAATATCCAATTTCGAATGCCCAACAAAAAGTCATTTTTTCAGCCCCTCTTAAGGGGGACCGCCCCCCCTTGCATACATTATGCCTGGCGCAGGCATATTGTGGCACAAGGGGTCACAAAGTGGTGCACTGCATGCATTGCGCCACTTTATGAATATGGCACAAGGAAAAGGCCACCTTAGTGCCTCCTTAACATAAAAAAATTACTCTAAGGCAGCACTAATGTGGTGCAAGGGGCTTTTAAATCTGCCCCTCAATGTTTATAAACTTGCTAAAACTGATGCGAACAATTATTTTTGAAATTTAATTGTGTAGACAAATGTATTTAATTTGGGGAGACTGATTTGGCAGCATTATTTGATGGTGCTTTTTGTACTAAAGGACCATCTGAACATTCGTTTTAAGGAATTAAATGCTACCTCGTAGACCCTTCCATATATTTTTCATGCTGCTCATGTATTTAATCTTGAAAGTACCCTGGATACCATGGGTTCTGACTACTCTTGTTCATCTACTTTTGTAAACGAATTAAATACATTTTGTTCAAGAAACACCCTCTTCTATGGAGATTGTTCTTCCAGTTGGGAAATCTGACTACCATACCAATGTTTTTTTCTCGAGGATTAAGCAAGGTGAATTATCTCTAATTGTTTCTCGGATAACCTATAACGTTAGCCAGAATGCTCCAAACCTATTATCCATCAATTTTGGAGAAATCTTAATCCTCTGTTAATCCTCTGTAAAAGGGGATTAGCCATTATCACTTACATCACTAAACATGCATTCATAAGCAGCCTTACACATGTTAAGACTGAACTATTTAAATAATAAAGAAACAGAAGGTCTGCCTCAGTACAGTCTAACTGTACTATTTTAAAAATCTTAATGGAATTATTTGCACCATCACTTGCTACTATTATGTGACCCATTGGCTTTTCCAGTCTTGTTGACAGTCCAGTGAGCATGTGTTCCCGATAATGCTCCCCTAAACCTAACGGAATCATGCAGTACCTCCCTAGTATTTTCCCTCAGGAATTAAGCCACGTTCATTTCAGGATCCTTGAAATCTGGCACACATCGTGCTTCTGGCATGGCGTCTTTTTGTCGCCATCTGAGCATCAGAGAGAAGATAACATGACAACTCAGACATTACAGAGAGTAGCCCTAGGGAACGCTTTCCAACATCGATCCTGAAAGAATCTGGTCAAAGCTCCTGTCAGCTACTATTCCATTTACTTCCCAATCTCCATACATGCTTTGTCAAACACGTGTTTGCAAAAAACTATATTAAGAGAAAGCTGATGTTAAAGAATCAGGGGCCATATGTACAAACACTTTTTCCCATAGACATAGAATGGGTAAAAACCTTTGCTACATCTGGCCCCAGGTTACAAAAAAGGTTGTGGCTAACATAAATGTCTATGCAAAATACTAAAATGTAGATGTGCACAAGTTGAATTTTAACACATAATTTAGATTTGAATAAAGGCATACATTACTCTAACCCTTAACCTAAACATAACCTAATGTAAGCCTCATCCCTCGCTCCCATTGTAACAATAACCCGTATCCCCAGCTAACAGTAACACCATGGCCCTCATTACAACATTGGCGGTAAATGCCGCTTACCGCCGTGCAGAAGACCGCCAACACACCGCTGCGGCAGCGGAATTCCGCCATAGCTTTTGTGACCCACAGCACGGAATCCGCCAAAATTCAGACACCCACACAAGTCCGCCACACCAAAGGTCAGTGATAAACGGGCGAAAACAAAACCTCCACCATCACGCCAACAGAAATATGCCCACACTATCACGACACACGAATCCACGTGGCGGTCTTTCAACCGCGGTATTCCATTAGCGGTACACACCGCCGCGCTCAAAATACACACACATTTACAAAACACTACCACATTGGACAATTCAAAATACACACACCTGTGATACATACACATACCACTCCCACACACCCAATACAATATAAAACACACACCCACATCACCCACAAACCCCTACGACCACAAGTACCGAGAGAAGGCCAGAGAGAGAAACTACAAACAACTACCAAGCATCCACAGGCACACAATACCATCACCCACAGAACTTCCACGCACCTCACACAACACACCACTAAATAGCACCCCACTTATCACTACACACACCACCCCACACATCACCCACACCACCCCATGGCACGGCAAAGACACCCCAGGTTCTCTGAGGAGGAGCTCAGGGTCAGGGTGGAGGAAATCGTCCGGGTAGAGCAACAGCTATTCGGATCACAGGTGCAGCACACCTCCATTGCTAGGAAGATGTAGCTATGGCGAAGAATAGTGGACAGGGTCAACGCAGTGGGACAGCACCCAAGAAATAGGGATGACATCAGGAAGAGGTGGAACGACCTACGGGGGAAGGTGTGTTCCGTGGTCTCAAGACACCACTTTGCAGTTCAGCGGACTGGCGGCAGACCCCCACCTCCTCCCTCACAACTAACAACATGGGAGGAGCAGGTCTTGGCGATTTTGCATCCTGCGGGCCTCGCAGGAGTAGATGGAGGAATGGACTCTGGTAAGTCAAAGCTTTCCTATTACATCCCCCACCCTACCTCCATGCCATCACATACCCCAACCCTCACCCTCACCCCCATCACTCCTACTCCTCACAAATGTCCCACTATCACAACCCACCCATCCCAACACCAAGCCCTGCATGCAACAACAAAGCATGGACACCCATCACCAAAGCATGGCCACTGCATATACCCATACACCCCCTAAACCCCCATCACACATGGGGCCCACACAGGAATGTAAGCACTGGGGTACACGGACACCCACCTATTGCACACCATGCCACACAAAGATGTAATAAACATCCTTTTATACCCCTGCAGGACCCCAACCCAACGTCACCAGACAGGAAGGTCTACACATGTCCACACCACCAAGAGAAGAGGCCCATAGTGATGACAGCAGCTCTGTCCAACTGGATCTAGATGACCAGCCCGGGCCATCGGGGACCTCTGGACAGTCAGTTCCCCTCACACAGTCACAGGCCACTACAGACCTTCCCCCCTCTGGAAACACCAGCACAGCACCCACCCAGCTGGCCCATACCTCTGACCTCAGGACACGTCAAGCAGCAGTGTGTCCACCACTACAGGGAACCCAGGCTAACCCACCACCCCAACAACAACAGGGACCTGGGGGCAGCGGTAGTGGGCACACGGTCCAGTGGACGGAGGCCCAGGAACACAGGGGAACTGGGAGGGCTGCTGTGCGACAGGGGGAGGACAGGCCAAGGGAACCCACTCTCCACGAGGCCCTCTCCTCCATCATGGGAGCCTACCACCACTCCCAGGAGACGATGGCAACTGTGCTGGCCAAGTTTCAGGAGACCCAGCGCCCGCAGGAGGAACAGTATTTGGGCTTCAGGGAGGAACTCAGAGCCATCAATTCCACCCTGGGCACCATCGTAGGGGTGCTGAAGGAAGTACTCAACACCAGGAGGGACACTGTGGCACAACAAGGGGCCCCTGACACTAGCATGGATGTTGAACTGCCCACCACCTCCGCCGGCGCTAGTGGACAGGAGGCACCGCCACAGGACCACCACACCAGCACCCAACCCCCTGCAGAGGGAGAACCTCCCCGCAAACGGTCCCTGAGATCCAGGACAAGGACAGAGAACAATGCCAAGACCCCGCCAAGAAATGAGACCACCCTGATTGTCATCCTTCTGTCCCACCATGTCACCCTGTCCATTCTCAAACTGCCCCAGCTCCAATTCCTATGCCCATTTGGGCAATGCACCTGTGAGACTAATAGACTGGACTCTGCCATGGACATTCCTCCACCATCACGCCTCACCATTTTACAACCCCCTCCAATACTGAGCACTTAAATAAACACTCTTGAAACACAAAACAATCTGGAGTCAGTCTGTGATTTCGAAATAGTGTATTAGCAATTACAGTGGCAAAATGCTCTTTCAATTGTAATGTCAACATACCTATGTCACACAGCTCTAGTCCATGAGGAAACAAAGCAGATGTCACACTGTGGGACACACATCTGTGAAATCGTAAGGGAAAGTGACAACTCAGTGACCATACACTGGGTGAAAACGACAGACAGTAGAGAGGTAGTAGTGTTAAAGTACATGTAGTAAGCAGGTTTGTATTCTTGCCTGTGTCTCACTGGAAATATTGCAGGATCACTGAGTTCCTGTTGTCTATGTCCTCTTCTTCTGCTTCCTCCCGTTTACTGTCCACAGGCTCCACAGCTGCAACAACACCGTCATCTGGACCATCCCCCTGCAGAAAAGGCACCTGTCGTCGCAAAGCTAAGTTGTGAAGCATACAGCAGGCCACGATGATCTGGCACACCTTTTTGATGAGTAGAATAGGAATCCACCTGTCATATGGAGGCACCTGAACCTGGCCTTCAGGAGGCCGAAGGCCCGCTCTATTATCCGCCGAGTTCGCCCATGGGCCTCATTGTAGCCTTCCTCTGCCCTTGTCCTGGGATTCCTCACTGGGGTCAGTAGCCATGACAGGTTGGGGTAACCAGAGTCAACTGCTAATGGCGAGGGACAACTGTTAGACACACACTAACCTGTAGGGATATCCCCAGACCCAGACAACCATTCCCACTGACTTGCTTCCAGGTGCTCACCTAATAGCCACACACGGTGCCTTTGGAGTTGACCCATCACATAAGGAATGCGGCTATTCCGCAGGATGTAGGCGTCATGCACTGAGCCAGGGAACTTTCCGGTTTCTGTACACCTCTTCACTCCTGCGGAGGGTACCAAAGCCACATGGGTCCCATCAATGGCACCTATGATGTTGGGAATATGTCCCAGGGCATAGAAGTCTCCTTTCACTGTAGGCAAATCCTCCACCTGAAGGAAAACGATATAGCTCCGCATGTGTTTCAGCAGGGCAAACAGCACTCTGGACAACACGTTGGAAAACATAGGCTGGGACATCCCTGATGCTATGGCCACTGTTGTTTGAAATTACCCACTTGCAAGGAAATGGAGTACTGACAGTACTTGCACTTGAGGGGGATTCCTGTGGGATGGTGGATAGCTGACATCAGGTCTGGCTCCAGCTGGGCACACAGCTCCTGGATTGTGGCACGGTCAAACCTGTAGGTGATGATCACATGTCTTTCCTCCATTGTCGACAGGTCCACCAGCGGTCTGTAAACCGGAGGATGCCGCCATCTCCTCACATGTCCCAGCGGACAGTGCCTATGAAGGGCAACAGCGAGCACAGAGTCAAACAACTCAGAGGTACTTGCCCACAGCTTACACAGAACACAAATCATAATCCGAAAATTGGCCTGTATGTGTGTTGAGGCTAGGCCTAGGTATGTGTGACGCAGTTAAAAATTAAGCCATGTGGGCCCCTGAAATGGTGTCTGCCTGACCTGTAAAGTGGGACAATGGAATGTGAGGTAACTGTGCTGGCGTTGTACACCGCCGCGGTAGGAGGTCGAAGACCGCGGCGCAATGCTGCATTGGTTAACATTGGACCCTATGGGTCCCAGGAGCCAATGACGATGTAAGCCAGCGGTGAAAGTACGCACCGCCGCGGATGTGACCGCCATTTTCTATCTGTTCAATCACTCGATGCCTGATCTTCGACAGAAGAGGACCTACACTGCAAGTGCTGCTGTGACCTCGGTCTGGAAGAGAAAATGGCTCGTGTGTCTGGGGAAAGGGCCCCTGCCTTCAAATCGGAGGAGTTGGAGAAACTTGTGGATGGGGTCCTTCACGCTACTCTACGGTCCTACAGACAAATAGGTAAATACACTGGGAGCATGCTGTGTGGGCTCTGCCTGTGTGGAGTGGGGTGGATGAAAGATGGGGGGGGAGATTGAGGCGTGCATGAGACGACGGTGAGTGCATGTGCATCATGGCAAGGGTAGAGATGGGGGCCAATGACTGTGACGGTGCATTTGGTAATAACTTTTCTTTTCCCCATGTACAATTCATGTAGGTCAACGCCCACCAGAAAAAAGATATTTGGCGTGCCATCGCCAAGGACGTCCGGACCCTGGGGGTCTACCACAGACGGAGCACCCACTGCCGTCAGAAATGGGGGGACATTCGCCGCTGGAGCAAGAAGTCAGCGGAGGCCCAGCTGGGGATGGCCTCCCAACGTGGGAGGGGTACCCGTCGCACCATGACACCCCTGATGTTCAGGATCCTGGCGGAGGCGTACCCAGAGTTGGAGGGGCGCTTGGGGGCATCACAGCAGCCACAAGGGGGTGAGTACACTCTCATTCTGCTGATTTTGAGCGCAGTGGAGGTGTCTGGGTGGGGGAGGTGGGCTGTGGGTTTCCCTAGGCCAGGGCGAGTTTAGTAGGCAAGTTCTCCTTGTTCTGGCAGACCCTGTGGCACCCCACCCCACCTGTGTACAGTGCCAAGTACACCTAGTCAGGCTCCTGTGTCATCCATGTGTGCAGATGTCATCCATAGCCTTGTAGGCCGTGTCCCAGGGATTGAACAGTGGAGCCCAAGTGCGCGGCGTAGTGCAGGGGACTTCTGTGTCTGTCGTGTCCGCCAACGGTAGCGGTAAAGCATGCACTCAACATGTCTTTCTTCTGTCGTCCCCCCTTTTTTGTGGTCTCCCATCATCAGGCGGAGGAGCAGGAGGGAGCTGCATCCCACATGGCCCTGGAGGGCGAGGCAACGGACTTGGAGTTCACCAGTGGGACGGAGGGCGAGGGGAGCTCCACGGCAGGGACAGGAGCTGACACCAGTGACACGGACCCGTCCTCTGATGGGAGCTCCCTTGTGGTGGTGGCAACATCTGTGCCCCCTGCATCTACAGGTACAGCCGACACCCCCCCTACCAGCACCACCCTCCCAGCAGCCCCTCAGCCTTTGCCCCGTACCTGCTCACCCAGGAGGGTGGGCATCACCTTCGCCCCAGGCACCTCAGCCCCAGTCATCCCTGCTGTCCTCAGTGAGGAGGCCATTGACCTCCTCAGGTCCCTCACTGCTGGGCAGTCTACCATTTTGAATACCATCCAGGGAGTAGAAAGGCAGTTGCAACAAACAAATGCATTCCTGGAGGGCATTCATTCTGGTCAGGCAGCCCTTCAGCGAACTTTTCAGACTCTGGCCTCAGCACTGATGGCAGACATTGTCCCTGTGTCTTGCCTCCCCCGTCCAACTTCCTCCACCCAGACCCAAGCACACCTACAGACCCTCTACCTTAGCCTATCCCAAACACACCTACAGACCAGCATGCACACACGTCAACACACAAGTGAAGCTCAGGCAAACATAAGCACCACTCATCCCACAGGCACTCACGCAAGCATCACACACATGCAGACATACCAACATCCACTGCCTCCACTGTGTGCCCCTCCTCCTCGTCTCCCTCCCAGTCTCGTCTACACTCACACCTGCATGCACTACATCTACAGCCACTACTGCCATCACCAGCACACACACCACCACACCCCGCTCACGTGCAGTCACCACCCCCACTGCCATTCACACGTCCCCTGTGTCCTCTCCCAGTGTGTCTGTGACACCACCTCCCAAGATACACAAACGCAGGCACACACTCACCCAACAGCCATCCACCTCACGACTGCCTCCAGTGCATGCACCTTCACCCAAAGTCACCAAACGAACACCTCCTACAACCACAACCTCTTCCTCCACCTCCAAACCCCCTCCAGCTACCCGTCCCAGTGTTTCAAAAAAACTTTTCCTGTCCAACCTTGACCTCTTTCCAACACCTCCCCCACTCCGTCCGTCTCCTAGGGCCCGACTCTCCAGGTCCCAACCTAGCACCTCAGCCACAACATCTCCGGGACCAGTGGTGCCTGTAGTCACCGGAATCTGGAGTGCACCAGGGAAGCCAGTGTGGCACGGAGCCAGAGCACGGAGAGTCCCCCACCTGTGAAACAACAAAAGTTGGCCAGTTCCCGGCGGGAGAGGGGGAAGACTCCAGCCACCAAATCCGCTCCCAGGGGTACAGGTGGGAGTGTGGAGTCAGCTGCAACACCTTCCAAGGTGGGGAAGGGCCACAAGAATGTCAGTAGGTCTGGGAAGAGCAGCACTGCGGAGAAGACTGCCAGCATCAGACCAGCTGCCCAGGAGGCCACCGCCACAAGCCCCGCTGCCCAGGAGGCCACCACCATCATCCCCGCTTCCCAGGAGGCCACCGCAGCCCAGGAGGCCACCGCCAGCACCTGCCCTGCTGCCCAAGAGGCCACCACCACCAGCCCTGCTGCCCAGGACAGGACTGCCAACACCAGCCCCACTGGCCCAGACAGAACCACCAGCTGGACCAGACAGGACCGCCAGCACCAGCCCCGCTGGGCCAGACAGGATCGCCAGCACCAGCCCCACTGGCCCAGACAGGACTGCCAGCACCAGCCCTGCTGGGCAAGACAGGATCGCCAGCACCAGCCCCGCTGGCCCAGGCAGGACCACCACCGCCAGAGCCAGCCCCGCTGGGCCAGACAGGACCGCCAGCCCCAGCCCCGCTGGGCCAGACAGGACCGCCAGCACCAGCCCTGCTGGGCCGGACAGGATCGCCAGCACCAGCCCCGCTGGCCCAGACAGGACCGACAGCACCAGCCCCGCTGGCCCAGACAGGACCGCCAGCAGCTGAGTCACTGCAAAGGACCCCGCCGCAACAAGCACCGCTGAACAGGGCACCGCTGCTACAAGCACCACTGAACAGGGCACCGCCACCACAAGCACCGCTGAACAGGGCAGCGCCACCACAACCACCGCTAAACAGGGCACCGCCGCCACAAGCACCACTGAACAGGGCACCGCCGCCACAAGCACCGCTGAACATGGCACCGCCGCCACATGCACCGCTGGCCCATGAGCGCCAAGGGCACTGACGCTACTGAGTCCGTCACAAGCAGGATGAAGCACTCTGGGCACCAAGCCCCCTCCAGAACCAGTGGAGAGATACATCCACTACCTCAGTCCTTGGCAGGATGAAGCACTCTGGGCAGCAAGCCCCCTCCAGAACTAGTGGAGAGATACATCCATTACCTCAGTCCTTAGCAGGATAAAGCACTCTGGGTACAAAGCCCCCTCCAGAACCAGTGGAGAGATCCATCCAATACCTCAGTCCTTGGCAGGATGAAGCACTCTGGGCACAAGGCCCCCTCCAGAACCAGTGGAGAGATCCATCCACTACCTCAGTCCTTGGCAGGATGAAGCACTCCGGGCACCAAGACCCCTCCAGAACCAGTGGAGTATCACATCCACTTCCTCAGTCCTTAGCAGGATGAAGCACTGTGGGCACAAGGCCCCCTCCAGAACCAGTGGAGAGATACATCCACTACCTCAGTCCTTGGCAGGATGAAGCACTCTGGGCACAAGGCCCTCTCCAGAACCAGTGGAGAGATACATCCACTACCTCAGTCCTTGGCAGGATGAAGCACTCTGGGCACCAAGCCCCCTCCAGAACCAGTAGAGACTGTCAAGAAATACGTAATACACTGTTCCAACCAAAGAGACTGTCATCTACTTGAGAGACTGTGGCTTTGCACTACCCAGGATTGAACAGTGGGCAAACCACCCACTGTAGAGACTTGAGAGACTGTGGCTTTGCACTCCCCAGGATTGAACAGTGGGCAAACCACCCACTGTAGAGACTTGAGAGACTGTGGCTTTGCACTCCCCATGATTGAACAGTGGGCAAACCACCCACTGTAGAGACTTGAGAGACTGTGGCTTCGCACTCCCAGGATGAAGCAGTGGGCAAACCGCCCACTGTAGAGACTTGAGAGACTGTGGCTTTGCACTCCCCAGGAATGAACAGTGGGCATGTGGCCTCCTCGTGGATTTGGTGTGGTGCACTCAACCGGCTGAGGTGCCCCCCCCTTCCCTCCCCGTAGGTGCCTGTTTTATTGCTATCTGATGCCCCTGCAGTGTTCTCTCCGTCATGGTCAGGGATCTTGTGTGGGCCTCGCCACGGACTTCAATGGAGCACTACCTGGACTACTATTCTTGGTGTATATTTTGTTAATAGTGTATATATGTACATATGTATATTTTTGCGTACTGCATTTTGATATATTACAATGGTTACACTCATTTTCTTTGGTCTTTGCATTCTTCCGGGGGTGTAACTATAATGTATCATGATGTATTAGTGTGTGTGTTGTTGTGGGTGAGGGTGTGGGTGGGGGTTTTGCGTGTTGCGTGTGTGTGTCCCTGTTTTTTCCCTCCCTCTCCCCTGTGTCGTAGGTGCAGTACTCACCGTGGTCTTCGTTGCCGGCGTTCGTGCTCCTGGTAGAGGAGCAGGAAGAGAAGGGCTGTCAGGATCTGCAGCTCTGGTTCCATGGCGTCCTGGTTCCTCGTGGGGTGTGTAGAGGTGAGCATTTTCCCTTCGAGGTCCTGTTTCCGCTGTGTTTTTGTTCGCGGTGAATCCACCCCGGAAAAGGTGGCGGATTGGTAGGTTGTGATACTGTGGGCGGTACTTTGTCCTCTGCCTGTCTGTTGGGGGTGACCGCCAAGCTGTTTGTTTGTACCGCCGTGGCGGTCGGAGTGTTAAAGTGGCTGTCTTTGTTGGCGGTTTCCGCCACGGTCGTAATTCCAATGTTTTTACCACCGGCCTGTTGGCGGTCTTACCGCCGCTTTAACACCATCCGCCAGGGTTGTAATGACCACCCATATCTTCCCCATACCTTACCCACAGCCGACCCCAGTCCTGGCTCTTACCCCAATCGTAAGTAACTCTAGTCCCAACCCATACATGTAACTTCATTATTTATAATATACTTTCCTCTAAACCTAATTAACCTATAAACATATACTAAATCTGGCCATAAACATCTTCCTAAAAGAACTTCGTGTCCCAAATCTTACCAACGCATTCTTACTACTTTTTTAATCGTTTTTTTTTTAGTATTCGACAAACAAATACGTTTTCTATTCTAATTCTTTTCTGCAGACTTTCCAAAATTATATTCAAGCAGCTCACTTACCAGCTGTTACAGAACACTCCGGCCTCAAGGAATGGACATGCTTTCTTCATATGAATTGCCAAGCTTATTTAACCTTCTTAATATGCCATTATTTTTTGCATACTAAATGTATCTCTGTAGAACCCTTCACTATGAGGAATAACTACAAAGGGACCTCTAGTTATAATGTGCATGAGACAAAGCCTGTAACATCTGTGTATGCCTATTTTCATGTTATATGTCATATAGAATTACCCATCATCAACACATAGCAGAGGTGTTACACTAACACCAGGATTTACCTGCATTGCTCAATGGAACATACTACTTTGAGTTAGTGTTTCCTTGATGAGGTCAAAAAACAGGCAACTTCTTGCATGTGTCAAGTTCCTGTTAATAGATTAAGGACACAGTTCAGTGTGCTCTGTATAGAAAGATGCTTATAATTGGTAACGGGATATGCAAAATATATATTTCACCTTTATGTATACGGGCTCTATTTTGCACTGTAAATGCCTGCATTGCTAAATGTACCCCTTTATGTACGAGATTTGCACAGAGGAATGAAGAAATTAATTACATTATTATTCTAGCCCTAAATCAAATTATTTTTAAATAAATTACAACAAATTATGTAAAAACAAATATGTAACTGTAGCTCTACATTTTAATAAATTAATACGTTTAAATTATATTCAATTTAACTAATAAATAACATTATTCTAATCCAAACCATAATCTTTAAACTTTTACCTTTAGATTATTATTCAGTTAATTACAGTACAACACCCAGCTACTAAATTGAACGAAGACAATTGCTGCAAACTATTTCCATGTAATTTTATGATTACTTTCAAACTTGAAGGCCTCATGACGAGTGGGGCGATCTGAGGACTGCCACACTCTCATTTATGGTGAGACTGCCGCAGTCCAGGTGGTCTGGCTGCCCAATTACAACCCTGGTGGGCGGACCCACCAGGGGACTACCGTCCCCACCAGGATCATTGTTCCCAAACGGCGATCGGAGTTGTACTCAATCAGGGTGGTGCTGAACTCAGCACCACCTGGCTGATTACAACTCCCCTTACTGCCAGCCTTTCCATGTTGCTCTAACCAGCTTGGCTGACAGTAAGGGTGTGCTGGAGGTAACACAGCGGGGCCCCTGCACTAACCATGCCCCCCTGCCCAGCACCCTTGAAATGCACTGTGCTTTTCAGAGAGTGCACATTTCTATGGTGCTGGTCAGCCCCCTCGGTGCTATGAGACAACACTCAGCTTCATTAAGGGAGCCGAATGCTATCTTGTAGCACTGCTCCTGCCAGTCTGACTGACAGGAAGGCTCTGGCAGGAACATTGTAATAGGGCAGGGGAGGATGCCACCTTCATGGTGGTGGCAATCTCCCCACAGGTTTAGCATTCCCGCAGTAGCACTGCCAAACTCCTAATGAGACCCTCAGGGCCTAATTTATATGTCGGCGGAGGGAATACTTTGCCACAAACGTGACGATGATCCCATTTTCCATATTAGGTTCCCCATAGGATAGAACGGGATTGTAATATGGCGGATGGGATATCCATCCCGTTTGTGACAGAGTATTCCTTTCTGCCAACTTCTAAATCAGGCCCTTAGTCCTTAGATGAGTGCTTATATTCAAACATTGCCCAAAGGCTATATATTGAGTTTAAACACCACTGGTACTAAATGAAAAACATTGTAATGTGTACACTGTGTAGATTTTACATCTCCTTACACACAATCTATTGATCAATGTATATACCACTGCCACTAAATTCAATGCTATGCACGTTACTGTACTTCAAGAAATGGTGAAATGTGGCAAATCTAATGACCAAAAGAACGTAAATAATTAGGAAGTTCTATCCATCCTGATTAGGAATGCAGCTTAATTGCAGAGTTGTTTTAAGGCATGGACACTGTGGGAAATTGTCCAGGGCTCTGACCTTCCAAGAGGCACCCTGAGAAGGTGAACTTCCTCAGTATTAGACCTTGGTTCTTTCTATTTCTCATTCATAACTTCTCTCACTCTCACTGCCTACCTTTATGTCTGGATCTTTCTCTATATACCCAGGGTCCTCTCAAGGATTTTTAGAGGGCTGGAGAAGTGGGAAAGGTTGTGGCGCTACAGCTAGGACTGCCAATTGTGGAACTGGGGAGTTCGGTGTGAGTCTTGGTGTCAGCTCAACATCCTGTGAATCTGGTAATTTCCAATGGGATTTAGATTTCGGCTGACGAGTTATCCACTAACATTGTGACGGAGTAACCCATCCATCAATATCTAAATCAGGTCCTTAATCTCTCCGTGCCTAAAGAAAACAAATAGAATGTGTCTTTGTGTAATGATGTAACTGGTACTTATGTGAAGTGCCCCATTACCTTTGGGTTGAGTTTGTGCTTTATCAATCTGCAAGATTTAAACTGTTTTTTGGGATCCTGTGTCAGAAATGTTAACACATATTGGGGGTTTTTACAACTTTGGAGGAGGTGTTAATCCGTCCCAAAAATGACGGATATACCACCAGGCGTATTACGAGTTCCATAGGATATAATGGACTTGTGATACGGCTGGTGGTATATCCGTCACTTTACCGTCACTTTTGGGACGGATTAACACCTCCTCCAAAGTTGTAATAACCCCCATTATGTCTTGTTTGGCATCATGTGAATTCAAAGTTGTTTTGAACAGGGGCCCCCAAAATATGCTTTGCCAGAGGCCCCAAACATTCTTAAGATGACACTGCTGAGTTGTCAGGGTGAAGCCATAGCCCTTTCAAATTTACAATTTCAGTTTGTGTGCACCCTGCAGCTCATCAGCCAATCAAAAGCTCAACAGCACTACATAATTCTCTTTATTTCACTCTCACTTCTTTGACCCCTACATGTCCCTGGATTTGTGCTGTTGACTTGTAGCTGTGTGCACTCTGTGTGCATGACACGGATGGATCAGAGATAGCTGCAAAAGCACAGGAGCAAGAGCAAGATATTCCTCAGGTACAGAGGTATCCCCAATATGTTAAACTCAATTATAGCCAATTACAAGAGTGAGCACAGTTATTCTTTTCAGCTCTGAACACTTTCCTGTTCTCCCTCTCCATTTCAATGCACCCCAAACAAACCATGTTTTTTTCAGCTTAAACAATACTTTACATTTTTTTCAAGTTATATTTTAGTTTTACAGTGGCATGACTCTCACTATATCCACTGACCAAAACCTTCACAATCACCTGAATGAATTTCACTCCTGCCTGCACTACTACCCTTTGCACAAACGTGTCTCTCTAGTACTCATGGGTGAAAACCAACCCATTATTAACACGCAGTCTTGGTTACAAATTCTTACACAACCTCTCAACCAGAGGTCTTCAGACTTTTTTCTCCAAACTGACCTAAGTAAAATATTTTGAAGGTAGGGCCTCCACCAAATTCTGGGTAAGAAACAGGGGAGCTGGAGAGGCAAAGCAGAGATCAAGGTGGGGGGGTGACACTTATGACACAATTTGAGAGTTATAAAAGAGCAAATACATCAAACATAAAAGAAATTGACCAAAACACCACTCACCATAAATGAGGTGTTTTGAGACCATCACTCTGCTGGGCCCTAATGCAACTGCACCTGCTGCACGAATGACAGCTGCATTCCTGAGTAGCTGGCTATCTTCTTTCCTGTATTCCCCACCATAAATAACTATCACTCCAATCTTGAAACAGGCTCTCTGACCCTTTAAAAAAAAATGAGCTCCCACGTGTTTTCCCCTCTTTGCAGCAAGAGTGCCCTCGGCTCTAATGCTAGCATGAAAAATAAGACCCCAATGCCTCCTCTGTAAAGTATGCCTGTCAATTGAGATGAAGTGGACCTCTCACAACCCTGGGCACGAGGAGCTGGAGTGCCACTGCACCTGCTTCCTTAATTATAGATATTTGTTTACAATGTGAGCAGTCTCCTCTGCCCTTCGTTAAAAACAAGGACCTTTATCCTGCTTCATTTTCCTCTCTTCCATCGCTCTGAGGCCTAATTAAGGTGTCACCAGAGCTTCAATTTTATCCTCCCTTGAACACAGGCACATCAATGGTTCACTAGGTATTAATAGAAGCAAGGAAGACTAGTAAAACAGCCATAATTTGGGTTTAGTTGCACCCTCACACCCCTGGGCCCCAGTGGTACTGTATCTGCACAGCCAATGATAACTACAGCCCTGCAAAGCAGGCTGTCTCTTCTGCTCATTCCACTGCACCCGCATTCCTCTTTTCCTCCTCCTCATGGGACATAACTTTAAGGCTGCAGGTGTCCGGATGATCAAGGTTCTGGGAAAGAGCACAATAATGCTGGTCTCCTCCCTGCCGCTGTCCCGCAAGATTTACTTGAAAGAACATCTGAACCAAGTTAAAGGTGGGTACAATCTATGGGAGCTGACTTCTCCATGCTTTTTTAATTTTACTAAAATAGTTCCGATACTTTTTGTTAAAAAATAACCACACCTCTATGATTAATCGGGACCTTGAAGTGCATCTGGGTGAAAGTGAAGGGAGAGCAAATGGGAGAGGTTTCGGGGGTCTCTTATACTGTGAAGCTGAAGAAGGGGCAGATAGCTAAAAAAGAAATAGGAATTCTCACCAGGCTTGCTGCTACCTGAAAGAAATGTAAATGTGTGTGTTTGGATAGTCACAAAAAGCTAAAACTGAATTGAAACTAGTATAGGCTTTAGGGATGTAGTCACTTGAATTTTTAGAATACAAAGATTTATTCTTTTTGAGAGATAATGTTCTTGGCTGAGCTCTGCAAGGCATGCTTTAAATGGCCACTTATAAAAATGCTTGCACTAGGTACAGTCTAACTGTTACTAAAACATATATTTGGAACCTTTTGCTTTATTTTAAAAACTAATTTTGCAGTGGCCAATCTTATTGTGTGTATAATGCTAGTTTAAAATAATTATTTCGATGTTCACAGTGCTTTTTGTTATATGGTGGGACCTCACTGCACAATAAATACATTTCACTACTCACCACATTTCTAATCAGAATAGAATTATGCGACTCTGAGCACACACACACACATTCATCTGCAGTGATGACATTAACCATTTGAGGTTTCATAACCTAAAAGGCTGCACTTCCCAATGTTCAGTTTAACTCACATTTATTTCACATTTAAGGCAAGGTGTGTGTGTTTAATTTGCAGTTACCTGAAGGTGAAAAAAAAAACAAATCTCAAAATGTGGTTCTTGTTATCTACATCTTTGACCCCCCCACTATGACACAGATTACAGTTCCAGCACGTATTTGAGCACTGCAAACTCTGCATGTAAATGAAGACAGCTTAGAAATGTGCCAGCTAAACAGGTATTACTCCCATCCCACCTTCAATTACAGTCATTTGAAGACATATTTGTTCCCCCTAGGAATGCAGCCACAGACTTCCTGAGAAGGGCACCACGGTTTGAAGAACTCAGCTCTAAACCATTAAAGGGGCCAACGTACAACCAGTCAGTATAATTCTTAACACTCAAGCATACATCAAGCAAAGGAAAGCTCTTGAATGTCTATTGGTGATAATTGTTAGTGATGCAGGATGAGTTAAAGAGAATTGTTTTTTATCTAAATACTAGATAAGATTGAATTTAGTCTCAGATAACTGTTCAGGTGGAGTAAAACTTAATGGAGCTGTACAGGTGTCTTGGACAGGTAGACCTCTGTCTTTAGCTGTAAAGCAGACTTCCTCTTAGCATGTCTGTTTATACCTCTTTCATCAACTGCAGTAAAACATTTCCCCTACATATGGAGACATACTTTTATATTTAGCCCTAACCAGGAATAAAATACCACTGGGTGCTCTCTATCACACATTTACAAACTGGCCTAGTGCACCCTGGAAAGCTGGGATCATACATCCTATTTTGGAAAAGAAAACAGGCATTGGACACTAAAAGTATATCTTACTATTCCTACTCCAACCTATTACAAGTTGGGGTTGATGTTGGAAACTGAAAGGGTAAAATGTACTATTCCCCCTCTAATCGATAACAATTTGAAAAATGTGTTTGACAAAAAGGGGTGAAGAAAAAACTGTGTGCACTCCAATCTAAACCATTTTGAGGAAGGTGTAGGACACTAAAAGGTGGTCATTTACTATTTCCACTCCAATTTATATCAATTTGGGGAAGATGTTGGACACTAAAAGGGTAACATTTGCTATTCCCACTCCAATCTATGCCAATTTGAAAAGGCGTCGGACACGAAATGGGTGAAATATACTATTCCTACAGCAATATATACCAATTTGGGGAAGATGTTGGACAATAAAGGATGACATTTACTATTACTACTCCAATGTCAACTAATTAGTGAAAGGCGTTGGGACACTAATTGGTGATATTTACATACCCACTCCATTCTAAACCAATATGGGGATGGTGTTATACACTAAATGGGTGACATTTACTACTCCTACTTCAATGCACACCTTTATGGGGAAGGCGTCTGACACTAAAATGGTGTCATTTACAATTCCTACTCCAACCTATACCATTTTGAGGAAGATTTTGGACACTAAAAAGGTAAAATGTATTATCCCTACTTCAATCTATATCAATTTGAAGAAGGTGTTGGACACTCATATGGTGAAAAATACCATTCCAACTCCAATCTAAACCAATTTGGGGACGGTGTTGGACACTAAAGTGGTGACATTTACTATTTCCAAACCAACCTAAACCAATTTTGGGAAGGAGCTGGACATTAAAAGGATAATGTTTACTATTCCCACTCCAATCTATACCAATTTGAAGTAGGTGTTGGACACTAAAAGGGTAACATTTGTTATTCTCACACCAATCTAAATGTATTGGGGAAGGTGTTGGACACTAAAGGGGTGACATTTACAATTCAAACCTCAATTTAAGTCTTATTGAAGAAGGTACAGAACACTACAAAGGTGATATATACAATTTCCACTACAATCTAAAGCATTTTATAAAAGAGAATACAAACTAAAATATTTTATATACACAGTCTATGTTCCATACTCATGTACAACTTTGTATGTATAAAATAAGCTAAAATTTAACCCAAAAACCCACTATTTTTTTATTACTCATAATTAATATATAAATGTTAAAATATTTACTATCATTACTCAAATTTAAACCATACAATAAAAAATAGAATAATTAGCCAACATTAACAATCATAAAAAGCACATAAAAGCAATTTCTGAATTAAAAATATATATTTACTATAAAATTATAATTTCAAAAATAATATTTCTGTTATGAAAGTTAATTTTTCACAATTATAAAAATTAAAACTTTTATACAAAAATTTGAACTATTTTACTTTATTAAAATTCATTTTTGGGTCTAATGTTTATTTTGTTTGTAAGTTAAATATTTGTAATATACAATTTGCACAAACGTGTCTCTCTAGTCCTCATGGGTGAAAACCAACCCTTTATTAACACGTAGTCTTGGTTACAAATTCTTACACAACCTCTCAACCAGAGGTCTTCAGACTTTTTTCTCCAAACTGACCTAAGTAAAATATTTTGAAGGTAGGGCCTCCTCCAAATTCTGGGTAAGAAACGGAGGAGCTGGAGAGGCAAGGCGGAGATCAAGGTGGGGGGGTGAAACTTATGACACAATTTGAGACTTATAAAAGAGCAAATACATCAAACATAAAAGCAATTGACCAAAACACCACTCACCATAAATGAGGTGTTTTGAGACCATCACTCTGCTGGGCCCTAATGCAACTGCACCTGCTGCACGAATGACAGCTGCTTTCCTGAGTAGCTGGCTATCTTCTTTCCTGTATTCCCCACCATAAATAACTATCACTCCAATCTTGAAACAGGCTCTCTGACCCTTTAAAAAAAAATGAGCTCCCACGTGTTTTCCCCTCTTTGCAGCAAGAGTGCCCTCGGCTCTAATGCTAGCATGAAAAATAAGACCCCAATGCCTCCTCCGTAAAGTATGCCTGTCAATTGAGATGAAGTGGACCTCTCACAACCCTGGGCACAAGGAGCTGGAGTGCCACTGCACCTGCTTCCTTAATTATAGATATTTGTTTACAATGTGAGCAGTCTCCTCTGCCCTTCGTTAAAAACAAGGACCTTTATCCTGCTTCATTTTCCTCTCTTCCATCGCTCTGAGGCCTAATTAAGGTGTCACCACAACTTCAATTTTATCCTCCTTTGAACACAGGCACAGCAGTGGTTCACTAGGTATTAATAGAAGCAAGGAAGACTAGTAAAACAGCCATAATTTGGGTTTAGTTGCACCCTCACACCCCTGGGCCCCAGTGGTACTGTATCTGCACAGCCAATGATAACTACAGCCCTGCAAAGCAGGCTGTCTCTTCTGCTCATTCCACTGCACCCCCATTCCTCTTTTCCTCCTCCTCATGGGACATAACTCTAAGGCTGCAGGTGTCCGGATGATCAAGGTTCTGGGAAAGAGCACAATAATGCTGGTCTCCTCCCTGCCGCTGTCCCGCAAGATTTACTTGAAAGAACATCTGAACCAAGTTAAAGGTGGGTACAATCTATGGGAGCTGACTTCTCCATGCTTTTTTAATTTTACAAAAATAGTTCCGATACTTTTTGTTAAAAAATAACCACACCTCTATGATTAATCGGGACCTGGAAGTGCGTCTGGGTGAAAGTGAAGGGAGAGCAAATGGGAGAGGTTTCGGGGGTCTCTTATACTGTGAAGCTGAAGAAGGGGCAGATAGCTAAAAAAGAAATAGGAATTCTCACCAGGCTTGCTGCTACCTGAAAGAAATGTAAATGTGTGTGTTTGGATAGTCACAAAAAGCTAAGACTGAATTGAAACCAGTATAGGCTTTAGGGATGTAGTCACTTGAATTTTTAGAATACAAAGATTTATTCTTTTTGAGAGATAATGTTCTTGGCTGAGCTCTGCAAGGCATGCTTTAAAATGGCCACTTATAAAAATGCTTGCACTAGGTACAGTCTAACTGTTACTAAAACATATATATGGAACCTTTTGCTTTATTTTAAAAACTAATTTTGCAGTGGCCAATCTTATTGTGTGTATAATGCTAGTTTAAAATAATTATTTCGATGTTCACAGTGCTTTTTGTTATATGGTGGGACCTCACTGCACAATAAATACATTTCACTAGTCACCACATTTCTAATCAGAATAGAATTATGCGACTCTGAGCACACACACACACACATTCATCTGCAGTGATGACATTAACCATTTGAGGTTTCATAACCTAAAAGGCTGCACTTCCCAATGTTCAGTTGAACTCACATTTATTTCACATTTAAGGCAAGGTGTGTGTGTTTAATTTGCAGTTACCTGAAGGTGAAAAAAACAACAAATCTCAAAATGTGGTTCTTGTTATCTACATCTTTGACCCCCCCCCACTATGACACAGATTACAGTTCCAGCACGTATTTGAGCACTGCAAACTCTGCATGTAAATGAAGACAGCTTAGAAATGTGCCAGCTAAACAGGTATTACTCCTATCCCACCTTCAATTACAGTCATTTGAAGACATATTTGTGCCCCCTAGGAATGCAGCCACAGACTTCCTGAGAAGGGCACCACGGTTTGAAGAACTCAGCTCTAAACCATTAAAGGGGCCAACGTACAACCAGTCAGTATAATTCTTAACACTCAAACATACATCAAGCAAAGGAAAGCTCTTGAATGTCTATTGGTGATAATTGTTAGTGATGCAGGATGAGTTAAAGAGAATTGTTTTTTATCTAAATACTAGATAAGATTGAATTTAGTCTCAGATAACTGTTCAGGTGGAGTAAAACTTAATGGAGCTGTACAGGTGTCTTGGACAGGTAGACCTCTGTCTTTAGCTGTAAAGCAGACTTCCTCTTAGCATGTCTGTTTATACCTCTTTCATCAACTGCAGTAAAACATTCCCCCTACATATGGAGACATACTTTTATATTTAGCCCTAACCAGGAATAAAATACCACTGGGTGCTCTCTATCACACATTTACAAACTGGCCTAGTGCACCCTGGAAAGCTGGGATCATATATCCTATTTTGGAAAAGAAAACAGGCATAGGACACTAAAAGTATATCTTACTATTCCTACTCCAACCTATTACAAGTTGGGGTTGATGTTGGAAACTGAAAGGGTAAAATGTACTATTCCCCCTCTAATCGATAACAATTTGAAAAATGTGTTGGACAAAAAGGGGTGAAGAAAAAACTGTGTGCACTCCAATCTAAACCATTTTGAGGAAGGTGTAGGACACTAAAAGGTGGTCATTTACTATTTCCACTCCAATTTATATCAATTTGGGGAAGATGTTGGACACTAAGGGGGTCATTCTGACCCTGGCGGCCGGTGGCCGCCAGGGCCACCGACCACGGGAGCACCGCCAACAGGCTGGCGGTGCTCCAACGAGCATTCTGACCGCGGCGGTTCAGCCGCGGTCAGAAGCGGAAAGTCAGCGGTCTCCCGCTGACTTTCCGCTGCTCGGGAGAATCCTCCATGGCTGCGGAGCGCGCTCCGCAGCCATGAGGATTCTGACCCCCCTACCGCCATCCTGTTCATGGCGGGAAAGCCGCCATGAACAGGATGGCGGTAGGGGGGGTCGTGGGGCCCCTGGGGGCCCCTGCCGTGCCCATGCCAATGGCATGGGCACGGCAGGGGCCCCCGTAAGAGGGCCCCGCAAAGTTTTTCAGTGTCTGCCTTGCAGACACTGAAATACGCGACGGGTGCCACTGCACCCGTCGCACCTTCCCACTCCGCCGGCTCGATTACGAGCCGGCATCCTCGTGGGAAGGGAGTTTTTCCCTGGGCTGGCGGGCGGTCTTTTGGAGACCGCCCGCCAGCCCAGGGAAAAACTCATAATACCCTCCGCGGTCTTCTGACCGCGGAGCGGTATAATGGGGGCGGAATTCTGGCGGGCGGCCTCCGCCGCCCGCCAGAATCAGAATCACCCCCTAAAAGGGTAACATTTGCTATTCCCACTCCAATCTATGCCACTTTGAAAAGGCGTCGGACACGAAATGGGTGAAATATAATATTCCTACAGCAATATATACCAATTTGGGGAAGATGTTGGACAATAAAGGATGACATTTACTATTACTACTCCAATGTCAACTAATTAGTGAAAGGTGTTGGGACACTAATTGGTGATATTTACATACCCACTCCATTCTAAACCAATATGGGGATGGTGTTATACACTAAATGGGTGACATTTACTACTCCTACTTCAATGCACACCTTTATGGGGAAGGCGTCTGACACTAAAATGGTGTCATTTACAATTCCTACTCCAACCTATACCAATTTGAGGAAGATTTTGGACACTAAAAAGGTAAAATGTATTATCCCTACTTCAATCTATATCAATTTGAAGAAGGTGTTGGACACTCATATGGTGAAAAATACAATTCCAACTCCAATCTAAACCAATTTGGGGACGGTGTTGGACACTAAAGTGGTGACATTTACTATTTCCAAACCAACCTAAACCAATTTTGGGAAGGAGCTGGACATTAAAAGGATAATGTTTACTATTCCCACTCCAATCTATACCAATTTGAAGTAGGTGTTGGACACTAAAAGGGTAACATTTGTTATTCCCACACCAATCTAAATGTATTGGGGAAGGTGTTGGACACTAAAGGGGTGACATTTACAATTCAAACCTCAATTTAAGTCTTATTGAAGAAGGTACAGAACACTACAAAGGTGATATTTACTATTTCCACTACAATCTAAAGCATTTTATAAAAGAGAATACAAACTAAAATATTTTATATACACAGTCTATGTTCCATACTCACGTACAACTTTGTATCTATAAAATAAGCTAAAATTTAACCCAAAAACCCACTATTTCTTTATTACTCATAATTAATATATAAATGTTAAAATATTTACTATCATTACTCAAATTTAAACCATACAATAAAAAATAGAATATTTAGCCAACATTAACAATCATAAAAAACAGATAAAAGCAATTTCTAAATTAAAAATCTATATTTACTATAAAATTATAATTTCAAAAATAATATTTCTGTTATGAAAGTTAATTTTTCACAATTATAAAAATTAAAACTTTTATACAAAAATTTGAACTATTTTACTTTATTAAAATTCATTTTTGGGTCTAATGTTTATTTTGTTTGTAAGTTAAATATTTGTAATATACAATTAAAGAAAATGTTTCATATCATTATTATGTACTTTAATTTATCTATAAACTAAAACTCATCACAATTGTTAATTTAACAAAATAAATGTAAAACATTCACTATATTAATTTGCATATCATTAAAATAATTACATAACATTATCTTTAAAAATAACATTTTGAAAAACTCTTCTCACACTTATCCTCTAAAAGTCCAACATCCCACTACTATAAAAAAATAGAAAATTATTATTGTGATACATTTATATAACAAAAATATAAATGTCAACAATTTAATAACTAATAAATGATCTTACTAAAACACATATTTAAACTTAATAAACACACTACAATCAAATCAAATCAAATCAAAAAATGTTTATAGAGCACTACTCACCCGTGACGGTCTGAAGGCGCTGAGGGGAGTCAAGGGAGGGGGCAAGGAGGGTCACTGTTCGAACAACCATGTCTTTAGGTTCTTTCTGAAGAGCAGGAGGTCTTTGGTTTTGCGAAGGTTGGTGGGGAGGGAGTTCCAGGTTTTGGGGGCGAGGTAGGAGAAGGACCTGCCTCCTGTGGTGGGGCGTTGGATGCGGGGGACTGTGGCTAGGGTGAGGTCGGCTGATCGGAGGTTGCGGGTGGGAGTGTGGAAGTTCACTCTTTTGTTGAGGTACGTTGGGCCGGTGTTGTGGAGGGATTTGTGTATGTGGATGAGGATCTTGAATCTGATCTTCTTGTCTATGGGGAGCCAGTGAAGGGATTTGAGGTGTGGTGAGATTCGTTCGTGGCGGGGGAGGCCAAGGACGAGGCATGCAGCTGTGTTCTGGATTCTCTGAAGTTTGCATTTGAGTTTGAATGTGGTGCCGGCTTAGAGGGCGTTACCATAGTCTAGTCTGCTGCTGATGAGTACATGGGTGACTGTCTTCCTGGTCTCTGGGGGAATCCATTTGAAGAATTTTTTTAGAGTGCAGAGTGTGAGGAAGCAGGAGGAGGTTAGAGCATTGATTTGCTGTGTCATGGAGAGGGAGGGGTCCAGGATGATGGCAAGGTTGCATGCATGGTTTGTGGGGGTGGGTGCGGGGCCTAGGGCGGTGGGCCACCAGGAGTCGTCCCATGTGTTTTTTGGGGGGCAAAAATGCTGATCTCGGTTTTGTTGGAGTTAAGCTTGAGGTGGTTGGTTGTCATCCAGTTGGCGGTGTCGAGGAGAGCAGCGTGTAGGTTGGTTTTAGCAGTGGTGGGGTTGCGGGTGAGGGATAGGATGAGTTGGGTGTCATCTGCGTAGGAGAGGATAGTGATTTTGTGTGATCGGAGGATGTTGGCTAGGGGGATCATGTAAATGTTGAAGAGTGTGGGGCCGAGGGAGGACCCTTGGGGGAATCTGCAGATGATCTTGGTAGCGGTGGAGTGGAAAGGTAGAAGGCGAATTCTCTGAGTCCGGTCAGTGAGGAAGGAGGTGAGCCAGTCTAAGGCTTTGTGGCGAATTCCTATGTTGTGGAGACGTGTGTGGAGTGTGTGGTGGCAGACAGTGTCAAAGGCTGCAGAGAGGTCTAGGAGGATGAGTGTGACGGTCTCGCCTTTGTCGACTTTGGTCCTGATGTCGTCAGTGCATGCGATGAGGGCGGCTCCCGTGCTGTGGTTCTTGCGGAACCCGGATTGTGAGCGGTCAAGAGTGTTGTTTTCTTCGAGGAAGTGGGATAGGCAGGCGTTGACTAGTTTCTCGGCAACCATGGTGGGGAAAGGGAGGAGGGAGATGGGGTGATAGTTGGAGAGGATCTCCGGGTCGGCTTTGTTTTTTTTTAGGAGAGCGGTGATTTCCGCGTGCTTCTAGGGGTCTGGGTAGGTGGTGGAGTCAAAAGAGGAGTTGATTATGTTGCAGAGTATGGGGGCGATGGTTGGGCTGGCTTTGTTGTAGATGCGATGTGGGCAGGGGTCGGAGGGGGATCCGGAGTGGATGGAGTTCATGTTTTTTTCGGTTTCTTCGTGTGTGGTGGGGGCCCAGGTGGTGAATGTGGTGGGGGGTCATGAGTGGGGGTTGAGTTGGGTGAGTGAGGGGTGTGTGTGTTGGGTGTGTGTGGTATGAAGCTGTTGTGGATGTCCAGGATTTTGTGGTGGAAGTGGTTGGAGAGGGCGTCACATAGGGGCTGTGTGTGTGAGGGGTCTATTTTGCTGGCTTTGGGTTTGGCTAGTTCATTAATGATGGTGAAGAGTTCTTTGCTGTTTTGAGAGTTGTTGTCAAGGCGTGTCTTGTAGTGATCTCTTTTGGCGGTGCGTATGAGTTGGTGATGGGTGAGAATGGTGGTTTTGAGGGTGGAGAAGTTGGTTGTGGAGGGTTCTTGTCACCATATTATCTCTGCTTGGCGGCATTTGCGCTTGGAGTCTTGGAGTTCGGGGGTGAACCATGGGGCATTCTTGATGTTGCAGGTGGCAATGTGTTTTCTGAGGGGGGCTAGTGTGTCTGAGCAGGTAGTGATCCATTTAGAGAGGTTGTGTGCTCCTGTGTTGGTGTGGGGGGGGTTGTGAGCCAGTTGGGAGTTCAGGTGTTCTGTGGGGATCTTGTCCCACATGCGGTAGGGTGTGGTGTGTTGATGATGGTGTGTGGGGGGTTTGGTGAAGGAGAAGTGGACGCAGTGATGGTCAGTCCAGAGGAGTTCGGTGGTGTGGGTGTAGGCTATGTGTTGGCTTGAGGTGAAAATTGCATTTAGCATGTGTCCTCCTGAGTGGGTGGGTGCGGTGACCAGTTGTTTGAGTCCGAGGTTGGTGAGGTTGTCTATGAGGGAGGTAGAGTTGTGGTCTTGTAGGTTCTCCAAGTGAAAGTTGAAATCACTGAGGCGGATGTAGTCTGTGGAGATGAGGCCGTGCGAGCTGATGGTGTCGGCAATGGTGTCACAGAAGGCGGGGCGTGGTCCTGGTGGTCTGTAGATTAGTGTACCTCTGAGGGTGGAATTGTTGTTAATGTGGATCAGGAAGTGCATGTGTTCTGTGTTGTCGATAGTGTCTTGGGAGCTGGTGGTGACTTTGATGGTGTCCCTGTGTAGGATGGCGATGTCACCACCTGGCCTATTAAGGCGGTCTTTGCGTTGGAGTTTGTATCCCTTTGGGGTGGCGATGGCTATGTCGGGGTCCGAGGAGGGGTTGGTCCAGGTTTCCGTGAGGAAGGCGATGTCAGGTGAGTGTAATGTGATGAGGTCCCAGAGTTCTATGGCATGTTTGTGAAGGGAGCGAGTGTTGAGGAGCAGGCAGTTGAGATGGTTGTGATGGGTGGTGTTGGTGTGGTGCATGAGGGTGTTGTTGTGGGTGTGTTCTGGTTGTGGGGTGGTGTGCTGGGGGGCTGGTTGGTGGGGGTGGGGGCAGAACAGGTGTGTATTGCATTGGGGGTGTTGTGTTTGTTGTCAGGGGGTTGCTATGGTTGGTGCATGGTGTGAGGGATGAGGAGCAGGAGAAATGACAGGTGTGGCAGGTGAAGGGGCCATGATCGTGTGTGGGACTGGAAAGGGTGCAGGTGGGGTGAGGGCTTGGGTTGAGAGAGTGGAGGGTGAGGGGAGAGTAGGGTTGTCTGAGAGGGCCAGGGGGACTGGCGCTGAGTGCGGTCTTGGCACGGTCTTGGCACGGACGGGCGCAGACGGGCTTGCCTTTGGTGCGCCTTCGGCGCGCCAGCGGCACGCCCGCTGCACGCGTCCGTGCCGCGTCTGCCATAAATGGGGTGGAGGGAGGGAGTGGCAGCTGGGAGGAGGGAGGGCTGGGCGAATGGGAAGGCTGGGGGGTTTTAAACATCTCAATATTCTTTTCTTCTCATTATATTTTTTTATCACAATATTTTTTTACAATACTTTGTCCAAACACCAAAACAGAAGTAATAATGAGCACATGAGTGGATGGCTAGGTTGATTGGCGAGTGCATGAGTGTAAAAGGCATGGCCAGTGAGGAGGGAACAGTTTGAGAGAAGGGTCATTATATGGAGTGGATGCAAGAGTGAGTGCATAGATGGCTGTAGTACTGTACTGTCACTTTTTAATGGTATCAGCAGAAATGCAAAAGACTGAACACAGACAGACTTCTCTGGGGTTTGGATGCTGCTTCAATGAGCAAGAAGGCCTTATTACGAGGCTGATGGGCGGACCATCGGCCCGCCTGCCCTGCAGTGAGAATACCACCACGGACATGGAGGTCTTCTCACTGGGCCTATTACAACCAAGGTTCCTGTCCATCAGCCCAGTGGGAAAGTTGCATAACAGAGCCGGCAGCAATGCTGCCACATGCAGGGTGCACCAGCACCCTTGAAATGCACACTGTCTGCACAGTAGACAGTGCGAATTTCAAGAGTGCTGGGCAGGGGGATCCCTGCAGTGCCCATACCATGGGCTGTCCAGAGCCCCTCCTGTGGCTCCCTGTACTTGTTCTCTTCCAGTCTTTTCATGGTGGGGAAACCACCATGAAAAGGAAGGCGGAAAACAAGGTTGTAATCAGCACAGCGGTGCTGAGTTCATAACATAGCCGCTATGGCTGACTACAACCTAGACCGCCATCAGCCCGTTGGGATCTTTGATCCTGGTAGGGACGGCAGTCTGTAGGCAGGTCCACCAGCCTATCTTGTAATGTGCTGTCGGAACTTCACTGCTGCGGCAGTCCGGCTGCCACTGTGGGGCTGGAGGTCCTAGGACCGCCTGCCTCATAATGAGTCAGAGTGTATTTGTCACCACACTTAGGGGCATATTTATACTCTGTTTGCACCGAATTAGTGTCATTTTTTTTTACTCTAATTCGGTGCAAAACTAACTCCATATTTATACTTTGGTGCTAGACCCCTCTAGCACCAAATTTATGGAGTTAAAGTCATTTTTTTTAAAGTGGAGACCTACATTGCCCTAATGAGATGCAAGGTAGGCGTTCCCGTGCAAAAAATGATTCTATGGCCTTAACGCCATATTTAGGGGCATATTTATACTCTGCGGCATATTTATACTTTGTTTGCACCAAATTAGCGTCATTGTTTTTTACTCTAATTCGGTGCAAATCTAACTCCATATTTAAAGGCCCTGATTTATACTTTTTTTGCGCCACATTAACGTCATTTTTTGACTCAAAAGTGGCGCAAACTTACAAAATATTGCCCCTTATTTATACTTTTTGCTGCAAAACTGCACTAACTCAGGCCCATATTTATACTTTTTTAGCGCGGCATTTGCATAATTTTTTGACGCAAAATAGGCGCAAACTTTGCGTCAAAAAACAACGCAAATGCGGCGCTAAAAAAGTATAAATATGGGCCTCAGTTTTGCACCAAAAAGTTTAGCACCGGCTTGCACCATTTCTGTGCACCAGCCGGGCACCATATTTATGTAACGGTGCAAGCCGGTGCAAAGGGTATGCTAGAGTTTTAAAAAATGACTTTAGTCGGGTGGGGCTGGCAGTATAGAAGAAGAGGGTTTAGCACCAAAAAATGGCTTTAGGCAGGTTAGAGAAAAAAAAAATGACTCTAACCAGATTAGATCATTTTATGGTGCTAAACCTACCATGCCACATGACTCCTGTCTTAGAAAAGGCAGGAGTCATGCCCACCACCCCAATGGGCAGCACAGAGGATAGGGGTCCCCTGGGCATGGCCATTGCATTCTGTGCCATGTATGGGGGCCCATTTCAGGGCCCCCAATGGCACTTTCAAAAATAAAATGCAATCTTACCTGTACTTACCTGGGGTGCCCCCATCCTCGCAGTCCCTCTAGTGTGGGTGGGGGTGCCCCTGGGGCCTGGGGAGGGCACCTGTGGGCTTATTCCATGGTGTTCCACCATGGAAATAGGCCCACAGGTCCCCTAACGCCTGCCCTGACCAGGTCTTAAAAAATGGGGCAAAGCAAGCTTTGCCCCATTTTTTGACCCCTCCTCCCTCCCTTGCACCATTTTTGCATGGGATTATAAATATGGCGTTAAGGCCATAGAGTCATTTTTTGCACGGGAACACCTACCTTGCATTTCATTAAGGCAAGGTAGGTTTCCACTTCCAAAAAATGACTTTAACTCCATAAATTTGGTGCTAGACGGGTCTAGCACCAAAGTATAAATATGGAGTTAGTTTTGCACTGAATTAGAGTTTTAAAAAAATGATGCTAATTCATTGCAAATAGAGTATAAATATGCCCCTTAGGGTCAAAAAATGATGCTAATCTGGTCAGAATCATTTATTTTGACTCAAACCTGCCTAACATCATTTTTTTTAAAGCTAGCCTACCCTTTGCACCGGCTTGCACCATTCCATAAATATGGTGCCCAGCTGGTGCTAAAAAATGGTGCAAGCCGGTGCAAAACTTTTTGGTGCAAAACTGCACTAACTCAGTTTTGCACCAAAAAGTATAAATAAGGCCCTTAGGGACCAAAAATAAATTTGGATTTTCAAAGCACCTGTCACAAGACCCATTCAATGTCAGTAAGTAGAATATTAGAGGACAGTGTTTGTGTAGGGATGACATTGATGTACAAACCATCCATAAATTTGCAGTCTTGGCATTGACATGATGAAGAAGAACTGACTTTTCAATTTCCATGAAGCTGCTAGTATTGTTACTGGTCCTGTCTTTACTTTCATTGTCCCAACAACATCAGAAAAATAGAACCAACAAGTAAAGTGACAATTACATTTAGAAAGGACTAAACGTAAATCTAGGTTCCAAATTATTCTGCCATCAAAGGAACCAAATTATTTGTGTGGCTGTTTGCTATATGGTTTTGCACCTCTGAGCATGTAAAGCCAGTGGGTCCATCCAGACCCAGGAAAGTGAAACTGTATCTCCACTAAAAGGGAAGAAATTGGACCTCATTATGAGGCTGGTGGGCTGATCGTCGGCCCACCATCCATAGATGAGAAGACCGCCATGGAGCTGCTGGTTTCCACCCCTAGGCTGATTACAAGGTTTCCACTGGGCTGATTGGCGGAAACCACTGAAATCAGAGGTTTCCACCCGTCAGTCCAGTGGGAACCGTGCAACAGCATTGGCTTAGGCTCCTTATGGAGCAGAGACCAATGCCATCTTACAGAGGCAGACAGTGCGCATTCTGAGGGTGCTGGGCAGAGGGGCCCCTACACTGCCCACAACATGGTCATGGGCAGTGCACAGGCCCCCTGTGGCCCCCAGCACTGGGTTTCCACCAGCCTTTTCATGGTAGGGTCCCATGAAAAGACTGGCAGAAACTGGACTCGTGATCAGCACAGTGGTGCTGAACTCAGCGCCGCTGTAGCTGACCATGACTCTGACTGCCACCAAGCCACTAGGAGCCATGTTCCTGGTGGTGGCAGTGGTCCCCAGGTGGTCTGATTGCCATGGTCATATTGTGGCAGTCGAACTGCCTGGAGTGTGGTGGTACGCCAGCCTCGTAATGAGGTCCATTGTCAACAGTAACTGAAGTTGAAAATAAAAGCATGTCTGACAGTGCAAGCATAGAATAACTACTGTTTCAACAGAGCTTGCGCACAATGGACATAGATCACTGAGGTCAGAAATAGATAACAAGCACAACACCCATTGAAAATAAGATCAAATGGAACCTTATACCCAATCATGATAGAAGGTTTGAAAAGACCTATGCCCCTAACCTTACCGCTGCCAAAAGAAAACCCAGAAAGAATAATTAAAACAGTCTTTTGCGTGATGTCAATGTGGTGTTTAGCACTTCTGAACATGCCTAGCCAGTGTATCAATCTAGCACCAGTAAAAGGAACTGTGTCTCCCCTGAATGGATATCAATTGCTATTACCCACTGGGTTAGGAGTTGCAATAATGATAGAAAATAAATGCATGGGTAGTGAAGAAGACTCAGTAAGAAGATGACATGCTTAATAAAAGATGCTGTTTCTTCAGAGCTTGTTAATAAGAACCAGTCTACTGACAGAAGGCAGGATGTTCATTATCTAAGTCGTAAACAGTACAAAAACTCCCCTTCATAGTATGCCTAAAACAAGCCATAATAGTAGTAGTATAAATATATATATTCTCATTCCTATGACCAATGTAGTGTGTAGTTTTCAGTGGTGTCAGCAACCTAGGGTTTGAGCCTTTCTGCTATGTCTGGACATTGAATTGTACTGTATACAGAGGAGGAGTGAAGGTGTCAACACCAGGACAGGGCACGCTCTACAGGCAACATAATGCAAAGAGACAAACCTTATGCAATGTAATAATTCATGCATTGTGTGCTGATATTGCAGATTAACTTTTTGCATTGCAGGTATTTATCTTGAAATGTCTTTAATACTGTTTGCAATGTATTGCTCGTTTTCAAGCCTTTCCTGCATCCTGGCTGGGTGTGGCTGGGTGTGGCAGGTGGGCGGGGCTTGGGTCTATTTAAGGAACCCAGCCCAGCTCCACGTGCTCACTATTCAGAAGTCCCGGTGCAGAGCAGCAGCATTTTCCAGGGCTCCAGTTCCGGAGGCCCACTTGGTGATCCTCAAGCAGGGCGGTAAGGCAGAGGTCAGGGTAGACCCCCCGACTCCATTTCCAGAGATTTTCGAGTTTTGGTCTTTTGATTAAATCACGTGTGTGATTGTTTCTTGACAATTGGCGCTTGCAGTTTAGATCGGCAGAGTGTGCAATCATTTCCTGGCATTTGAATCTTGATGGTTGAACCGGCAGCAGTGTGGGCGATTCATTCTTGTCAATTAACCCTTGCAGTTCAGATCGGCAGAGTGTGCAATCATTTCCTGGCATTTGATTCTTGATGGTTGAATCGGCAGCAGTGTGCGCAATTCATTCTTGGCAATTAACCCGCGATCATTTCAGGTATTGGAATCTTGACGTACAGTTTAGCAATAAGATGCGTAGTAATTTCTGGGCAATTGAATCCTGAAACTCAAATCAAAACAGAGTGTGACTTTACAGTATCATTCATGAGTCTTTCGCAGTTCATGTTTTGGGAATTCATTTGTTAATTGATTCTTGTTATGACGTAGTTGCTATTCCAAGAACTAACTTGAGAGAGTTCCATGTTCAGTGCATAAGATGTTATTCTGGAAACGCTTATATGAAAGTCTGCGTAATCCTCCTTTTACTTCCAGGTATCTAGAACTAAAAAGCCATGTTATTGAAAAGCTCTTGATCTCTCATGTTATCAGAGTATAGATAATTATAACAAAGTTCATGAAGATTAATGTGCATAACTTTGCTATTGTATTCTTAACTCTTGTTTCCACAGGTCTCCTTCCCAACCTAAACCACATCCCCCACTTGGCCATTCTTTAACTCTGTGCTATAACGGTTAGTAGAGTTTGGAGATGCCAAGCGGTGGACATATTGGGAACAGGCGCAAACCCCGAGGATCCGGTCTCGCTGACAGAAGGGATCTGGAAAGAATGTATATTGTCTGCCCTAGTGGATAACTAGAAGTACTTTGTATGTGATCAATTTCTCAGCCTGTGGTAGTCCGGCATAAATGTTACCCATGTAGACTGGATTTGTTAGACCCAGTCTAGCAAGTGCTACTTATCTAGTACTGCTTTACTCCTAAAGTCCCAGTTTTCTTTTCTGATGGAGGACTTGAGGGACTCTTGCACCCATTGAGGAACACAAAACATCCTCAAATTGGAAAGAACCCTGACCTATCCAGTGTAAATCTCTGTAAAATAGTCTAGTTCAAGCTTTCTTAATCAGTATCTCTAGTCATGAGAAGTGTTTCGATAGTGGTTGCCAACAACATCGCCAAGCAGCTGTGATCTTCAGGGAATTTACAAAAGCAGAAACAAGCACCGGAAGGCCCCAGTATCATGCTTATCCCCACATAGCACTTTCTTCTGGCTGGAATGTTTGATTTTGCACTATCCTGCTCTTCTTCTCTGGATCTATGAAAGCATTACTTGGCACTCACTTTAGGACAAATTTTTCGCAATCAATTCTGAAAGAAAAATGGCACATAATCTTGACTATTGTCTCCATCTAGTAGGCCATATTACCTCAAGTTATTAAATCTATTGTGATTTTTTAAGTCTTCAGTGTGATATCGCAAAACTTGAATGTCATGTTTTAGACCATTGGTCTTAAGAGTAACATTGCGTATGTCACTACTGAAATGCTCCATGTCCACTGCCCTGTTTTCTATATGCAACAGTGTACCTTCAATAGACTGAAGCTTTTCATTTGTGGATTTTATGAAAGGTTACAAAGCTCTAATTTCATCAGGAATTGTATCAAAAATATGATTGCCAGATGTTGTAATAGAAGAGGAAGGATAATTTTTAAGTTTTTTTAGGATTTGCACCAGTCAAAGCACTGTGGCACTTTACATTGGAAATGATATACTAAGACATAAAGGTGAGACCTGAAAATGAGCCAGAGAAAACCTACATGGGAAACGTTGCTTGCCTTGTGGATCCAACTGATCAGATTGTGTAGACAGTCAGTCATATCTCACCTCAAGATTGTGGTTGCCTCTGTCACGTGGAGCTCTTGTCATGCTCCGTGACTGAGTCTGTGTTGGAGGCAAGACGGCGGTCCGGTGAGCTGAAGTGCTGCACAGGCAGGTCCATATAGCATCTGCCTTGCAGAGGGTGAGGGAGAGGCACCGGGTGAGGAGGCAATGGTGGTCGACTAAGAGACCTAGAACAGTGCGAATAGTGTAAAGATGAGCATGGCATCAACACACGCAGCACAATGGCGGTAGCGATGGGTGAGGAGGCGATGGTGGAGGTGGTTGACTAAGTCAGCCAGAACAGTGCGAAGCTGAGCAAGACATCGGGGCGGTATCGGGTAGAGGCAGTTGGCTAAGAGAGCCAGAATAGTGTGAAGCTGAGCAAGGCCTCTCAGCACGCAGCACGACGGTGGCGGCAACGGGGGTGATGGTGAAGGCAGTCGATTAAGCGAGCCAGGATAGTGCGAAGCAGAGCAAGGTATCGCAGCATGCAGCATGACGGTGGCTGCAACAGATGAGGAGGCGATGAGGAGGTGATGGTGGAGGCGGTCAATTAAGAGAGCCAGAATAATACAGGGAGTGGCAGAACAGAGCTGAAAATGCCGTAGCACAACGGCAGGAACAGATCTCCTTCCACTTTTATGATGCTGCGGTTGCATAGCGGTCCAGCAGCTCAGCGGCAAGCCGGCTACAAGCATCAGGCAACGGTCAGGTGGAGAGTGCTCCGTGGAGACGAGGGCTGAAGAGGAGGTCACCCTCCCACATGCAAGGGGGGAAAAGGAATATTTGTTTCTAATTTTCGAGAGAGAGAAAGAGAGAGAGAGAGAGAAAGAGAGAGAGGCGCATCCAATTTTAATTTACAAATCTACGACTCTGGTATATCAGTGCTAAAGAATCAAACTTTTTTAAACTTTTTCGAGCATCAAAGGGTGTCAAAGATCACGCAGTGGGAATAAGAGAATAACCCTGCAGCACCGTCAGTAAAATCAGCAACAGGTTGCAGCAAGCAAAAACAAAAAAAACTAGTATCACAGACGTTGGTATATATTTGTCAAAAAATCCATAAGATACTAGAAGCTTGTGAACTTTCAAACTAACTGCACCATTGTTTGCCTCCAAGGGCTAAGGGAGCAAAGACAATCTGTGGAGAGGTGCAGCCAGCGTCAGATCGCAAATGTTTAACTCTGGTATATTGTCATTAAGGCTCACACTGCCCAAAGGGCATCGGAGAGTGCGCAAAACACTATAGTTTTTTCAGTAAATCAGTGAGATAGCTCTAGGGAGGAGCATCTAATTCTCAGTTCCACCTCAGTTTCACCTCCCCCTTCAGTGGCATTGAAACAGCAAGTCAGCATGTAGCCGACGATACCAGAAGCTTGCGAGCTTCCTAACCAGCCGCACTATCAACTCCCTCCAAGGGCTAAGGGTAGGGATCAAGGACCATATAGGGGTGTAGCAGCCTCCAGTCCTGCTGTAGGCAGTTCCCGAGGTGGAGTAAGAACCCTGGGCAGCAGCAGATGCAGCCTATTGTACCCTGGCTTCCCTCCGGCTCCATCTTTAATACTCTGGACAGTATGAAACGCATTACCCGCAAGGCTTCATCTAAAACCAGTGCAGTCGGCAAATCTCTGAAAGCAAACAGAATGAAAAGTCTGACTCCTCCACTGTCAGGAAAGCAGAAACAGGGCTCAAAAAAGGGCCATACGGACCATATGGAAAACCCCCAGGGATAAGTCAAACGCCTCTATAACGCCTATGCCATCCCCTCTAGAGAACTCCTGCACTTCTCAACAAGAGACAGGAACGGCACAGCTACCATCAAGTCTGGGTCCACCATCACCCTCTTCAGCTCTAATGAGGGGGGATCTCCCTGTCTTTCTCTTGACAATGGGATGAGACTTTCATTTACAAATTAGGAGATCTCTGCACCTCCTGCTCCATCTTTGGTCGGGGCTCAGCTCATAGGAAAGCCCCCCTATCCCATGTTTTCAGTATCCATTAACAAGGGGGAGAAGAGTTTCTCCGTGGTAGAGAAAGCACTAAATAATCAGATCACCAACAGTATAACAGCTTCAATTGTGCTAGTCTCTCACGATCCTCCCCCCGGCATCGAAATTATCAGTTGATAGGAATGACGGGAATAAGAACAGGGATGACAGCCCTGCTCTGATTTCGAATCCCCTACGTTTGGCAATGTCGGCCACTCCATCTAGTCTGACGGTTGAGACCATGCTGAATCAGATTTTAAGGGAGTTGCGTGACCTAAATGTATCTCACGAAGAGGCTCATAAGACAACCAATGATCAACTAGCCCAACCTTATTCTAATATATTGCATTTGACGACACAGATCTCCCAAGTGGAACAGCGGGTCTCTGACCTTGAAGACACTCATCGCGAACATGCAATGGTGGCAAGTCAGACCCAGGCTTAGCTTGAGGAACTCCAATTTAAACTGGATGACATTGAAAATCGATCTAGGCATTCTAATTTGAGATTCGTCAGAATCCCTGAAGAACTAGAAGCTACATCCTCAGTTGCAAAAGTGATAACCAACTTAATGCATATGTTCATTCTTCCTGACAAGATCACAGTCTTTCCAGATCGTACCATCCTGCAGGCCCATAGGGTTCCATCAGAACGGTCCTATAATTCCAAATATCCACGCACTATCTTGGTCAATTTCGGCGACTACAGGATAAAGGAACAGATTCTATCTCAAGCTATTAAAATGAGGACTTCAAATTCGAGGGTGACTTTTTGTTTCGGGTGTTCTCTGACATGTCCATACCTACAGCACATCGACAATGTAAATTTGTTAGCCTTATTGATGACTTTAAGAAATTGGGGACCCCTGAAGGCATAGTGCAACTTGAAAAACTGATGGTTTTTCATAGGGGCCAGGCCCATGTTTTGCTAAGTGTTCAACAGGTAAAAGACTTTCTTGCCTCCCTCAAGAAGTAATGTTTGTACTAGGGGAAATTTTAAGAGTAAGGCAAGATGTTACTAGGTCATCAGGCAAGAGGTGACTCGTGTTATGGTTCTAATAGCTAAACTCCTATGGCTTTTTTTGTAACTTGTATGCATTCTCATGGCCTACACTTGCTTTCTCCTCCAGACACAGACCTAATGGGTGCCATGTCAGTGCTCTCCTATCAGGTGTTTGGGGGGGTATGTCACTAAGGGGTTTTGGGCACACTAGGAGGGCAAGGCTATGACTGGTAGGCCCTGTTTTCATGGGTGGCGGGGTGGGAGCACTTGGTTGCTGGTTCCCTGCACAGGGCGGGTGAAAAGAGCAGGTCATAAACACAAGGAAATTAGTAACTCATGGTCTAGAATGATTGTGCTGAGAAAGAATTGTTTGTTGAGGGTACAAATCATCAAGAATACGCTTTGTACTCTCATGAATAGGTTGTTAGACCAGGTCCAGTGCCAACAGGCTCTTAAAAACTCTTATCTTCTTACAAAATGAGTAATAGTCAAACCAGTACATACTCTTCTGGGTTTTTCAAAATTGCTTCATGCAATGCAAATGGGCTGAATAATCTACGTAATTTTAGAGTAATAGTCCATTGGTTGAGATCCTCCCTTGCCCTGGTGATTCTATTACAGGAAACACATTTTAAACAACAGGCAAATTGTCCTAGCATCCTGAACTTCATTTCTCATTCCTTTTTTGCCTCTGCCACTGCAGCCGTCTGTGGAGTGGCAGTTCTGTTCACACGGGACTTCCAAGGAGAAGTTCTCGAGGTCTATTGTGATCCTCAAGCAAGATGGATAGTAGTTAGCGTCAAGGTAGGAAGGCAAATAATGCATAAAACTAGCTTCTATGGACCCACAGAAGATGAAACTACCTCTCTGGAAAGTCTCTATGATTTTTTAAGCATACTTCCTGGCCTCTTGGTAGTCGGCGGTGGTTTTAATATAATTCAAGATATGAATCTTGATGTCTCCCGCAAAAATCGTTCACAAAACAAGCTGCGAGCACACCGTTTTTTGACAAAATGTATCCGCGATCTGGCTCTGCAGGAGCCTTGGCGGCTGGACAATCAACAAGCTCAATATTATACATGTTTTTCAAAAAATGTTAACTCAGCATCAAGAATCGATTTCTTTTTAGTATCACATTCTTGGGATAGAGCCGGCTCCAACATAATATCCAACCCTTTTTCGGATCACTCCGTTCCATTGGTGCAACTATCGTCCTCTGATCAGCACTTAACCAATGAAGTCTGGATCTCTATCAGTTGCCGAAGTTTTGGACTAAAAATGAAGCAACTGCCTTTATCTTTGCTATATGGGAGTCATGTAAGGCACGTTTTAGAGGGGAAGCCATAGCTTTTAATGCCTTTCTTAGAAAAGCCAAGACAGAAAAAGTAAATAGCCTCCATCAGGAATTCCATCACGTCATGCGCCTGCACCAGTAACACAGTGATCACAAGTCATGGACTCGCCTCTATGATGCTAAAACGCAATTGAAGAATTTTTTCTCAGAACAAGAGATTGTTAATCATCATGCATGTTTTCAGCCTTACTACAAAGAGAGTGAGCATGTAGGTACATTTTTGGCACACTATATTAAAAAAATTCAGAATGCTTCTTTAATCAAATAACTTTTTGACGAGTCCCAGGGGAGCACTGTGGACCAAGCCATGGAGATAGGAAAGGTGTTTCTAGCTCACTATACAAATATCTATGCTCCCAAGTCAACTACATGCGATGAGCTCATTAATGAATATCTTGAATCAGTCTCTCTACCGAGTCTTGACCAAGAACTTCAATCTGCACTGCTGCAGCCGATCTCTAAATCAGAGGTAGCGTAAGCCATTAGGACCTTTCCAAATGGCAAAGCTGCCAGGGCACATGGTCTTACAGTGGAGTTGTACAAAATTCAGTCTCAGCAGATTGAAGCAATCCTAGCCATACTTTTGAATGCAATACTTAATGGAGAAGAAGTACCTAGTTCATTTCACCGGGCAGTAATTGTCAGCCTTCTTAAGAAAGACAAGCCTAGTGAAAAACCTGATTCTTATCGCCCTATTAGTCTTCTTAATAATGACTATTAGATACTTGTGAAAATTTGGACAGCTGGCATTACACCCCTAGCCCAGGGTCTTATTCACCATCACCAGTGTGGGTTTCTCCCGGGATGGTTCATCTCCACTAAGACTAACTACCTGCTCCAGGCAATTGACTATTATTCTACTAATAAAATTAAAGCAGCTGTAATAATGCTCAATGCAGAAAAAGCTTTTTGACCCTGTACAATGGGTGCTCCTTTTTGCCATACTCCAAAAGTTCAAATTTCTTAATAAAATAGTCAAATTTTTCCTCTAACCTTTACCAAGGGGCAGAGGCCAACATCTTAGTCAATTCACGAGTAGTCTGTAAGGCTTTGTTTGATGTGGCGTGGGACTCGGCAGGGATGCCTTTTGTCCCCGGTCCTTTTCACTCTTTTTATCGAGCCATTGGCTTCTGATTTGAGGCAGGATAACTCTATAAAACCCCTGATGCCAGGTGCACCCAAGCTAAAACGTTTTGCGAATGATGCAGTCATGTACCTTGCAGCCAATTAGCAGAAGATTGAGAAGGTCTTTAGTAAAATCCAAGCATTTTTCAATTTGTGAGGCTATCAGAGTAATAAATCCAAATTTGAGGCAGTGCTTTATAATGCTCAAGGTTCAATTTTGCCAGCCGAGATGAAAATTGATTATCGGACCCCTTGCCCTATCAGATATCTTTGTATCTATGTCACTCAAACCATGGCTGACCTTTACTCAATGAACTATCTCCCCACTGTTAAGAAAGGACAGGCTATTATGCTTAAATGGCAGAATGCACCATTAACGATAATTGGCCGCATTGCCTTGATCAAAATTATGATACTACCTTTATTCTTACTTATATTTCCTAACGGTCTGATCAAGGCTCCCCAAAAGTTCTTCAAGGATCCGAATGTAATGTTACGTGAATTTATTTGGTCAAATAAAGAGCCTCGCACTCGGCTTGAGACAGTTCAGTTGACTATAGAGGACGGAGGCCTAGCTTTACCCGATTAAAAAAAATATTATGATGTGACTTACATAGATTGGATTGTAAGTGCTGCTTCTACATACCATGTTGACTTGAACTTCTATTTGAAACAGATGCTTCTTGAAAATAACATTCATTTATCTCATTTTCTTAAAATGCCACAGCTCCCGAAACGTACAAGATATAAGATCCCAAACCTTCTGTGGTCCAGAGGTGTAGAACTCCAACAAAGCTATCAATTTACTCTGTTCCATCCAACTATTTCCCTAAGAGAAGCTGTTGAATTTGGGCTTCCTCTCGCTACCAAAGCTCTAAATGTCTGGGAAAATCTGGGGTTGGGAAAGCACCAGGATTTCCTAGCAGGGGATAGTGTCATAACATGGGCACAACTCAAAATTAGCAATCTAGCTATTCCAGCACGAGCAAGCTTTTCTTATTTTCAGATATTTCACTTCATCCAACAAAAGGGCTCCATAGGCCAATATTCAGCCGATTCATTCTCTTTCAGAATTACACAAGCCATGTGGGTTCAGAAACGGCAGGGGTTGGTAACTGGTACAGTATCCTTCTATAAGAATTGCCAGCTAAAGCTCTCCCTCCTGCACTAGGCAAAATTGCAGCTGCTACAGCTTGCAGGATTGATTCCCAGACATGGACACACTATATTACCTATTACTCTAAAGCTTTAAGAGGTGCAAATTTTAAAAGAAGGTCACTTTTTATAAAGTCAATGCTCTACTCTACTCCGTGCAACTTAATAAGATGGTTCCATCAATTTCAAGCAATTGCTTCTGATGCCACTGTGAGGTTTGGGATTGGCTTCATATCTGTTATCTTTGCCCTCAATTTTTGGGTCCAAATTTTCCAATCGATTAGTTCGAAACTTCAGGTAGGGCTAACACCAGAACCATTGGGGGCACTTTTTGGCATTTCTAGTCATCCCGGGATGGCCAAATGCGCACAGCAATACTTCTTTATTGCAACATTGATTGTGAAATCCCTGATCTTACAACAATGGAAGACCCCCAACTTTTAGCATATGATCTCTGGGAGAAGAAAATTAAATCTGTCCAAGCTAAAGAAATTCTGTATGCACAAAGAATTGGGGCCACACAGAAGTATCATTCTATATGGGAAAAGGCTTCATCTTCAGTTTGATGTAGAATTAAATCCAAATTCAATGTACAATGCATTAACACATTTTAACAAATTACTAGATTATTATTACTGTGTAAAAGAAGTGCATCAAAACGCAGCACAAAGTACTGCACTGTATTGGTCTTTATGAATATTTCATATTTGTGATTTGTAATTTTGATGCCTTAATGTCACACCTGCTTGTATATGCTTAATAAAACTATTTGTATAAAAAGACTGTGGTTGCCTACCAATAGTCTGTTGTTTTTTAAGGTTAATCTGGGTCAGTCGTAAGAAGCCCACTTACCTGGCTACAGAAGATAAAGAGTCAAAGAGCTAGGATGGTACTAGAAGGAGAAATACTGCAATGAAGTATAAGCCCCTCTTCTACATATTGACACACCTTGCTGTTTAAGAAAGCAAGCCTTTTTTGTGTAAATCTCAATGGATTGTGCAGATTGCTTCAAAATGCACTTTCTTTCCTACTCACACCCAATTTAAGAATTGAAGAGACTGTTGATATATGCCCCTGTACTGACCTGGATACATCCGGCTGCATTTAGCAAAATGTGGATTTCTTTGTGACTATTGAGGCCATCCCAAGTAAGTGTTTTTTTTTTTTAAGTCAAATTTGGATACGTGGTGATCCTTATTTGAACACTATGTTGAAAAGTCCTCTTCGGATGAGAAATCCTATTGAGTCTGACGTGGAATAAGCCCTTTTATACAATATACAATACTTGTAACTTGAAATTCCCATGTGATGACATAGATGAGGTTTTCTTCTGTAGAAGCACTTTTGTCCAGCAGCATGGGGCTCTTGTAAAAAACCCAGAGAAGCACAATGGTGCTTTTTTGTTGTCTCTTGTCTTTCAGCACATTCTAATTTGACATATAATTAATTTATTTTTACCACTTCATTGAACCACATCACTGACACGTATTTTACATTTTGTTATGGAAGTTGCTCTATGAAAACGTTTAGCTTCTCCAGCTCTGATTCCATGCAGACAGATGAGTAATCCAACAAGCGTGGGATGTCAGGCTGCTTGGAATTGACTGCAGAAGGTTCAACACTACCACTCATGGCTTCTCTTAGCCCTCACTGGCACCTGGGAAATGCCAGAACAGTCATGCACTACCCAATCCTTCCTACCAGGTGGCCATTCTATTATGGTGTGACTTCCATTACATGTGGAATGTAGTCCAGACCTTTCATTTGCCCATCACCTAGAAGTGCAGTATTAAGAAGTGAAACTTTCAGCAGTCAGTGAATGAACAGTGAGTGACACTGTGTGGAAGCAAAGTGATAGCGCCTACCTAACTTCCTTAAGTGGCAGTGGGAATGTTGTCCTGGTGTCATACAAGGACCTATTCATGTGCTTTTATTTCTAAACTTCACTAACTTCATACTTCACAAAGCTTGTTAAGTTAAAAAGAAAACCAAGAAGGAAGCAAAGAGAAGCTTAACAGCAGCCAAGCATAGATCTATAGATGGTTTTGCCACAGAAGCTCAGGAAGCAGCAAGCCATGGAAACTTGAAAGAACTCTGTTACAAAACAAGGAAACTTTCTGGCAGAAACAGCAAGGCAGAAAGACCTGTTGAAGACAAAGCAGGGAAGACAATCATGGGTAATGAAGGCCAGCAATGAAGATGGGTGGAGCCCTTGAATAGCTGCTGAACCAGCACATGCCTCAGTCTCCACTAGACATGCAGCCAGCTGACAAGGACTTGCCAATCCACTGCAGCAGACCAACCAAAAAGGAAATATGGCAAGCCATCAAACATTTGAGAGATGAGACGGCAGCAAGACCTGACATCATTCCTGCAGAGGCACTGAATGAAGACATTGAAACAATAGACATGCTCTACCATATGTTTGAAAAGGTCTGGAAGCAGATAAAAGGTGCGATCAGACTGGAAGGAAGGATATCTTCTCAAGATCCCCAAGAAAGGTTACCCGAGTAACTACGCAAACTACAGAGGAATTACTCTTCTATGAACCCCAGACAGAATGTTCAACAGAGTCATCCTGAACAGAATGAAGAAGCAAGTTAATGCTCAGTTGAGAGACCAGCAATATGGCTTCCACAAAGATAGATCCTGCACAGATCAGGCTGCAAACCTGCTCATCATCACTGAGCAGTCAATGGAGTGGCACTCACCCTTTATGTCAACTTAATCAACTATGATAAGGCATTCAACTTCATGGACAGAGAGACCCTTTGGAAACTACTCCGCCTCTAGGATGTTCCAGATAAACTCCTAAGAGTCATCAAGAACTCCTGCATGGGAATGACCTGCAAAGTACTTCATGGAGGACAATGCACAGAAGCCTTCTAAGTGAGGACCAGAGATGGGTCGTCATTTCTCTTCCTGCTGGCCATACACTGGATTGTGAAGACATCCACAGTAAGGAGAAGAAATGTAATCCAGTGGACACCTTGGATGTAGCTCAACAACCTGCACTTTGCAGACGACGGGGCCTACACTCCCATACCCATCTGAAGATGCAAGAGAAGACCGACAATGTAGCAGTCACATCAGCACAACTTGGCCTCAACATCTACAGTGGAAAAACTAAGATCCTGAAGGCTAACATGGTCAGCACAACTGCAGTCACTTTTGCAAGCAATGTACTGGAAGAGGTTGAGGCCTTCACCTACCTAGGCAGTGCCATAGACAAGCAGGGCAGCACAGATGCCGGCATCAAGGCAAGATTTGGCTAAGCAAAGGCTGCCTTTATTCAGCCAAAAAAGATCCGGACCTCCAAGGAACTAATGCTGCAAACCAAGATCAGGCTTTTTAACATAAAACCAGCCCTTCTGTATGAAGCCGAAACATTGAGGTCAACAGTGACCACTACCAACAAAGTCCAGACCTTCATCAATCTCTGTCTTAGAAAAATCCTAAAAATGTGCTGGACAAACACCATCAGCAACAACGACCTGTGGCAGCAGACTTTCCAACTCCCCGCTCATAAAGAAATCATGAAAAGACGCTGGTGCTGGACAGGTCACACCCTCTTCAAGCCTGCATCAAACAAAAGCAAACAAGTCCTGACCTGGAACCCTAAAGGGAAAAGGAAAACATGAAGGCCAATAAACACCTGGCACTGAGACATCCAGGCTGACTACAAGGAGATGGGTTACACCTGGAGTCAGTTTGAAAGAAAAGCCCATGACAGAGATTGCTAGAGAATCATGGTTGATGACCTATACCCCAGGAGGGGTAGTAGGTATATGTAACTAAGAAAGTAATATGAAGTTGAAAAAACTTTGACTTTGCACCTAACAATTATAGATCTTCTGTAATCCAATTCTTAATATGTGTGGTAAAGAAATGTAAATGGTAAAATGACTTCTGTCTCATGAGCTCTGCTAATGAAAATAATGCACCTGTTTCTGCTCCCTTATTCACTAGTGAGGTAACCTCCCTAGAAAGAAATTATCTTTATTAGTAAATCATGGTTCTCTCTACATTGTTACTCTATAGGGATTACTGTCAGTCGGTATTGCAGTTATGCTTTACCATCAGTTGTAAGGCAAAACTGCTGCGAGTAAACACCTTCTGGGTTGTTACTACTAACACTAAAACATTGAGGTAGAGAAATACATGCATTTATATAGCAGCTACACAAATAATACTGTGCTCATATGTGCCACCAGGTAATGAAAAACACTACTGATCAAGAAATCCATTTTAATTTCAGGGGCATAGTCTCTGCAAGACAAAACATCCCTTATCATTGCATGAATGGGCAGTGATAGCGCATAAACAAGTAGAAATTAGTCATAGGGTTAAGTATATCCCCTGTAGGCAGTATTATTTTCAGTAATGTGGATTATGTATTTGTTGGTCGCAAGAATGCATTTACCACCAGCTTTCATATTATCACCAGTTGTAAACTGCCAAACAGGAATTTACTAGCAGTAGCAATAAGTAGCCAAACCTTAGTAAACTGACTGGGTACACCAGAGCACCAGCCCCCAGATCAAAATCACCACAGACTGCCATCCCTCACTACACTATTCTTTCCGGTCTCCGGACTTGCTGCCCTCCATGGCAAGAACATCATGTGATGGAGAAAACAGCCTAATTGTGCGAGCCGTGGAGTAATTTCGCCTTGGTGAAAATGGATCAAGACGGGTAAAGCTGGTGAAAGTTATATAAAATCGATAACCATTTTCCTCCGTTTGCCAGGGTGAAATGCTCTCAATTTGATTACTTTCTCTAGTGACGTTCCATTTTACCCACCCGTAAACTTCCTACTGCATTTTAAGGTCTAATATCTTTGAGCAGAATGTGTTGAATGACATCTGAATGTTAAATCCACATTTACAAATGTCACTGTTTTTTAAGAAGTATTTTAATCTCTAGTCCGTGACCCTTCAAAAACAGATTGTAAACATTTAAAATTATCGCAATACAGTTGTATTTTGCTAAAAGTTGAATTATATCAAATGTGCCATTTGTCCACTGAGAACTACACTATTTCATTTGATGTTTTTATTGCCCTCTCTATCTTTTGAGAGAATTAAAGTGTAATTGCATTTCCTTAGATGGAAATATAAAACAAAAAAAAACTCTGTTGGGGGTGAAGTTCATTCAGACTTATCACATGTCTACTAAATGACTGGTCTGGCAGTCGTGGGATTTCCTGTTCCAGTACTTAACTGTAAATCAGTGTAATCCGCATCACAGAACACGTTATGCTGCTGTAACGGGAAACCTTTCAGTGCTCACCGCTGTGTTTACATAAAGATGCAGCATTATAGATACATCACATTTTGTGGACATAGCATAAATCCATCTAAATACTGCAGATTAAAAAGTGTGCCTTCATAACCCTACCACTTAACTGTTAGTAATATGCCCTTGGCAATTAATCACAGAACAGTGGACATGGGCTTCACGTTTCTCAGATCGCGTGCCTACTGTAGAACATAACTGGTGAAGTGAGACTTTTTTTAAAATACTAGCTAAGTAATAAATAGTACAGCATTTATAGTAATGTAGATTTCATAAAAGAAATGCATCTTTAGTAATTTCCTTCTTCGACGAAAACTCGTTAAAAAACGCCTATTCATTTGACTAACTAGAATATGCTTTTGTATTGCTGCCAATGAGACTGAGCCTAATTTACACAGAGTATGGAGTAGGTTACATCATAGATGGGCCTTTTAGTATTCTGAATTCAGATGTGTCGACTATCACTATCTCTGCCTCTTACACAAATTAGATGTCTAGTCAAAATGTATGCATTGAGGTGCGTGTTTGCAGACTCAAAATTTACAACGGCATCATGTATCACTCAATTTAATCTCTCTCCTCAATGTAAGAAAATATCGCCAAATTTCCACAGCCACGTCAACTAGTCAGAGTTTAAAGGGGATTTTAATTGGGAAGAAGAGAAACAATTTGTAAAGTTTGTAAAGGTTCCCCAAACACCTGGATAGTACTCTGCTAGCTTACTCCCCAAATCATTCATGTGAAATTATTTTTTATCAAAACACATTCATTTTTATTCCTATTCCTCGATTTAACCCGGAAGGGGACTCACCATTCATCAGCATATCGGGCTACGCTGATGTCATGCGACTAAGCAGCAGATAAACCAAAGGTAGCTGTTATATTTAATCCATAGAACAATACTGACGGCAAGCATAGCAATGGATTGAGGAATTTTTTGAGGGAATAATTCACATAATTTCTTAAGACTATCACTGGCCTTGCAGTCGCATTCCTTACTTATGTCTTCGATGTACATCTTGTTTCCGAAAGTATATATCTATGATAATTGTACTGAATAGCGACCCCCAGTATATTGTGGTACAAGAATATTGAGTACAGTATATTGAGGGTCAAAGGGCCTGATTTAATAGCCCCTAGCGTCATCCTAACGACAAATTAACGTCATTTTGTTTTACACTAACGTGGCGTTAGATGGCCAAAAACGCTGTGCCATATTTATAAAGCATTGCGCCACTTTGTAACCCTTTGCGCTACATTATGCCTGCGCCAGGCATAATGTATGCAAAGGGGGCGTTCCCCCATTAGGGGGACCAAAAAAGATGGAGCATGGAAATCTAAGAGATTTTCTTGCACCATTTTTCTCTGCATTTTTAACACCTACTTGGAGCAGGTATTAAAAGGGGGCATGCCATTGAATGCAATGGGCACCTATGTGCTTTGCAGGAGTAGTGCCAACATTTTGGCACTACTCCTGCAGCACGCATCAATAACGTAAAAAAATGACGCTATTGCCCACTACCCTGCACCATTGTGGCTGTAGTGATGTGTTAATGGGCGCAAGGAAAGTGGTGCTCCACCCAGTGCAGCACCACCTTCCTTAAATCAGGACCAAAAGATCAAAAAAGTAAGTGCATATACAGAATTATAGATTTACTATTCCTAACTTCACATGTTCATGCCTTGAAGATATATGGGTGTCATAGGTACATCTATATGGAATAAGACATTGAAAATCTCGATTTACCTAGAAACTTATAAAAATAACACCCTGTCATATATACTATGGCCCTAATTATGACCCTGGCAGTCATGCACACACAACACCACCGCCCCTTCCCGCCCCCCCTCCTGTCGGATGATCAACTTACCTTGTCCGATGAGGAAGTTGTCCGCCAGGGACCAGGACCCAGCACTTTCACATCTGGCAGCGCCCGCATCAGGACACTGCCACGCGGTATTACTGCTCATAATATGTCGGGCGGGGTCCTATTGACGTGGCAGTGATGGCAGTGAAACTACCTCTGTGCCGCCAACCGCCAGCATGACTGATGACGGATTTTCACCCAAATTGTGGCATAAATCCTTCAGTACTTATAATATCGTGGTCGGAAGACCGCCAGCACCGGCAGTCTTCTGGTGCCCGAGGCACCAGCGTTCTTTGTAAAAGACCGCCGAAGTTGTAATGAGGGCCTACATGTGCCCAGCTCCTCAAGAAGAATTTATTGCTATTGTGGCGGATAAACTGCCTAATCTTGTAGATACTGAGCAAAACCAGCATCAATGATTCCAGAAGGCAAGCTAAGCTTCATCTGCATTGGTGTATAGTTAAACCTACAAGGGTATTGAGCTTTCCCTTTCATTAACATGCTTAACCAACATATCTCATTTAGGAGCTTAAACCATCAGGCACGGTTCCTCCTCTATGGCGGAGAAGCGTTGCCCCCCTGCCAGCAGCAGCAGCTGCAAAACTTTTACTACAAAACGAGAATAACCCACGTTTATTATCATTTTGTACTAAAAGGGTGGGCCACGGGCTATGATGGGAACCAGGGGGAGTGCTCAGCACTCCCACTCCGTGCACATATGTGTTTGGCCAGCCGTCTCGGGCCGGCCAAACACACATGCACACTGGGCTCTCTCCAGCCTGGCAACAGAGTGGCTGGGCTGGAGAGAGCTGGCACAGGCTCCCAGTCTGCCTGGGAGCACCCTGGCTGGACGCTCCCAGCCAATCCGAAAACTGCTATCAGCAGAACGACCTAGATTAGACAGCAGAATAAAATACAATTGTAATGTGCTACACATTAACAGATGCCATGCGTTCAGTGCGGCCAAACTAGAGCAGCGTGCCACATCAGATCATTTAGTCAAGTCAAATGCTCCAAGAGTACTATGGCTGGATCTGGGACCGAGGTTGTGATTTGACCACTGGACAATACTTAGTAATGGCTTCCAAGGGGTGACAGTGGTAAAAAAAGCCAGTGGTGTTCAAAAGGTGCCATGGGCCCTAAAGTAAACAAAGATAATGGGTCGCTTGTCTAGTAATTGAGAGTCAAAATTGTGGTGCAGCTTGCCACTCACACCTATGTGCCAGCATTACACCTGCTGTAGTAATGAAAGGTACACCCATCCGCAGTCTGCCAACGACTGTGCTTTCAAACCCATCCCTGAACACAGGCATCTGTAGGGAACTGAAAGGGTGAAGATTCCATTAAAATTTGATAATCTAATCTACAAAGCAAACTTTCTATCAGACCTCATGTAGGTGCTGAAAAACTGGAATCTATTTCCACTGTCTGGGGGTGTTTTACTGTGTGTTGTATGCCATAAATGAAACATATTTAATCAATTTTTAGCAATGTTAACTGTAAGCATCAAGGATGTAGTTTCCCAAATGAGTGTGCCAAAAAACAATATAGGGTCTATGCTAAATGCTCACTGGCAGCTGAAGCATGTCTAACATTCTGTGTTTTGTGGGTGTGCTTATTTTCAAACAACCAAGGGCATGTTTTCCACTCCCTCACCCCATCATGAATGGACATGGAGTGCCTCATTTCTCATGTGCTGCAGCACAGTGCTACATTATAGGCAGACAAAAGCAATGCTAAAAGAGTTATGCTCCAGGGGAGGGACAAACGTAGAACAGAGAAGAAGGCTACCAGTTAAACTGAGATTGAAAAGAAAGTCATCTACTTTGTAAAGGGAAATTGCTGGCAGATTAGCCTAAAAACTTCTTTACCTACATGTTGCTGGGGCCCAGCAGTTTTTAAAGGGGGACACATGCCAGGGAGCACTCCCTCTATTTCTGGTTAGTGCGACTGGCATCTGAAGTCACAATGTCCATGTAGAATGTGTGACATCATAACATGATTTTGCGTTGGGAAATAACAGTATATTATGTAGCCAGCATCTTCCTCATGTCTCAGAAAGAAGTGGATTTGGCAACCTCATTCAAAACTTCTACAAAATAATAAAGTAACCAATGTAAGTGTAATTGTAATCCACCCAAAATAGAATGTTGAAAGTAAGACAAATATTGATGCATCACCAAATAATATGGATTTATGTTTATAATCATTTAAAAGACATAGGGCCCGATTATGACTTCAGCAGACGGAAAAGTCCGTCCTCTGAAGTTCTGATGGGAGGGTTGCCACCAATGTGGCTGTCTCACCGCTCGGGTCATTATGAGTTTCCTGCTGGGTCAGTGGGCGGGAACACAGTTTCCACCCGCTGGTCCAACAGAAAACGGCCTACAGCATTGTCTCTGGCTTGTAATCGAGCCAGCGGCAATGCCTTAATGTATAGGGTGCACCAGCACCCGTTGCAAAGTTCACTGTCTGCTTTGCAGTGAACTTTGCCACAGAGCTGGCCGGGGGGGGCTGCAGTGCTGAAGCCAAGTGCATGGGCAGTGCAGGGGCCCCCCTGGATCCCCCTGCACCCTGACTCTGCCAGCAGTTTCATGGCTGTGTTACAGCCATGAAACTGGTGGTGGAGAAGGGAGTCCTAATCCCTAGGGCAGCGCTGCTTGCAGCGCTTCCCTGGTGGATTAGGACCGCCAGCAACGCCACACCATAGTGCAGATGAAAATTGGCGGTGCAGGCCGTCAGACCGCAGTGCTCCCACTATGGTCATAATGCGGCACTTGGACCGCCACATTGGCCGCGGTCTGACTGACGCCGCCACCATGTCAGTCTTAAGACCGCCAGGGTCGTAATGAGGACCATAGTCGTCAATGAGCATCTAGAATGTATGCCATTGAATGCTTTCGCTTATGGGTATGGAGAAACTAATTTCCGTAGGAGTCGTGCTATTGGTTGCACATTTGCATTCTAGGGATGCCATAATTCATGCTGATAATATGTGCTGCCAACTATACATCTGTCCTTATTCTTTTTGTAGCAGAAATTGAGAGATGCTGAAACTGATACCTTTGCCCTGTAACTGCTCAATAATGGCCCATCTGAGGATATTCTCTGTGTGGCCAAAGCTGATGAAGTGGTTGTTGGTCATAAGACTGGCGTATTTCTTGCATCTTATGTTGCTCCTGTGTTCTAATATGAAAGTCTGTGTTTTTGAGTGGTAATGCCAATATATTTAAGGCCACAAAAACAAGTGTTCATGCAGCTCATGTTGTCTGAATTGCAATGTATGTATTTCCCCAATTGCCATAGTTCATGCCTGCCAAGGTCAATAGTGTTTGTGGATGTGGCACAAGAATATATACTTCACCTTCCACAGAGAACACGTCCCATCACCGGTGGCAGCCCAGAAAGTGTTGCGTCAGTAAAATCAGGTTTGTGTTCTGACGGACCAGTATGTATGAGGAAGTCCCTTAAATTAGCGTTCTCTTAAAGGAGAACATTTGAACATTTGTTGTTTCCATGTTTAGTTCAGTATATGCCATTTTGATTAATTACTCTGTTTTATGCGTTTGTAGAATGTGCTGAATGCTGTTACATATAGGCCGGTCATACTTGCTCTTTGGAAATGTCACTAGTACAGCTTCACTGTTATTATCATTATCAATATTCTCATTTTTTGTGCTGTTCGCAATCTGACTATAATATTTATATCTGTCAGCTTATATAAAGGGACTACTGCCTGTTTTTCAAAGTCACACTTTTTAGAACAGTTCCTACAAAATCTCAGAAGCTGTCACCAACAAACAGGGAGCAGAAGAAGATTGTACTATGGTCTGCCACAATGGCATTAATAACACTCTTTTCTTGGTCTCTGACGATTTTATTATTTCTACCTTCAACAGTGTGTGACTACAAAGTATTGCCTTTTACCCTCCCATATGTGGCCAGAATTCCCCTGGTGTATCAGTGAGTTAGAATTACTTTCCAATCATTGTTTATCACCCTGTCTCCTATTTTACATCATGCATGATACTGCACAATGTGAGATTGCAGTGAAAGTATGCGCACATGCATTATTTTCAGTACACCTTAAATACTCACATGACCTTGGCATAAAGAATCTTGTGTCAGACTAAGACAAATTATAGTGCTCCTGATTCCATTATACTTCTACGTATTATCCCCATGTGATCACAAATAAGTATGTGTGCATGTAGTCTATATGGTGTGACACAGTCCTCCACCATACAATTACTGTAAGAGGCAGGGTGGTCTAAGACAAGGGATCAAGGGGGTCATTCTAACCCTGGCGGTCGGTGACCGCCAGGGCTAAAATGATGGAAGCACCGCCAACAGGCTGGCGGTGCTTCCTTGGCCATTCTGACCGCGGCGGTAAAGCCTCGGTCAGAAAAGGGCAACTGGCGGTTTCCCGCCGGTTTACCCCTGGCCCAGGGAATCCTCCATGGCGGCGCTGCTTGCAGCGCCGCCATGGGGATTCCAACCCCCTTACCGCCATCCTGTTCCTGGCGGTTTTCACCGCCAGGAACAGGATGGCGGTAACGGGTGTCGTGGGGCCCCTGGGGCCCCTGGGGGCCCCTGTAGTGCCCATGCCACTGGCATGGGCACTAAGATTTTCAGTGTCTGCAAAGCAGACACTGAAAATCGCGACGGGTGCCACTGCACCCGTCGCACCCCTTCGACTCCGCCGGCTCCATTCGGAGCCGGCATCCTCGTAGAAGGGGGTTTCCCGCTGGGCCGGCGGGCGGCCTTCTGGCGGTCGCCCGCCGGCCCAGCGGGAAAGCCAGAATGGCTGCCGCGGTCTTTTGACCGCGGTGCGGTCATTCGGCGGTTCCAGCTTGGCGGGCGGCGACCACCGCCCGCCAATGTAGGAATGACCCCCCAAGTCTTGAGAAAGGCAACTGACTCAGTTGAGCTTGACTGAAACATATAGACTCAACATTCAATGCTGGAAAAATTGTAATTCCTGGGCATCTGTCTAAGATTAAACTTACGTTGAGGAGCTGTCTAGGTAATTTTGCCTCCTACATAACATCCAGGAACATCTTGTATATGAAACAGATCAGAAGCTCCCAAATGTGGTTGAGCCCATTCAGGTACAATTCTGTCTTGGATACGAAGGGGACCAGAGAATGAAGAATGACATGGACCTTGGGTGTGGGTTCCACATCCCAAAATAATTGAATTTCGTAGATACAAGAACTACTTTACAGTCAAATTTCCTCTAGGTTGGCTACACGTTGGAGTAAATTTTAACCAGAACATAGGGTGTTGTAAACCTTACTACATGATGAGTGAATATTGTAAGTCTAACTACTTAGGATGGTGCAGTGTTACTTAAGATGGAAAACCCTCCACCATTAATGGTGTCATGCTTCATCATCAGGACTGCTTCATTCAGAACAAGCAACTTACTTGTCGTTATGGGTGCTCCATAGAATGATCTCTAATGGGAGTTTTTTCAATGATAGATGAGAATTTTGAAATGAGATACAGATAGTTTACAAGATTAATATTACCTGGAGGTCAACTAATTGCAGTTTTATTATGACTTAAATGATAAGTGGAGTTCTATGCAGTCTTTGTGAATACCTCAGCACATAAGAGATGGGACCTGTATAGGTGTAGCTGTCACCCACAACGTTCTGATTTACATTTAAGAGTATGTGAAACAGTTCTACATGAACAATAGTTCAAACAGTTACAAATATCTTTGTGAAATGAGCCCAAAGTCTTCAGACCCTTGTGTAGGAGGATCACCCCTTGCCTTGTACAAGCACTCCACAACAATCCAGAAACAAAACCACAGTATGCAAGCAGGCAATTACAGCCCGGGCCAGCCAAAGGCCTTGTCTCTTACAGACAACTAACCTTGATTTATTACAAACCTCCCTGTCTTTCCTTAAATTATACATCTATCCATACACTCTTGTTATTACTGCTGAATGTACATTTCCACTATTTAGCCTAATGTAATTATCAAATTTCAGTATTTTGAATATAGCAGTTCTACCATCAAGGCATTGTTAGAGCCCCAATCAATGGTATTTATGGAACATCTCAATTCACAGCTATCCACATTATCTTTCTCTTTGGGTAACAACTTTAGCATTCTGTAAGTTTGTGCATGCTGGAGTAGCTTTGACTAAATATGGACATAAACTGCCATCGTGCTTGTTCAGCTGAAAGCCATACCTCTGATAAGCAAAAGGAGGAAACTTGGCAATGATGACTTAAAGTCACCATTGAAGCACATTTCTCTGTCAAAAAACCTGCTTTAAAAACAATGATAATTCTGATTTAGTATATGTTGAGGGTTGATCCACCACATATCTTTGACTAACATTGGAGGTGTTCCTGTGAAGGACTTTGCAGACAGAACCACTCATATTTAATTTTCCCTCATGAGAACTAAACATGAATGAATGCCTGAGCTTGCTAAAAATAAAAACATATGAAATGTGTGTTTTTCATCTCGAATATATGAGGCAATAGATTGTGTTACTGCTTTGTTTAAAATATGTCAAGTGTTTCAAAGATCCCTTATGCCTTGCCTATGGTAAAGAATAGTGCTACATAACTAAACAAAATATTAGTGAACAATGCCTTTAACTAATAGGTGTTGCTCTAGAGACATCCTTTTCATTAAAAGGGCAAAACATTCTATTTCATAGTCTAAAAGGAAGGAAATAGGATAACTCAGTAGAACAGTAAGCAGTGACCCTGCTGGTCCCTGAGTGCTACCTGTTTCTAGAGACCCTAAACTCCTGTTTCTTGAGATTAAACTGAGTCATACATTGCAAACAGCAACAAGCATACCAAATTATTAATAACCTGTGAGAACTATAGCTATAATACTCATGCTTTTTCTCTTCTAGGTTTCCCCGATTTTTTACTTTACACCGGTTAATTATTTAGATACAGGTCGATCAAGTCACGAGCAACATTTCATAGGAACTGAAGATTTAATTTCTTACTTAGATTTTGGTTTATTACCAGTTGCGGCTTGTGACCAGCAGAAGGGGTGGGGCGGCGCGTGGGGGGTGGGAAAGAGGTGGGTCAGGAAAAAAAGCGAAATAATTAAAGAAAAATAATTTAAATACCCACTTACCCCGTCTGCCGCCGTTGCTGCCGCCACTCCATCCATTCCTCTGCAGGCATAGGCTCACAGCCTGCACTGCGCCAATCATGACGCTGCTCAGAGCAGCATCAGGATTGGCTGGGTGCACCCAGCTAGTTCACTCCCAGGCAGACTCGGAGCCTCTGCAGGTTCTCTACAGCCCAGCAACAGAGAGAGCCCAATGCACATGTGTGTTTGGTCGGCCCGAGACGGGTGGCCAAGTTCACATACGCTCTGAGGGGAGTGCTATGTGCACTCCCCTCAAGTGCTCGTCAGAGCCTGTGGCCCGCCCCTTTTCACGAAAATGATAATAAACAACATTTATTATCGTTTTCTTGAAGAGGTTTGCAGCTGCTGCTGCTAGCGGGTGGGAGGGTGATGCTCCTCCACCCTCAAGGAGGAGCAGCCCCTGTTTATTGCTATGATTCAAAGACCATGGTTTCACAGAATGAAAATAAAATGCATCAGACCTGTGTTCTGAAAAACACTTAGGGCGTCATTCCGACCCTGGCGGTCCATGACCGCCAGGGCCGGGGACCGCGGAAGCACCGCCAACAGGCTGGCGGTGCTTCCAGGGCCATTCTGACCGCGGCGGTAAAGCCGTGGTCAGAAAAGGGCAACCAGCGGTTTCCCGCCGGTTTACCCCTGGCCCAAGGAATCCGCCATGGCGGCGCTGCTTGCAGCACCGCCATGGGGATTCCGACCCCCTTCCCGCCATCCTGGTCCTGGCGGTATTTATGGCGGGAACGGGTGTCGTGGAGCCCCTGGGGGCCCCTGCACTGCCCATGCCACAGGCATGGGCAGTGCAGGGGCCCCCTAACAGGGCCCCATAAAGATTTTCAGTGTCTGCTGTGCAGACACTGAAAATCGTGACGGGTGCCACTGCACCCGTCGCACCCCTTCAACTCCGCCGGCTCCATTCGGAGCCGGCTTCATTGTTGAAGGGGCTTTCCCGCTGGGCCGGCGGGTGGCCTTCTGGCGGTCGCCCGCCGGCCCAGCGGGAAAGTCAGAATGACCGCCGCGGTCATTTGACCGCAGTACGGTCTTTTGGCGGTTCCCACCAGGCGGGCGGCTTCCGCCGCCCGCCGGGGTCGGAATGACCCCCTTAATCTGAAAGATTCAACAATTACCAAGTACTGTGATGTCCGTTAGGATCAATGTGTGAAAAGCCAAAGAGAAGCTTTGTGGCAGAAGACAGAGAGGAGAGACGCCAGGCAGAATTGCTTCACCTACTTTTGCTAAAGGCCAATGAGAAAATAGCAGACTATGCTAATATATTGAACAGCAACTTCAATATTCAAAGCAGGTAAAATTAGAGAGGGTGGTGAGGTAACAGGAGAGCAGGGTAAGGCATCAGACTACATAATAATTTAGCTAGGGGTATAGTACTATACAAAGGTAGGGAAGATAAAAAATAGGAAGCTCAGTGCTATAGTTTGAGGAAGAAAGGTGTTTGCATTGAGAGTAAATATATAATTTTGTAAGTGGTATTAAAGACCTTTTTAGGTCTGTGGTTAACCAAGAACGTCTGATTTCACTATATTATATGCATAATATACTTATATAAAGAGGCTTTCAGCCACCACTGTTTATCCATTATGGTCTGTTCACTCACATTTTGTTTCCACCCACTATAGCATACTGAATGGGACGATTGGTCAGCTTACTTCAGCTGTCGGCTTACTTCACTTTGAATGATTGCATTTAGGTCTTTCACAAGGACCACATCTGTACAGAAGGTAGTTCCCTTCAATACCTGTGTTACTGTTATTTCGTTAGTGTGGCCTTTGTTAGTAGAGCCTGATGTGATAGCAGGAAGCTTTCTACCAGATGAGAGCACAGGTCACATAACAGCTTTATCAGTTCCTGTCTCCTGCTAATGTCATTGTAAATTCATTTTGCAGTGGCCTTTGTTTATCTGACTACTGCTTATTCACACCATACCAGTGCTTGCATGAACTTCGAATACAAGTTTATAAGGGTACTCTGTTCCTTCTTTCTGCCCTTCTTTCCTTTGTTCTTTTTCTTTCTTTCTTTCTTTCTTTCTTTCTTTCTTTCTTTCTTTCTTTCTTTCTTTCTTTCTTGTTCTTTCTTTCTCTTTCTTCTTTCTTTTCTTCTCTCAGTTTTTTTCCCTTGTCTGCTTCTTTCTTTGCCTCTTTTCCTCCTGTTCTTTCATTCTTTCCTTCTTTTTTCTTCCTTTGCTTCTTTCTTTCCCTTCTTTTCTTCTTTTTCCTTCCTTCTTTCTTTGTTTGTTTCTTTGTTTGTTTCTTCCTTTCTTTCCTTCTTTCTTTCTTTCTATTTTTCTTTCTTTCTTTCTTTCTTCTTTTCATTCTTTACTTCATTTCTCTCATCCTCTTTCTTTCTTGTATTATTTCCCTCTTTCTTTCTTTTCTTCTTTTTCCTTCCTTCTTTCCTTCTTTCCTTCTTTCTTTCTTTCTTTCTTTCTTTCTTTCTTTCTTTCTTTCTTTCTTTCTTTCTTTCTTTCTCTGTTTACCTCTTTCTCTCTTTCATTCATTCTTTCTTTCTTTCCGCAATACTTCACAATGAGTTACAGCTTGCTGCCCTTTCACAAGGACAAAAACAGCAAGGTGATGGATGGAATGCTTCAATTAAGTCACTGGCAATAGCTTGGGCTGCATCCTGAGCCATTATTTTTTTGCCCACCATGCCACCTCAGTTTGGAGGCAGCATTATGCAAATCAGTCTTGTTCCTGCTCCTCATGGGAACAGTCCTGCCCAAACTGCCAGATCAGGTCTTCTCTGAACCAGAATACAAGTAACCTAGGACTGGTTTCACCCTACTTAGGGTTCTTCAGTCAGGAATAGCTTGGTTCCAGTAGCACAGTGAGCCCGGAACCCACACAGAGGGCATCAAATGCAACAAGGCAATGTATGGAACGCTTGAATTAATCTCAGCCACTCGCAATCGTTCGGGCTGCATTTCAATCCATATTTTTTATGCCCACTATGCCATCTCAGTTTGGACCCATCCAAATTCAAATCAGTCTTGTCCCTGCTCTCATGTGAGCAGTCCAGTCTGAACTGGTTCCAGAAGCACAGTGCACTGGGACCAAAGTCTGGGCATACCTGGTGCACTCAAGCTGAAACCAGCCCTCGTTTGTTTGTGTTCTAGTTCAGGGAAGACCAGACCTGGCAGTTCGGGCTAAACTGTTCTCTTGAGGAGCAGGATCAAGACTGATTTGCATATGGCTGGGTCTAAACTAAAGTGTCATAGTGGGCAAAAACCAATGGTGAATTTGGATGTGGTCCCGAGTGATTGCCAGTGGCTGAGATGCAACCAAGTATACCATCCATCACCTTGTTTTTTTTACATTTGCCACACTGGATATGCCCAGACGTGAGTCCTGAGCTCAGTCATGGACTGTTCCCATTAGGAGCAGGGTCAAGACTGATTTGTATATGAGGGATCCAAACTGAAGTGACATGGTGGGCAATAAAACAGTGGATTTTGTTTTTTATGTTAGTTTTTTAGGTGTGTTCATAATTTGCTTATTTGTGGACATGTTAAATTGAATTTATATGTGGAATATGTTTAAATAGTTGTCCTGAAGAAGGTGATTAATAACCAGATATACTACAGAAATGCATCAACGAATATTGAGATCTTACTTCTTTCTTCCCAATGTTTTCTGATATAAGGAATTGTATCCTCTTCAACTTTTTAATGATGAGAAATGAGTAGGGGGTACCAAACCTATAAGATGTATGGTGTTCTTTTTAAATCTTCTGAATGTATATAATTGTATATATTGTCGTAGATATCCTTCAGACAAATAATACATTGTATAGTTTAGTATATATTAACTTTGTTAGTCTTGTACAAAGCTGGCACAGGAGTCAAGTTTAATTTGATGTTATCTTCATTAATTGTTGATTCATTCAGCCTTAATTGATCTGAGGAGTTGTTGTTCTTTGAATTTAAGATAATTTGAGATATTTCAACACAAGGTGTACATGGTTGCAAAATAAAGTTTTTCAAAACATTGTAAGCTTTGAGAAATTTGGGAAAGTAATAAAGATTAAAGAAAAATATTGATCTGTAAAAAATTCTCTACATATGTTTTGTTCTGAATAATTCCAACAGAATCTAATAGTAGATGCCTCTCCAAAAAGTTTCCAGTAGGAAAATTGTTTTGAAAAAAAACATATATGTGTAGATCTGTATATTATATTATATTATATATACATACAATGGACGTTAGAACAGCATCATTCAGCCATTGCTTTGGTGGAGAGTCAATCAGATTCTAGCTCAGTAGACAGCTTGTATATGTACAGTGAGCAGTAGATATGCCTCTTCAGCTTTTAGTCCGTCCACACAGAAGTCATTGGACGTTGTGCATTTTGAATGTTGTTTTTTAAGCCCTTTACATTTCAACCCACATTCAGAAGAGGTAAGGAGCAGTCCACATTAATTACTTTTGTTTCAGTATATTGAGAGGGGATGCACACAAGCAAAAGGGATAGGAGTGTCACGAAAACAGTGCCGGCAATGACTCCAGTCTTGCCATGCCAAAGAGCCACACTACTCACCGTCAGAAAAATCCTGTGGTCACCAATGCACACTGCACTTGCAAACTGTGGCTCCCTAATTCCTGCGGACCAGACTCATGCTGGTTCCCACTCATCTTCCTTGGACCGCTGCACTTTTTAGGTGACATCAGCAGATTCTGTTGGGATTTGGTGGGTCCTTCTTCTGGATGTGTCACTTGTAGTCCATTCACCTGACATGAACCACTTCTTCTTCTGCCCACTCAGTTCTCAGGACTGTAATTCCTGATCCACTTGGAGACAAGATCCCTTGCTTGCCTTGCCCATACTTCCGCAGGCTTGGGCTCCGCTTACCATCCTATGAGGGAGTTCATGAGTGTCCCCTTGAGGATACACTGTCTTGAAATGTTCTTGTTGACTGTCCTCTTTCTCCTGGCAATCTACAAATACATTTTGTAAATTAATGTAATGCAGAGACTGATATTTTGAATATAATGTACTTTTACAACTAGACCCTTTCTCTGCAATTATTTTGTGTATAGTCTGTCACCATTCTTTTGGGTTTATCACTTATTGGGCTGTTTTCCTCTATTCACTAGAATCACATGTTCATTCTTAATGTTAAACACATATAGGTGTATGTCAATTGATTGGATGTTTGTCTATGTCCCAGATGTTCTCACAAATATAGATTATATTTCCCAACCATTTGTTTCTTTACATGGAAAAAGGTTGTTTTACATTTTATGCATATTGTGGTAAAGTTAGCATTTAACCTTCATTTTTCAATAATTGTTCTTAAGAGATACTGTTGCTTTACACTTGGGTAGGCTTGGCCTACTGTGCTCTAATGGCTGCTCCTGCAGGATAAAAGGCATGTCTATTGCAGCAGTACACAGTCAGTGCTCATTCTTGAGTCCAATTGGAGAGGAACCCTATTAGCTCCAGTGGCGAATCACTGACCAGGACTGCAGTAGACGGCTCTTAATAGTTTCGGCAGTGTATTACCGATGCAATGCAGGGAAGCCTGACTGTAGTCCCCGATGGCTCTACTAATTACCGGAGGTGAGAGCTCTGTGCTGTTGGTCAATAAAGACTGATGTTCATTAAGACAGCCCAGGGTTTTTCCATTGTTCTCTGTTAAGCTATAAGTTGCTATCTTAACCACTGATTCAATACACCAGCTCATTCTTATGTGATGAACTTGTTGGGTTTAACAATGCTTGTCTAGTGTCAGGCAACAAACAAGAGACAGCTCCCCTGACTCCCTGAGTGGCGTTGCATTCTTTAGACCCATTTTGAATATTGGGCCCACTCTCTCCCTCTCTTCCTTCTCAAGTGCAAGGTGGCAGCCATCTTGGGCCTGCCTCAAGAATGAGAGAAGGCCACAAAAAGGACTCCCTCTGAGGAAAGGAGACATGCTTTATTTGGTAAACAATAATAGAATAAGGTCTATCTCTCTGTGGGAACTAGACCATTCTGAAGGCATCAAAACAGAAAAGGACTGAATTAAATGAAAGGAGGCCCTGAGGGCACATAAACAGAAAGAAGACTATTTTTTTAAAGGGCAGCATACCCTATTTTATCCTATCCATTTAAGGCAACAAAACATAAAATGGAATGTGTGCAGTCAGGAGGCCCTAAATCAAGAAAGGGTACCAAATGTTTAGCTCGATGAACACAAAGTCACTTTAGAAAAACAGAAGAAGGGCTAAATTCAAAGGGAGGAAGTCCATATGTAGAATGACTTAGTGTAGTTCTTTCATAGGCTGATTTACTATATTTCTGCCATTTGTAAATACAATCATTTAAATAAGGGTTCTACAAACTCCACTATCCTATTAGTACTCCTCAAAGGTCACCTTTTGGCCTGCAATCAAGCACAGCTCTGCCTAGCACAATATCTGCTAGAATTACAGCTTACGATCACAAGGTTTTAGGATAAACAAGCAAGTTGATTAGGTAGGTGACCTCCGTGACAGACGTTTTGTAAGGCACCCTGTGGCATTTAGCTCTTCTCTGCCATTTCCAGAATTCCGCAAGTATCGTTGGGTTCTGACTCTTTCCTTTCTGTATCCCAACTGCTGCATACTTTTCCTAACCATGGTGAATGCACTACCTGTCTCTGCATCACCTTAAATTGGTTATCTAAATCAGGCTTCAATACTTTCAGGATCGCATGCTCTCCAAATCTCTCTAAAAACACAAAGACAAACATGAAACAAAAAACCCTGAAAGACTTTACGAAAACCCTCTTTGCAGGCCAATACCACTGCATGAAGAAAGGTACCCTCAAAACTGGCCTCCTCCTCTTCACTCATGACTCTGACCTAAGATCCATCTCCTTTCAAAATAAGTTCCACATTACTGTCTAGCAGTCTCTAAGGTAGCAAACTGAAAAGTATTTCTCCTTTTACCCTTCCGAGTACTCACACAATATCCATCTTTGACAAAGGGAAAATCACATTCCAAGATATGATAAGATCGTGGACTTGGTTGATAATATCTTTTCCAATCTTAGACCCACCCCTTCGGCCCAACATCCCTTCTGGAATGTTCCTCTCATATTTGACTCCCCACTTTTCAACCACATCAACAGCCAATGCTTCTCTTCCTCATCTACTTCACCTGTCACCATACCTTCACCTATCCTACACTTCCAACTGCCTTCCTACCCTCCCAGCCTAGCTGTTGTAAAACAACTTTTGCCCTCTATCTACTCCATCACTTCATCACTGCCCACCTATCTACCTGCCATGTTACAACAAAACCCCTCAACTCTCTCTCCACTGCTCCCTCTCCTAATTCTCTTCACACACCTTTCCACCACTCATTCTGTGACAACACTCCACCCCTCAAATTGCCCAACCACTGCCACTTCCTCCCCTTTGAGACCTCAACTTTTGAAACATTCTCACCCAAACCCTCTTATTCTGCTCTCTTCACCTCCCCTCGTATCCCTGAATCCCAAAGCACATCCCAGAGCATGTCACAAAAGAACAGCTCAATCCTCTACCTTCCCTTATACAGCCCTGGAACCCCTGCACTGAACTCCTGTCCACTATCTTGCTTCTCGCAAGGAAAACTGGCATCCTTTCTCAGGTCTTTTCCCACTTCAACAACTGTATCACACCATGCAATTTCTTCACACAACACACTGCACAGAATATTGGCCCATCTCCAAACAGTATCCCCAGGGATAATCACCACCCCCAGACCAAACGACCATGCTTTCCACTCAAAGCTAATGATATTCATAAGCTTGTAGCTAGCTATAAAAACGCCAATGCCACTGTTAATCAGTCCACCAGTCTAACACAAACTAGCCTGACTATTCCCATCATCATCTCCAAGCGCATTCCCTTGGAACTATATCAGACAACCAGCTGAAGGCACAACCCAGCCCTCAACCTAAATTCCCACTCTACCTTTCAAGCAACCTGTGCAGAACCTCTCCAGTCAAACACTACCTTGAAATCTCAGACACAGTCAGGGACCACAACATTGACATTATGGTCCTCACCAAAACGTGGCTTAACTAGTCCTCAAACAATGTACTGCCCCTTGTTTACCCCTCCCCCTTTACTCCATTTTGAGGTGTGACCAGGAAGAGAGGCAAGGTGGGGTCCAAGTGATCACTTATAGAAACTCCATGAACTGCAGGCTACTCTCAAGATCTCACTTTCAGTCCCCCAAATGTTTATCACTAGACTTTTCCACTCATGCCACTAATAACTGACATAAAGTCTCAAAGGTCCAACTAAATTCCAGTCAGGCCCCAAACTTCATCTCAGGCAACAATTCTCCTCAATTCTGTCAACTCACTGTAGCACTTGTAATAAACAAATACAACATGAATATTAACACGAATGTCATCTGCCTTTTTCATTCGTAAAACTGAGAAAGGGTCAAGTCATTCAGATTATGAGTCTGATTAACACCTAATGAGACACCCAGTCTGGGACAAGTGTTCCCTATCAGTATATCAGAGCCATCAAGTAACATCCCTGGATAATTCATCAAGGAGGTGTAGTTCGAAGTGACATTACCTCATCTCCCATCTTCTCAAAGATATGTCTAGAACCTTTTCTCTGGTGCCTGTAATCTATTTACAACATTCCTGAAACTATGTCAGAGGTTTTCATCCCTGATAATGTTTAGCATTGTGGACCACCACTTGACCCCTTAGGTGGAATATCCTACAAGATACTGCCCAAAAACAATCTTGGTTATTGCTGACACTCAGAAAAGATGATGCATCTTGACTGACACTGATAAGAGCGGAGTACCTGAGAGAGGCTGCTACCTCAGCATGCTTGTCCTTTGCAGTGAATGCTTCCTCTATGGCTTTTCTGATAATGGCAGCCTGAGCTGTCAACAACATATGCAGTGCGCCGCTTCTCCCTGAGAAACTCTAGACTGCAAGTTACTCTACTGTATTCTCTCCTATGGTAGTGCAGAGAAGTAGGTTTGAGGTTGTTAGGCTTTAGGATGACATTGTAACCATGTGAGAAATGTTAATTTAATTCTTGTTGTTTACAACATGACTTCTTTCTGTTTTTAGGATGTCCTTTGTGATTATTTTAGATGTAAAAGGAAACAGGTTTACCTTGTTGTAATATATACTTTTAGTTAAAAGTGTCAGTTTTCTTAGTACTGCGTTTGTGATACTGACTGTGAAGAATGAAATAGGTTGTTAGAAGCCTAAAAGCAATGACTTCAACTATAGATTGAGTGGGGTTCTGCTGGACTAAAATAACCTGTCTTTCAGATTCCACACTGGTGCATTGAATTAAGTTCACTTCGATCACCCGTGGGTGGGAAAGCAAACCTTGTAAAACTATGCCAAAATTGTAGTTTAGGCAATCTAACCTTAGGGTGAATGTAATCTACCACCCACCTGGAAAAACCAACATTTTCATTGAAGAGTACATTGAATTCTTCACAGACAAGTTAATCAGCTTCAACAACATCATCTTTCTTGGCGACTTCAAACTTCATTATGGTTCAGAAGGTAATACCCCTCTGGCAACTTTGCAACATTTCTCAGGAACAATAACCTCCAACACTGCCAGAAATCCACTTAATCCAGGGCCTGTAGCTTAAAGAGTGTTGACTTACACTGTATAATGTAAAACCTCCTGGACCCTATTCAATCTGGCTTCTATCAGGATCACAGCACAGAGTCTGCAGTTTCTCAGATCGTGGATGATGCCGTCTGCATCCTTAACACTGGAAATTCCCTTCTTCTTATGCTCTTTGATTTCTCTGCTGCATTTGACACAGTCAACCACCAGTCTCTGTTAAAGACACTAAAGAAGAGAATGGGTCTTGAAGGCGTAGTCCTAAACTGGTTCACTTCATACCTAAAAAACTACTCTCAAATAGTAAGCATTGCAAATGCAATCTTGAAGACAGCCTACAGCAAGGGATCCTACAAGGTTTGATTCTTTCTCCAACCCTCTTTAATCATTATTTGGAACCATTCTACACAATCCTTATGAACTCTGGAATTGTCTTCCATCTGTATGCTAAGCACACCCAAATATATCTGAAAGTCTCTTTCACGGATGACTTCACTCTTTTATGCAATACACTGAAATAAATTCAAACTTGGACTACAAAAAACACCTCAAACTAAACCCAGTGAAAATAGAATTCCTACTTATCTCTCCAAAGAAAGTCAACCCCTCAATTCAAGAATGTATGTTAATCCCCCATAATCTAGAGGGCCGTTCATCCATCATTTAAAATGCACAATATCTGGGATTCATCCTAAACAGACATCTCAACCTAAAGAGCCATATATCATCCATGGTCAAGAATGCACAATTCCAGTTAAAGATGCTTTGTAGAATCAGGCACTTCATGCCAGAGCAGGACCTGAAATCAGTTGTACAGGTGCTCATCCTATCCAGACTCAATTAAGGAATCGCTCTCCTATGAGGCATTTCCAAAATCCACCTAAAATTGCTCAGAGTAGTCTTACATGCAGCAGCAGGCTACAAAACAATTCACCCAAAATTTGAAAACATCACACTCATTCTACTTTTTCTTCAGTGGCTTCCAAAGAGGTGAGAGCTCAATTTAAAATGGGCTGCATCACACACAAAACATTTCACTTCTCTGTACCCTTATACAAAACTGAGAAACTGAAAATTTCAGGTGCTACCCTGGATTCAAGAAGCACTCAGTCCCTTCTCTTAGAACCAAGCACCTTTCAGGAGTGTTGCAATCGTTACATGGTCCATGGAACTCCAACCATTAGAGCCTCCACTTGACCACGTCCCAACACCTTCACAGAAACCTCAAAGCTCCCCTGTTAACCTCCTCCATGACTTTCTTCATTCCAAAAGGCTCTCAAATCTTGTTTGTTCATGCTGTCCTTTCCATCCCCTCCCAACAAGATCCTCTGCAGTCTTTGTTTATACATCTTCAATTATTACTTTTCAGCTATCTTTTTATTCTTTTTTCTTGCAAATTTCTGCATCTTCATCAGTCGCGGCATGCAGGAGGGAAAAGGGATGGTGCAATAAGGGGGAAACAACAAAAATAAATATAATAATTAATAAAAAATGTACCTTTCTCTCCGTGCCATTCCGATGCGCACCTCTGGCTGCCAGTACTCGTAGGCACAGGCTCCCAGCTTGCCCTGAGTCCAATCCTAATGCTGCTTTCATGCTGATGACAGCATGAAAGCAATGTTAGGATTGGACGGGGTGCCCTGTTTGGACGCTCTGAGGCAGACTGGAAGTCTGCATGCTGTCTTCAACCCGGTAAGACAGTGCCAGATCGGAGAGAGCCTAGTGCGTTTGTGTGTTTGGCTGGCCCGAGACAGCTGACCAAACATACATGCGCACTGAGGGAAGTGCTGTGCACTCCCCCTAGGTCTCTGTCACGCCCAGAGGCCCTGCCCCTTTTAGAACAAAAACATAATAAACTTTGTTAATTATGGTTTTGTTTTAAAAGTTTTGCATCTGCTGTTGCTGGCGGGCAGGGGGGCGACGCTCCTCTGCCATAGCGGATGAGCCACCCCTGATCTTTATACTGTAGTGATGACAGTCATACTGTCAAATGGAAATGACAATACGGTGCTCAAATTTCAAACAGTGAGCAAGTTAGTGTAAGAGTCCTGCCCCCATAATACTCCCCAAGGACCCTTAGAGAGGAATTCCTCACAAAAATGGCCAAAATGATGCATCGTAGAGCACATTTTCCTAAAGAAATAAGGTAAAAGGCCATGGATTTTGTAAGCAGTTTGCCAAGGAGCATTAATGAGATGTTCAAATACTTCATGGTTTGGGAAACAAGTCTAACTCTCTTTACTAAAGGAATCTCCCTTAAAAAAATGTTTAAAATGTGTTCACACTGTTGTGCATTTTACAGCACAATAACTCAACAAAACGAGGAGAAAGTCATAGGCATTAATATTAGTTTAATTAATCTAAATACCCAATTTGACATTGCGTTTCAAAGTTGTTATGAAGCATGTGCATCTCCCTTCGTGTTTACATCGCACTTCCTTTCATTTCCCCATCCTGCTACCATCTAAAGCGATTTTCTTGCCTGAAATGGGAAAATGAAATGTTACTAACAGTGTGGGTTTTAGACAGAGTTCTGCTTCAAGTTACGGATATCTTCCAGCCTCAAGCAACAGGGTTACATTGATGTTATTTGATCAGGCTACAGAGAACTATAACACAATCATAACAGGGTTCTGTTATAGATTATGGAACTGCCTTGGCCTGATTGTAAAAGAACAGCCACAGTCTCTGCAGGAAAATAAAAAATTCCACAATGTCATAAGAGGAAGAGTCAATTGTGACTAATATATCAACTATAACTAGTTTTTGAACACATTGATTGTGTCATCAGCTTTTCATTTTTATGGAATTTCAGTGTTTGTCCAATTACAGCTTTTTTTTTTGGTAAGGAACAGAGGTAACCACGGAGAGACACCTAGGACCACATGTATCAAACATTTTTGCGATCTCAAACGTTTGCGATCGTAAAAATGCATTTTGGTATGTAACAAGTCCAATTTGCCGAATCGAAAATTGGATTTGCCAGATGTATCAAGCTCTCGGTTTGCATTTCTTAAATAGCGAATTTTAAGAAATCGTTATTTTAGAAATGCAAAATGGGATGTATGAAAATTGCACGTTAGTGATAGTGATTTCTTAAAATATGCAATAGCAATTTGCGAATTACAAATACTGAATCACAAAAAATAGAGAATCGGTATTTACAAATCCCAAATTGCGAAAACGGCAACCTGGAACAGCCTGATGACATCACAACCAGGAAGTGAGTCAGTCCATGCTGTTTCCAGAAGTCCCACCCACAGGAGCAGGCCCAGCGAAGCACCAGGGAGGCAGTCTTGAGAGCCAGCCAGAACCAAACAGGTTTATGGCTACTGATGGGAATGTGAAGGTAAAAGGAGACAGGAAGCACAAACTGAAATTCAGTGGGCAGGAATTGGAGGTGCTCACCGATGAGGTGGTCAGGAACCACGACAAACTTTTTGGAAAAAACTCACTACAGGTACCTGAAAGTGAGAAGAGGAAACTATGGTCAGACATCCAGACCAAAATATGTGCAGTGGGTGTTGTGCAGCACTCTGTCGAGGAGATACACAAGCGCTGGTACGACTTGCATTCACGTGCCAAAGAGAGGGTAGCAAGCAGGCTAAAGGCGGCAAGGAGCACTGGAGGAGGACCACCCACCCAGACACCGTCTACAACAATGGAAGACATGGTGGAGTCCACACTGTTTCCTGAAGCTGTCAGTGGTGTCACTGACATTGACACCTCGGGCACACCCAGCACCAGCAAAGGTAAGTGCAGTAATGATGTGTTTCCACATGTGTGCGTGTACAAGTGCCCCTTAGAAAATAGCAATGGCACTATGCAGTGTCATAAGTAGTCCATGCCACATGTTACATATAACACAATAATGCTTTATGGGAGTGGTAGTCCATACCCCTAAAGTGCAACTACCACATAAATAGCAAGATAGTGTAAAACCAAACAGAAAAACAGCACAAAAGACTCTCAGTGAAATTATGCCAGTGTAAATGTAATACTGTTACGCAACTATTTGAGTACTAATCCAAGAATGACATGCTGCACATTGTTGTTGCAGATGTTCCGGGCCCTGACGCAGCAGAAGGTGGAAATGTGGGGGATAGCAAAACTTAGCCACAGTCCGACTCAAACACCAGTGAGTTCTTCATACAAGCACCAACTAGACCTAGGGCAAGAGTGCTACCTCTCCCTGAGTGTAACCTGGACTCCGATGAAATGCCGGATGAAGTACCCACACCGCCCCAGAGGCTAGAAGCACTGACAGACAGCAGTGCCTGCCCCAGCGTCAGTCCAATCCCCTCAGGAGGCGTTGCAAAGCAGGCAGACAGTGCACGGAGGAAGGTGAGGGCCCATCACTGTTTGGTGGCCTTGAGGCTTCTATGCTGAAAGTGCAGCGTCTGCAATGTAAACACATGAGGTCAATGCACAGGCAGTTGGTGTCAATCGATCATGACATGGACGCAATGCATAGGCAGTTTGAGTCTCACAATGACAACATGGGATCAATGCACAAGCAGGTGGATGCACTCAATGAAAATATGGGATCAATGCACAAGCAGTTCGAGTCTCTCAATGAAAATATGTTCAAGCTGCATAAGGGACAGCAAACAGCAGCAGAAAACGCAAGGGAGATGACAAATGCCATTATGGAACTCTGCACTGTGATGCAACAGGAGCATGTCAGCCACCATAGGCGTCTTCACCAATTGATGGACCGTTTGGATGGGTTCTGAAGATCTATCAATCGGCTGATGACCACAACTGCTTTGGTATCACGACATGCTGTAGGCATACAAGTGGAGTTAGCACATTGCAGTCAGGACATTGCAGAGGGATTGGTGAAAATCACCAACGTTTTGGAGACAATGCAGACAGCATGGAGTGCTTCAAACAGCGAACTGGGTGGTGGGGATAGTGAGGATCTCTCTAGCCTCAGCAGTCTCACATCCCCTGTGATGGATCCTAGGCGTTGCAGTACCAGACACAGGGGGTTATTACAACTTTGGAGGAGGTGTTAATCCGTCCCAAAAGTGACGGTAAAGTGACGGATATACCACCAGTCGTATTACAAGTCCATTATATTCTATGGAACTCGTAATACAGCTGGTGGAATATCCGTCACTTTACCGTCACTTTTGGGACGGATTAACACCTCCTCCAAAGTTGTAATAACCCCCAATGTGCTGTCTTGGAACCCGCAACAAGAGGTGCCACCGAGACCACTGAGCACTCAAGTGGAGTGCGTGGATGTAGAAAGTAGTGTTGAGAGGTACAGGGGACTTGCATATCATGTAGCAAAGCAGTGATACTATGATGCTAATAGTGTGACACTGTAACTAGCACCTGTTTGTGTATAGTGCATACCTATGTCCTAATCACACATATATTACCTGAAGTAAAGGCAATAAAGATGCTACCTACAGCAATACATAAAATTAGACGTGGTGTTGTCATTACTTACATCAGAAATAGTTGTGCGTGATCTCAGCACGTCTATGTCTGCCCTCTGCTGCACTGCTTCTGTCTGCTGGCTGAAGGGGTGGCAAGGGATCGTCATCCTCATCTGAGTCAGGCTCAGTGGGTTCCACAGGTATGCCCCTCGTTGTTGCAATGTTGTGCAACGTGGCACAAGTAGCCACAATTTAGCAATTGGTTTCAGGGCTGTATTGTAGTGGACCACCACTCTTGTGTAGGCATCTGAAACAGCTCTTCAGCAGACCGAAGGTCCTCTCTACAATGCTGCGGGTCATCCTGTGAGCAGCATTATACCTACTTTCGGCTGGCGTGGCAGGATTCAGATAGGGCTTCAATATGAAGGACCGCACGGCATAGGCACTGTCTCCTAGAATGACAGGAGAGTAAAATGAGTAATTGTTATCCATGACATCACATATACATCAAGGCAACATTGTCAACTATAACATTAGCAAGTAGGTATCCTTTGTCGAACTCCCCAGCAAGTAGTCTTGTGTATAGTCCACTGTGCCGAAAGATGTAGGAGTCATGTGTGCTACCTGGGTATCTGGCCACGAGATCCATTATAATGTTGGAGGCATTGCTTATTACTTGTATATTCATGGATGGATACTTTTTCGGTTCCGATAAACATACTCTGTGGCTGATGGTGGACAGATAGCTACATGTGTCCCATCGATGGAGCCTCTTACATGTAGGAATTGGGCAATCTGGTAGAAATTTAATTTTGTATCTAGTAATTCCTGTGGGGAGTTGGGGAATCTTATGTGCTGTTGAATTTTGCTAAGCATGGCATTTAGAAATGCACTGAAGAAGCGTGAGAGAGCACTCTGTGAGACACCTTGCAGCTGCTGCTATGACCCCTTGATAGCAGCCTGAGGCTAATAGGTGCAGGGAGCATAATACCTGCACATGGGTGGGTATGCTATTGGCCCTGTGTGTGTTACACTGCAGTGGGGGTTGTAGATCGGCTATCAGGTCAAGTATCATAGCTGAGTTTAACCTGTACTTATCATATATCTCCCCCTCTGTCTGGGCAAAAAGGGTAATGCGCACTCTGAAAATGCACTCCAGTCTCCTCCTCCCTCCCCTCAAACCTGCCAGGATCCTCGTTCTCCTCGCCATCACATAGAGTGCAGCCATTGTGGAAAAGAGGCTGAGTCACTCTGGGCCTCTTTATATAGGTTGCACCTGTTTACCACCTGATTTCATTTGATGGTAATTCGCACATGCAAAAAGCCACTCTGCGAATAATCGCATATTGTGGCTTTTTGATGCATTGCATTGTGATACGGAATTCACGTCACTATTTGCGATGCACATACTGCGATTTGCAAATTCACATCTGTATTTGCGAATCGCAGTATGTGATTCGCATTTACTCAACGCAGTTACAAGGAATCGCTATTTTAGCAATTCCTTATATTTGCCCAGCGAATGCCCTTCATACATCGTGAAAGCCGATTTTGCATTTTCAAACGGTGGAATTTACTGATTCGCACATTTGGCCCTTAATACCGATTCGGTATTAGGAAGGGACGTGTCAAGGGCAGCCCTTCCTAATACCAAATTGCAGAGGTATGTATGATTGTTTTGTGACTGTGAATGTGGTCGCAAAACAATCGCAGTTACCACCAATTTCAAATTGGTGGTAGCTCATTAGCAAAAGGAAGGACCACTTCCCCTTTGTGAATGCATGCAAAAACGTTTTTAAGAGCAGGCAGTGGTCCACCGGACCACTGCCTACTCCTAAAAAATGAAAAGAATACTTTTCATTTTTCATTTTTAAACGCATCCTTTAAGGAAAACGGGCTGCATTTAAAAAAAACTGATAGATTTTTTGAAAAGCAATCACAGACATGGTGGTCTGCTGAGCCCAGCAGGCCACCATCCCTGTGATTGTAGCCATTCAAAATGGCTTGCAAATTGCGACCTACCTCATGAATATTAGGGCCAGATGTAGCAAAGGGTTTTACCCACTCTGTCCTTATGGGAAAATGTGTTCGTACATATGGCCCTTAATGAGGTAGGTCCATTTGCAAGCCCTTGCGAATCACAGTATGAAACTCCTGGAGTTTCATACATTCCAATAGCGATTACTTAGTTGCGATTGGGTAAAAATAGCATTCAGGTAATTGCTATTGTGAAGAATGATACATCTGGCCCCTAGTGCCTATAGAACTCCTAAATACATTAACTAAACTAATTTTGGCTCAAAGATCAAGTTTTATTAAGAAAGTAGCAGAAACACACACAGATTTCTCCCGGTAAAGTAAAATAAGTTAAACACCCAGATCAAGTGCAAAATCATCTCAATCCTCAGTTTTTATTCATACCTATCACCTGGTTCCTGCAGATTAACCCACGTTCGATTAAATTTCCTCAACCACTCTCTTTGATCATAATAAACGCTTTAGTGTCATGGTTTATTTCAGTCTGACCAGTGCTTAATTTGACCCAGTGGTCACTTATTTCTGAGGGCCCAGTATTCTGCATCAGGCATTTACTAAGAGTAAAGGACACACAAGGGAATGACGGAGGAAGAGAAGGACAGAAAAGCGTCACAAAGGGAGAAAGCAGAAAGCTGCAAGAGTGAGCTGAAGGGGCAGGTAGTGGCTGTAAATGGTTTAAAGAGGCCAGCAATGGTTTTAGGATTTCGGTGCCTCAGTCTTCTGTGCTCGCACATTTATTTGTAGCAGCCACGTGTTTTACAGGAGAGCTTTCAGCACCGGCATGTTGTTATTTACATATTAAGCACTGAGTCTAACAGTCATCACAGGCTATCAAGGACAGCGCCTCCTACGATCTTCATTTTTGAGAGATTAACAATCAAAAGTTTAGTGACTCAAACGCCACCAAGAGCCATATTATGTACAGTACCCCAGGGCACAAAATGCATGGGCAGCTGCTTTGGGTGCCCCTGAGGCACCACTGTATTATAGAAGGGGCCGCAGACGCCTGTGTGGCCCACACTGTAATAATTATCGCTCTGCCTCACATGCAGTACCATAAATATCTTGAGAATTCGTTCCCTTATTTGCACAGGGGTGTGGCACCTTTCAAATGGGGGAATCACATTGCATCTGTGTCCACACCCTTTTACAAATTCAGGTGCAGAGGATAACAAACCTTTAGTAGGTGCACTGACAGTGCACCACAAAAAGATGGTGCATTGTTAGTGTTTCGATTGAGGACAGCCTTCTGGAGTGGGTGAAGGGAATCTCATGGACCCCCCAGACCAGAAACCCTTCTGCAGGCAGATGCAGTCACTCACTACACATGTCTGCAGGAGGATCTCTTTAAAATGCAGGCAGCTACCATCTGCACTGTGAAAGAGCGGCTTGTAAGCAGCTGCATCATATTTCTTTGAATGTTCTGCCTCCGTGGCAGCCTGAGGTTACAGCTGCCCTGGGGGAAGCACATTCACCATAATAGAACATACTATCCTGGTCTGAGCTAGACACACCTTTTAAAAGGTGTACCTGCCACAAAGGAGAACAGAACACCCATTCTGTACCCGGTGCCCTGGGTTTATATAATGATCCTTTTTTTGTGCTGCACAGATCTGTATGGTTCTTTATGGCAGCTTTACAGCATACATCAACTCAAAATATATCTAAATTAGAATATTTTTTGGTGACAACAAAGCTGAGAAACACAGGTCAGTAATTGCCTCGTTGTGCTTCCAAGATCTGCTGTCAGTAAAACATAACAGGAGATATCTCAAGTTAATATATATATACTAAAGAAATCCACAGATCCTTTCTCAGCTGGCACAGCACATCATGAGCGACTGCCTCAGCCTCCAGTGGGATGTCCGAGGGGATCTACGGTACCCCTTTTACCCTCTTTCAGAGGTCTCCTTTCAGGGAGTGCACGCTCTGTGTTGAAAGGTCAGTGTGCCTGATGATGGTCTCTGCCTCTGCACCTGCATTCACAAGACAGTGAGATGGGACCACTCTCCCAGGTAAATGAGGGAATGCCCCCTTGGGAGATATGTGTGCCAACATGATCTGTATTACAGTAGGCCCCAAACAAGCACTTGTGGCCTCCTCTGTAATACCAACATGTCCCAGAGGTGCGGGAAATGGGGGCACATGCTTGTAGCACCCCGGGATACTTTGAGTAATATAGCTCCAGGGTCCTTGGTGAGAAAGAGAGAGATCAACACCAAGCAGTGCAGCATCTGGAACAATCTCAACTTTGTATATTCCACTTTACTATAGAATAATCACCATTACTTATTTGGCTAGTACAGTCCCTAGAACATGAGACCAGCTACTTACTGAGAAATAGCATCTGCTAAATGGATCCAAATAGTTCTGAGAAATTTTATTTAGACATTGTGGAGTGTAGTACAGCCGTTGCATTGAATAATATTGTAACCTTTGTAGATTACAGTTAAGTGGAAGGTGATTCATATCAATATTCAGCTTCCTCTATTCTGCCCATGGTCACCCACCTCTGAGGTCATTCAACCGTTTAAGTCTAACGTTTTCATGATGTAGAATATTAACAGCATACATCTTATTATAACGGTGCAAGCTATGATCCTTGCTGGGTGGCTGTGGGAACACTAGGATGTAACTCACTGATGACTCACTCCCGTTGCTTCCAAGAAAATGCTTCAAAGCTGAAGACACTGAAAAACAAAACTTTGAAATAATAGTGGATATTCTTGCTACAGTGCGGCTAATGGATGCAGACCTCCTGGACCAATTAGCTCGGCTCGTTCTCTAACACCAGTGGTTTCCCAAGTTGGTCTCCCTGAGGACGCTCTTTTGGAAAAATTGCTTGTTCCCTAGGATATTCCATATTTTTCAGCCACCATCAGTACCCTTGACAGAGGTTTTGCAATTTTTTTAATATGATTTTTTTTAAGTAGTGCTGAACTTTAAATTTAGCCATGCAACTGAATAAGCTTAACACTTTGGTCATTCCCACTAGCATTGCCAGTTGTTATTTAGTATTAACATCTGGAATGAACGCCCGCTGTTTTGATTATGAATTGGCTGCCAAATAGTAATGCTCAAAAATTGATACTCTCAGATTGGTGTTTTCTTCTGAAGCCCTTATTTTCTCCTCTGCTATCCACTTTTCATTTTATGAAAAAAATTGGTTTGTTCCAAAAAAGCAGCTTGTAATTCAAAGCCATCTTGTGTCTTTATAGCCCTCATTAAAGGATAACTTTTGTGATAATGTGGTGACGATTTCACCATCATATGCATTTGTCCAAGTAGCTCTTATTAATTGTTAGCAAATGTACCATGTATCCATATATTAGCCCTATGCTGGTCCATGCCACCGTGTGCCATGGTAGCTATCATATGCGGCTAATCCTGTGGTATTCCCACATAATCTGCATATGGCAGCCAGTGCAACAATGTGCTCAAACAGCCTCAAGTGTCATTCAGTTTCATTGTATGCCCAACTACCCATTGTCAGTCAGTGCGATTATATGTCCAGATATACGCCTATAGGCCAGTCACTGCAATGATGTGCTCAGATACTCATATGACAGCCAGTTACATAACGTGCATTTGGTTTCTCCTGTATGCCAACAAATTCCACCATTAGTCAACCTCCCCCATCAGTTCTCAGTCAATGCCACAAAGATCATTAGCAGATTTGAATTAGAGAAGTGTCTAAGCATACATACGTAGTTGTTTCTGTAACATAGAATGTACAGCTGTTGATTCAGTGTCCACGAGCTCCAAGGTGGCTTTACATAACGTGCATGAGAGTGTGACTCATGAAAGTGAAGTATTGCCATTTGTTCCTGTTGGACAAGATTTGGGCAAGGAGAAAGAACGCACTGAACATTTGCGAGCCATAAACACTTTGAGTGAGGGCCCTCAGCAGAATGTGTACAGATTAGGACTATGCCCACTCTTGAGGGAGCCTAATGGTGTCCTCCAAAAGTGAAGAAGGCCTGCAGCTCTCCTTTCCTATGATGGCACATTGCATGCTCCCCGCTAGCTCCAACCTGTCAATGGATGCAGCTTCACTGAAGGTCCAACTTTTTTTACTGTTCTGCAGCAGATGATCCTAGATACCCTCATGGGTTATAAGTGCACTATACAAATCAACATAACATAACATTGTGGCATCCTTGTTACTTCCACCAAACCGGGCCATGTGCTTTTCAGACTGGGTCTAAGAGATAATCTTTTTTTTTTAATTGCATTGACAGTTTTAATGTTAGTCTTTTTTTCTTTGTGCCGTTCAATGCCTCTATGTTTTGGTGAATCCTGCACGTTAGCGAGTATCTAGTAAAGAAAAATAAACAGATGTCACTGCGGTAGCATTGAGCAATAGAGCCAGGTAGCTATCTAAATTTTAAAGGGCATTTGAAGGTGGTTAGAGGTCAATACATTGTATTTATTGTATTTATGCATTACATACTGTGATATGTTCTTTAATAGTTATATTGGCTACATTATAAATGCAGATACAAAAGGCAAGCTCGAAGCAAACAAAGCTTTGAGGCCTCGGTCATGAGTTCAAATCCAGGTTTTCCTCTGACTAAATCCAGGATCTTGAGCGTTCTTATGAACTCCTTATTCTTTAGGTGTGCATCTCCTTTTTAGGGATATTTAAATGTAGTTAAATATGGATCCTTTATTTTAATCCTAGGTATTTAGGTTCAGTGACCACAACCTGACGAAAAACATCTAAATCATTGGAAATGTTCTGGAATGCATGATCTTAGAAGCAAGTTATTTTGGAAACGGAAATGTTACCATTCCATTCCATCCAGTGGATATAGATAGTGTCTCACACAAATTCACAGACACACGCTTGTGAGTGAAGGTGTAAAGCGTGGAGTCTTTAGCTTTAGCAGAATGTGCAAATTTGCAACATCCTGATAGAAGGATATTTTATGATACTAACAGGGATGTAACAAAGGGTCCAGCAACCACCACGGTGAAGGGGGTCTCCGGTCCCTGGGGGGACACTTTTGACCCAATTCATCTTTATCCTGCACTAGAAATATCTACTGCAAAATGACGTCCATTCCCACTCCAATTTACTTACGAAAGCTGGGTTGGTCATGGTTGAAAGGGGGAGAGCTTCACATTAGAGGTTCTTAACTTGCAGTCCAGGGACTCCTGGAGGTTCACAAGGCCTATTCATGGGGTCTGGAACTGTGTTACAAAATGACATATTAAAATTACTAAATTAAAATAAGTAAAGTATATACAAATAAAAAATCTAAATGTTAACACTTTTCCAAATTTGACATTAAATAAAGCTAAATATTTCAATTATTGGGTATTTGTTTCACGTACTCTCGTTTTTGCATTTCCCTGTTTTATTTTCAGCTTCAAATCATAGAAATTGTTTAGACTAGGGGTCCCCGGATTCCAATAGTGGATCAGCGGGGGTCCCCGGATTACAGTAATGATTTTCTAGGGGTCCAAAGCAGTTAAATGGTTAAAAAGCGCTGCTCTAGATGCTTTGCATGAGTTTCCCCTTCAGGTTTCGTCATTGCCCTGTTATCATAGTTGTCAAAAGAGACCATGTGGTGGAGATGACTTTCAGCAAGTCCTGTTTTTCATACACGAGCATTAAGCATGCTGTGCTCTTGTATTTACAATGGGGTGCAGTCAACTCCACATGCCAATGTGCTTAGTCCTGGAAAGCCCAAACACCAGGAATGAGCGAAAGCTCCCTCTTGAAACGAGGGTGGTTGATAGTTGAAGACCAGATTGCTTAGACTGCAACTGTGAAATGTTGCATGTTTCTCGATTGTTAAAACTGCATTAGTACTAGTGTTTTTTTTGCATTGCACCTAGTTCCTGAACTGTACAAAACCATCTTTTCTGCATCCTGCCCCTTGTGCTACACTACACAAACTGTACAAAACTATCACTTGCACACACTTGCCAGTGAAAAAAAGAGTTCTGCAGCGGATTGTTAATCCAAAAACCTAAAACACTCCCTTGCAAAATTACCCCAGCGCGATTTCGATGTGTTTAATAAAGAAATGCCTCGGAAAGCCGGGCGCAATAAATAAAGGAATCTGTGGATATGTTCCACGTGGCACGTAAGAAGCATGTTTACCATGTACATTGCCATTTTATGCTGATGATCCACTGGCTTACCAGAATGTTATTTACTTGTTGGTTGGTTGGTGCTTAAGACACATACAGGAAGGTACTAGGTATATGTAGCGCTGCCTGCTTCTGCATTACCAGCAAACCTATCTCAGTTAAGGGGCTGTTCCCTGGAGAGTACAAGGTTCACTTAAAATGTGACCTATTAAGGATGTTTTGTGTGTCTAAATATCACGCTGTCCTTAGGGGAATGCATAGAATTTGAACTCGAAAGATCATATATATGGCGAATTTACATTTCTGTGCTTTCTTTTCCGGTCCGCTGTGGGGTCAGGGCTCCAGAGACTAGCATTCCAATTAAGGTGCAGACAGAGGGAAGTTGGGAGAGACCAAGTAAAGGGGGGTGGAGGAAGGAAGTGGCTGTGGAAAGAGCAGTCTCCTGTAACAATCACAACATCAAAGGGGAAAGGCTCTCTGCTTCATTAGCAATGAATTAATCACTGATATTGTGTACACGCATCGTTTCTAAAGGAAGTGCCAAATTTGAAATCCCAAAGTAACTCATGAATATGGTAGATGTGTAAAACTATGCGAGCTTGTTGTGTCACTTTAAGGCAGACTCGAAAAAACTGTTTTCTTCCGAAAGAGTGGGAAAAAATCAAATCAAAAGGTATTTTGAAAGTGCGTCTCAATGTTAAGCAATCGAATTTGAAGGGATCAATGTTTCCAGTCATAGCTGGTTAGTATGTGTTATGGGTGCACACATGATCTGATGTGATCTTTTTTTTGTGAAACAAATCTTTTATTGAGGAAATATATTATAGTTTGCTGATAACTTCAAGTCTGTCACGCCGCAGCGTTTACTGACCTTAAACTCCAATGTGCTGCGTCTACTAAGATATCGAGTTTTGTATATCGACCTGCACTTACACCGACCACACAATGTCTACCAGCACCGTACAATGAAGGTAACTAAATGGGGACTTAATATCATTAAATCTATACATACATATGTATGCTCATTTGTAAATAGTGGTAGTCAATATGCTGGAGTCCATAGACCTACAGGGCGGTATCACCGACCTCGATATTAGGACTTATAACTACATTGTGGTTACATAAAGTGATTACAGCACAACTAACTAACAACTAACTCACCTGTAAAGATGATGGAACAATAATAGTGCAGCTTCAAATTCTTTGAGAATGCTAATTAGAGATGAACTTTAGATAAATGAGAATAGAGAGTATATATTATTTTTTTTCTTTTGCATAACATGGATCTTAAATATGCTTCTTACCTATCTTAATTACCGGTAGACACCTTCTCAGGGATACTGAGAAGATTAATAGGGAAGTTAAGCCACGAAGTATATAGTCACTGTTATAGTAATGAAGACCACTAAGGCACTGTCTGCATAAATGAAAAACCTTAAGTGATCCAGCCATATCTGCTTTTTACTTTTTTTTTAAAAAAGACACAACATAAACGGTCATGCAGATGACAGTACAACAATTGCAATGAATTACTCACACAGCACAATTGATGCGATGATAGGATCAGAGCAATAGGTAGATCCCTAACCTGTGTCCCCATCATGTGATACATTAAGAAATTCGATAATTTACAGTGTGATTCAATGACGGCAAGGTCACATTGCAACTACAGCCCATATTTGTGGGGAATTGGCATAGGACAGTCCCGCAAGTCTTCTTGCTATGCTGCCCTACCCCAATGTGAAAGGGGAGGAATGCACCATATGTATGAAATACTGTACATTCCTGTCCTTTCCCCTTGCACTGATCCACAATTGGCTGCCTAGCTCCAATGCAGGCACCCTTGCACCATGGTGCATTGCACGCAGGATTGTTTTGTGCAGGAAGGAGTACACTCCTGCACAAAAACAATCTAAAGAGGTGTTTTCCTCTTTTTGTGTGTGCTGCAGCACACATGGAAAGAAGAAAAAACTAGGAGATATGAAAAAGCCTGCTCTGGTGAGGTGTAAGGTTTTGGTTCTGATCCAGATTTTGTAAATCTGGGTCAGCGTCAAAATCCATGGGTGTTACATGGGAAAGCCCACTGTAACACCCATGGAACACTTCCTCGGCTCAGAGTAAGGCAATGCAACAACTTGCACTGCTTTGTCTTACTCCATATCTATGAGGCCATGCAGAGCCACACAAAGTGGCTTTGCGGGGCCTCATAAATATGGTTGAGAGGCTTGCACCACCACCGGAGCATCAAAGAAAGTGATGATCAAGCGGCACCAGCCTCTCATAAATATGCCCCTGAATATCCTTCCATAATGACAAGGTCCAGAGAAGTAGCTTTACTAATCTGTGATGAGGCTGTAATCAAGGTCAAGTAGATAGCCATGAAGCAGAGTCCACACGTCCCTAGCATGCAACTGGAGTGGCAGCAGTTCTGCATATGCCTCCAGTTGTTCATTACAGTATATTAAGTCTCTAATCCACCTCGCCTGCATGGGCACAGGGCCCCTCCCCATGAATGGCTTTCTTGGCATTCTGCAGGCTGCAATTCCATGGCTGTGAGCTTCGTTATCCATGCAGAAACATCTTTAACATGTCTGAGAAGATATATTTTGAGGCATAGCTCAAATGAATGTGCTACTATCACAGTTATGTCCTTGACTACAATATTCCAATAAACCAGGATTGTAGGGCATCGCCAAGCCAAATGCAGAAATCCAGCATCAGACATGCTGCATCTAGAGCAATCATCAGTGTTTCTCAATCAAATGTTTTGCTTGCCAAGTGGAGGCTAGTATACTTATGAAAAGTTGTAAAATGTATTGTGTGTAACCTCCCATTACATGTTAAGGCACCAGTTTGTGCACAACAGTAAGCCAGTAAGCCCAATCGACTTCCAAGAGCTGATTATTAAATTCTAGATTCCACATGACTCTAGCACCAGGAATGTTAAATGGGGCTTCCAGCTGCATGGAATTACGTAAGCACCAGTGGCGTAACAAAGGCCCACGCAGCCCTTGTGGTGCAGGGGGGGAGTTCCAAAAGGCTCCTCTCAGCCCAGTACTCTGTTCTGAGAGCTCCTGAGTAAGGGAGGGGGGCCACCATGTGCTTTGCAAGGGGCTCCCTAAAGTTTAATTCCCCTACTGGTAAGCACGTTGACAAGACCCTTAGTAGGACGTGCAGTTAGAAGAGAAAGCATTTTAAACTTCACAGGTTTTTGCAGGAAAGTTTCAAATATTGCTCTACAATTCTTGTGCAGTCTAAAAGATATTAAAATTTACAATTAAATGTTTGCCTCACCCTAATCCACCTCCTGCACAGCAACAAAGCATAATCTCGGGAAGAGGTAAGTAAATTTACTCATATTCAGTTTATGCAATTATTGCATGGATTTCTCCTCACATGTCTAAATGAACTCAGGGTGATAGAGGAGAACTGACTGTTGCGAGTCCACATTTTCCTCCAAGCTAGTAATGTACATTTACTGAATCAACCTTCATGAGCTTGCTGCTGAGAGTGTACAAAATGATAGACTGCAAGGGAATCACTGACATATATTACACTTTCTAGTGGCCACATGTGGTAGCCAAAGGGATGGACAGTGCCAGTATTGTGCATAGTTCACCTGCAGGCATAACTAATAAGGTTCCAGGGTAGGGATGATTAGTCTTCCCTGCTTATATGACCAACGTCAGGGTTGTCTACCACCACAGACGAACCAAATTAGTAAAGATCTAAGAGGAAGATTTAAGAGCCCCTAGCGCCTCCTTTCGCCACATTAGTGTCATTTTTTTCACACTAATGTGGCCCAACGAGGCCAAAATCACTGCACCAAATTTTCAAAGTGGCATGCATTGCGCCACTTTGTAACCTTTTGCACTACATTATCCCTGAGCTAGGCATAATGTATGCAAGAGGGGCGTTCCTTCGTTAGGGGGGGAAATGGCACAAAGAAATCTAAGGAATTTATTTGCGTCATTGTATTCAGCACTTTTAACGGCTGCTAACAGCAGGTGTTAAAAGGAGGCACACCATTGTTTAAAATGGCCCTGAATGGGCTTTTCATGATTAGCATCAACATTTTTTACGCTAATCCTGCAAAGTTCCAAACCAGCATCAAAATGTTTGACGCAAGTTTCCTAACTACTGCCATGGTGCACCATATCTTGAATATGACTCACACATGGTGGCATTTGGGGGGGGGGGCGCTAAAGGGCACAAGAAAATTGGTGCAGCACTGGGTGCCACACCACTCTTAAATCAGGCCCTAAGTGTATTAACAAAATATTTAGGCAGTGCTACATGCATATTTGTGAATAAGTATAGAAGTTTAGGTCATATAACCATCTTCATTAATTAAATTCTCCCTTCCCTGCCAAAGAAAGAGACAATGTTATCCAATTACTATTCCGAGTTTCTAGCTTAGTGATGGAAACATCAAATTTCGCCTGAATAACTATGCCTGGATCATGGTTTAGCCACATACTCAATTATTTCACACAATTGGTGTTGCATTGAAGTGGATAATTGATACAACACACCTCAGTACCAGGGGGGTAGCAACTATGACAGATTTTCTCCAGTTGGTTTGCAGCCAGATAAGGACCCAGACCTCACATACTCTGATATAAGTGGGGTAAGATTTTCTTTAGGATTGTGAACATACATTACCATATCACCTGCAAACATTACAGCTAATTATGGCCTTTCTGTAAAGTTCAGTGTACACTGCGAGTAGCGCTGCCTTAATCTGCAGGCAAGGGGCTCTCTCTCCCGTCTAAATAAAATAGGAGAGAGCGGCACCCCTGTAGACGTACCCTGTGTTATCGGTTGGATCGTATAACAGCCCATTGACACAAATCTGTGCCAAGGGATTAATGCATTGCTGCTTTATCAGTTCATTAAAGCATGCCAGCATTCCCATCCTAGGAAGTATTGGCAATAAAAAGGTCCACTCCATGGAGATGAACACCTTCAACAACACAGCCACTGCCCTCAGTTCAGCCCTCAATAAACGCATCAGAGTGAAGATTGTGCACAATTAGTGTGATGTGGCCCTAGTCGGCACAAACTCAGTCTGGGCTAGTAGCTCCAGGCCGGCCACCATTGGCACCAACCAGTTAGTGAGAATTTTAGCCAATATCTTCGCTTCTGTGCTGATAATTAATAAACGACTCACACCAGTCTGGTGGCTTATCTGGCTTCAGGATAGCTTGTCTCAGTGATGGATGGAGGTCTCATTTAGGATGCCAAAAGGTGCAGGGTTAATACTGCAATGTAAATTTTATAAAATTCAAATGGGAGGCCATCTGAAACCGGTGCGTAACCCTCATGCCCTAGACCTCTGTCACCACCTCTTCAACAGTAATGGGCTTCAAAAGAAACTCTTGATACCCATCACTCAGTCATGCGGGTGCTATATTGTCCAAGTATTCACTCAATTCCCTGTCATCTATTTGAGAGTGTGAAGTGTACAGATTGGCTTAGAAGCTAGTGAAAGTGCAGAGAATGCTGGCAGTCTCGTGCTGATCATGTCGATAATCTGAGGTTATCAGAGCAATGTCAGTCGTGGCTTGGGTTTTCCTCAGCATATCCAAAAAAAGTCTTACCTGACCCTTCTTTTGCCCCATATGACCTAGTATTTGTGTTTTTGGCAGAAGGTTAACCTCCATGAAAGCATTTTTTATTATATTCAGCTACTTTGAGCTAAATTTCAGTGAAGACCTTGGGAGCTGGATCAAGAGAGTATTCAATCTCTAATTCTGATATTGCTTGCTCTAGCTCTCTCAAATGAGCATGCAAAGTTGTGAGCATCCGTCCCTGCTTTGATATCTAGGCACCTCTAACAACCCCCTTGAAGTCCTCTGAAAATGCACTCTTAGTATTCACTGTTCTACTCTTTTTCCCTAGCTACTCCAGGATTTCCTCTGTGAGTTCCTCATGGAAAGCTGTGTCTTTTAGTGAAGCAGGATGCAGCTGCAAAGCAAATAAGGGTCGAGGTGTGCCTGGAAATTCCAGACTCAGGACAGGATAGAGCTCTGAGAGCATTTTAGATAAACCTTCTGTATCAGGGTTTTATGTCTCTGGTAGCCATCAAAAAATCTAAGCATGACCATGAACCATGTGCTGATGTTATCTGTATATCCTCACTCATTGTAGGTTGCCATATGCCCCTACATCCACCATCTAACGATCTATAAGTATCCTGCAAAATACGGCTGCAGATGCATTATCATACTTCCTTTCAGGATGAGTCCCATTTAGTGCAGCATTCAGGATCATGTCAAAATTAGAGGTGGGTAGAATTTGCAGAGCTTCACTCTGTGAAATCCTGTGGAGTTACCTAAAACTCTGCGAGATTCCACAGATTTCCGCAAGCGGCAGAATTCGATACTTCACGCTGCTCATGCTTATTTTTAGCACTGGGAGCTTGTCACGTGCTGCATATTCAGTGTGAAAGGCACCACATGGTGCTCCAACGGGCACTACTTCTTCTGCCAATCAAGTAAATTTTATACTTGAGTGGCAGCTTTCTCACTGCGAGTGGAAGATTCCTCAATGCAAGCGGTAGTGACTATCCACATTGAGAAATCTCACTGGGAGGAAGTATAGTGCTTGATTTTCTCAAATGAGACAAAACTCCACCATGCAACGCTTGCCGGAGTTTTTCCAAAACTCCATGATTGCAACTGAACGTGGAGTGAGCTAAACTCTGTGAACTCCACTGGAGGAGCAGAGTTTACTGCATCCCCTCATAGTACTGCCTGCAGGGACACCTGTAGTGTCTCATTCCACACAGTGGTAAAGAAGCCCAGGATATCCATGTTGCGCCATCAAACGTTTACTATTGTTATTTGCTTTCTGCATTAAATGCCATGCACAGCCACAAACCAACCCTGGTCATCAATTACAGAAGGCAATCTCCAGAAGGAGGTTGTCTTTTTCATTAGAATGCCAACCCTATATGATTTATAGGAAAAAGTCAAGTCATAGTTACATGCAGCTCATTTCTTTGAAACTGCTTGCACTGCTGTTTTGGTCAGATGAGTGGCATGTAAGAAGACTGTCTTAGCATCTTTTCTGTTTGGATCAGTCAATATTGTGGGTGTTGTTCCACTCTCATACATTCCATGTGAAGAGCTTCTGAATATTGCCATCCTACATACGTCCTGTGTTATGCTTCTGTGTTAGTGCGTTTGTATTTCCAAAAACACTGTACATTTAATTTTTTGCCTCACACCCTCAAACACTAGCAACCCAACTCTTGAAGAACCAGAACCTTATGGGCCTGGCGGCGCAGGGTACGCCTGAAATCTCCTTGGATTCACCTGCCTCAACTAACAGAGACACGGGACACTCTGTCAGGCGTAAAAGATCAGATTTTATTAGCTGCAGCTAGTACAGTTGTCCAAGAAGTACACAAGGTATGTTCTCAGGAGACTGCCACTTTACTTTGTGGCGCACAATCTTATATACCGTATAAAAACCATTTATTAACTACATACACTCCCAGAACACATAGAAAGGAGCCAGTAAGAATAATGTAAAGATAGAACAGAGCCAATAGAAATGTCGGAAAACAAGACAGCACCAATAGAAGGAATTGGAAAACAAAGTATCAAGTGACTTAAGGTTGCCTCCCCTCCAGCTGTGTTTGTCACCCCTCCCTTGAACTAATTCATTAACCGATCCACAACGAAGTTGCATGTGGTGTGATAAGTTTGTGTGCGTTTGGAGGACAGTTGTGAAATGAGAGAATACTAGCAAAGGACAGCGAAGGCCAGATGATAAGATAAGATCGGCGGAGAATAGTGTGAGCCTACAGATAGTTGAAACAAGGATTAGAAAACCAGACAGGGATTAGTGTACTCGGTCAGACCTTAATACCAGCCTTGTAAAGATAGAGGCAGAAGGCTGTTTTGAACACCATGTTGCAGAATAAGCAGAAAAGGCAGAATGGACTTCGTTCGCTGTGCTGCCTGAGTGAAGGCAACATAAAATGGCGGCGGGCCACAAAATGGCGGGTCGATACGATCGTATTAAAGATCGAATTTCCTCAGACCCTCCTTTTGCCAGAACTCAGGCAAGATACACAAACTCATGTTAATCTGAGTCGATGTCTATGGCCATGAGGTCATCAAGCTGTTGCTGTACCATCATTTTGATATTCTCTGCTCTTTGTGACTTGGGTTTGGGAATACATGCAGTAGCACATAGGTTACAGATGGCAGGACCGCAGTGCATACAAAGACAACAAGAGAATATAAAAGCTAAAATTACTCCAAAGAATGTCAATACCTTCCAACCCCATTTGGACAGTAATTCCCAAAACCACTCTGAAAAGGACCAATCTCCTTCGTCCTGATGAATCGACTCGGAGATTATGTGTAACTTAGAGATAGCTTGGTATACTGTCGGAGCGTCATTAGGTATGAAAATACAGCAACTTGATCCGATCAATTTGCATACTCCACCACGGTCCGCAAGAACAAAGTCTAAGGCAACACGGTTCTGCAAGGTCATAAGACGATCAGCCTGTAGTTCAGCTGTAATGTTACTTAAAGCTCCTACAGTGATGTCTATGGTGGTTTCTACGACACGAACCAATTGCCTTATATTTCTGCTGTTGGCCATTGGACCCCAGAAGGGAAGAAATCCTTTGAGGAAATCTCCTCCCTCTTGTCCTGCTGTGTCTTTCGAATCCACAATCCCTCTGCCATATCTATTTTTATGATGGTTCGCAGGAGCGGTGTATGTAGGGGGAAGAAGAAAGGCTATATAACAAGTACCAGAGAAATCAGCTGGCAACCATGTATAAGCCCTATCGTGGCAAACGAAGTATGTACCTTGAGATGGTACTAACGGCAGTGAATTCAGGGCTGAATAAACATATGTATGGGAACATAAACTTTCTCTTTGTCCGGTGTTTGGAGTTCTACCATTTATTTGCAGACAGAAATTTCCTTGTTGGGGTATGACCCGTATCGGAGGAGATTTTCCTTGCTCAACCTTATCATTGAGGCTGGAAATGTAATTAGTTATGTTCCAATTGGTATATGCTTTTCTTTCATCTATGGAAGCTTCACTTTTTTCCATGATTTTAGCCATAGCTACCATTCCCTTTATCAATAAACTATGACTGAAATCTGAACCAACACTATGTGAACTGACAGGTTGTTTAATTTTACTTTGATATGCATTATTGAAAATGACAAAATAAGCCCAAGCGGAACCTTCATAGGAGAATGGAAGAACTAAATATGGCATTCCTTTTTCTACCGTATGTGGTATGAGTCCACACACCCAACAGTCAGTTGTATTGATCACTAACTGATGTTGATGTAACAACTGGACGAAGGAATTGTTAAAGTATTCAGTTCTTCTGATGAGTTCATGCTCGGGAAGAGTGTGAAATAGGTGCGGAGAGATAGTAGAAGAAGATGTAGAGGTAGGAGAAGAGACAACTTTTTGCTGCAGAGTAATAATGATCCAGTTTACAGATGCCAAAAGAATACACGACAATATAATGACGCATAGAGCAATACTACAACGACTATATATTTCTTTACAATTATTCTTTACATTTTTACTTTCTCTTTTATCTAATGTAGCCTCCATCTTTCTAAGTGGATGCTCACGGCAATCTTCCTCAATCACTGTAGTCACGATTATCTACCGTCCTATGACACTGTGAGGTCCTGCAGGCCTATTGCCACTTACTCAGGTCGTAACTAAGACTCCTACCGTGACCCTGCAACCGGGATAGAGTACTACATAGGAGAGAAATTTACAAGTTCTTTGGTCTTGGTCTCAAATTATAGCGTTCCTGTCCAGAGGCAGTCTGGTTTTGAAACAATGTTCCTGGATTTGTCGTGTTCAAGCGACGATGCGATGGTATTGCTTCTTGAAGGATGTCGTCGTCCTCTTTCTCAGAAAGTGTTCCAATTAGACGCGCATCACTGAATGGTACAAATTGCGGAACTTTCTCACTTTCAGAGTCACTGATGCCTCTACGGACCCACTGATCGAAAGGCAAGGGCAAAGGCACTTTCTTGCAGTGCACGGCATGCACCCAGTTTTTCTTTCCTTCGACTTTAACTGCTGTTCTTGTGGTCAAAAGAACCAGGCGTGGCTCTCTCCATCTGGGCTCCAAATTTCTCTGTCGTTGGAAATTTTTCGTGCAGACCCAGTCACCTGGTCGGATGGAATGACCTGGGTCTGTGGAAGCTTCTGGTAGAGCACTCTGAACCTGTTGATGAAGAACACGCAATTTAGTTGTAAGGTCATGCAAGTAGTCAATCAACATCGGGTATGGCAAGTCTGAGTATTTCTTAGGGCGAGGAACTCCCCATACATTAGCTGGGCGACCAAATATCACTTCGTAAGGGCTAAGCCCCAAACGAAAGTGTACTGCTGTTCTGGTGGACAGAAGAGCCAATGGTAAAGCATCAGGCCAATTAAGTCCTGTGCTAGCTTGCACCTTAGCAATTGTAAGCTTCAAGGTTCCATTGTAGCATTCTACTAAACCAGCCGACTGTGGGTGATTCGCCGCGTGGAACTTCTGTTTTATGCCAAGACCTGCACAAACTTTTTGCATGACTTGACCCACAAATTCGCTCCCATTGTCACTCCAGACAATGCGCGGCAAACCAAACCTAGGGAAGAATTCTTTCAAAAGTATTTTGGCAGTTGATAAAGCAGTATTGTCCTTCAGAGGGTAGGCTTCTACCCATCTAGAAAAAGCACATACTACCACCAGAACATATTTGAGGTTGTTGCATCGTTCCATGTGAATATAATCGATCTGCAACACCTCAAATGGATATGTTGGAGGAGCAAAATGACCTGCTGGAGTTGGGGTTCCCTTTCCCGGATTGTACATCAAGCAAACAATACAATGTTTTACTACATTATTTGCACACTTTGGGATCCCCTCATTTTGCCACACTGGAGCCAGAAGTTTACATATTCCTTTTACACTTAGGTGAGCTGGACCATGTGCCATAGTAACTACAGGTAGTACATAAGCATCTGGTAACAGCCAACGTTGATGTTCTGATAATTCAACCCAACATCCCATCTCATCTAACATTCCTGTACTTTCCTTCCACTTTCTCAACTCATTCTCCGTAGCCTCTCCTTGAATTGATTTCACACTCTCTACTGTATCTTCACACATTCCCTTTTCTCTTACGCAGTTTGCGGGACCTGCAACATACATTCGACTTGTGTTGTCTCTGGCTGTCTTTTTCGCTACCTCATCTGCAAATGCATTTCCTCGACCAACATCGTCCACAATCTTTTTGTGTGCACTACACTTCACGATCGCTATCTGAGTAGGCATTGTAAGTGACTCAAGAAGTTCAGTCACTAATGGACCATGTTGTATCTTAGTACCATGGGAAGTAAAGAATCCTCTTTCCTTCCATAAGCGCCCAAAGTTAAACGCTACACCAAAAGCGTATTGGCTATCAGTGTACACGTTTACTCTTTTTCCTTTGGATAACACACACGCTCTAGTTAAGGCTATCAATTCAGCTGCCTGAGCTGAATTATGTCTAATGCGTGCTGTCTCCACAATCGTATGCAAAGTAGTAATAGCGTAGGCTGAAACTGTATCTCCATTCGGGAGCTTGAAACAAGAACCATCTACCCATAGTGTTCCATCTGGATTCACTAATGGCGTGTCTTTTAGGTCAATTCTACCCTTAGTCTCTTCTTCAGTACGGAGAAAACAATCATGCTGTTCAGAGACATCTCTCTCTTCTGGAAGAGGCAACAAAGTAGCTGGATTCAGGGTATTACATCGTTTGATGTGTATGTGACTAGCCAAAAGCGTCAGCTCATATCCGGACAACCGAGCACTCGTAAGATGCTGCGTTTTTGTCCTATTTAGTAAAGTATCCACTGCATGTGGCACCATAACAATGAGAGTATTATCTAGCACTACTCCAGCAGACTGTCGAATAGAAATTGCTGCTGCCGCTGTTGCCTTAAGACAACTAGGCAATGCTTTAGCTACTGGATCTAACGTAGCTGAGAAATATGCGCATGGTCGCTGTTGATCTCCAAAACGCTGCGTTAAGACTGACAATGCACAACCCTCTCTTTCGTGGACATAGAGCGTAAAGGGCTTACTGTAATCAGGAGTACCCAATACAGGAGCAGAACACAAAGCAATACGCAAATCAGTAAAACTCTTCTGACATTCGTCAGTCCACGGAAGAGGCTGAGGCGTATCTTTTAAAGTTAGCGCCAACAGCGGTTTAGCCAATAAAGAGAAACTCGGAATCCACTGTCTACAATAAGAAGTAATGCCCAAAAAAGCACGTACCTCTCTTTGTGTGGATGGCACTGACATTTGTGCAATTGCCTGAATTCGTTCGGGGGTCAATCGTCGTCCCTCCTTTGACAAGAGATGACCCAAATAAGTCACCTCGCGACAGACATATTGTAATTTAGAAGGAGAAACCTTGTGATTCAGATCAAACAAATGACGCAACAGTGCAACGGTCACGTTTTTGCAAATCTCCTCTGAATCAGCGGCAACTAATAAGTCATCCATGTACTGAATGAGAGCGGCACCGGACGGTAAGGAAAAGGCATCAAGATGACATTTTAGAGCTTGACTGTAAATAGAGGGACTTTCACAATAACCTTGAGGTGCGCGTTTAAACCGGAAGCTTCGGCCTCCGAGGGAAAAACCAAAAATATCTCTACTCTCTTCGGCGATGGGAATACTAAAGAAAGCATTCTTTAGATCAATAACTGAAAACCAAGTCGCTGTAGAAGGTATCATCGTCAACAGAGCAGTGATATCTGGGACTACAGGAAACTGCGGTACGACAATCTTGTTTACCTCCCGAAGATCAATTACAAAACGATAAACAGGAGGCTGAGAAGGATCAGTGCGTTTAAGAACCGGAAGAACAGGACTGTTACATGTATTTCCTCTCGTTTCCTCAACCACACCCTTCTGAATCAAATCATGGACAATTTCCAGAAGTGCTTTCTCACCTTCAGTAGAGATTCTGTATTGCGGAATACGTGGCATTTCAGCATTGGGCTTAAGAGTAACAACATAAGGTGGGATCTCAAGACAACCAACGTCATTCGGACCCGTAGCCCAAAGCGTTTCGGGAAGAGAAAGCAATTCAGGTGGGAATTGATCTTTTGATAAGTACATTGGACTAGTCATTTTCTGTCCTAGAGTGAGGTATACACCAGAAGGTGAACAATATATCGTAGCATGCATTCTTTTTAATAGATCTAAACCCAACAGATTTTCACCACAACCATTCGTCAGAAGAAGCGGAGCTTCTAAATCATAAGGGCCTATTGCAACAGGCAAAGGGCAAGAAACTGGATTGCGAACAGGGGCGCCAGAAAATCCTACAGATACATTCGTTAAGCCAGACAAAGGTGCGCCAGGGAGTTTAGAATGAATGATAGAGCTTCTCATGGCACCAGTATCTAAAAGAAATGGCTCTGAAACACCCATTGTAGTGACATTAACATAAGGTCCATTCTGATCCACTGGAATTGACGTAACCCCCTTACTTTGTCCATGGCTGTCCTATTCAAAATGAAGACTTTCATTCCCTCCTTCAATATACTGATCCTCACTGTAATACTGTGTAGACCTAACATTTTGCTGGTCAAAGTAATTTCCGGAATTTGGAGGAACAAAAGAACGCTGCTCTTGGGTTAACACACCTCGACCTCTACCTCTATTTGCTGACTGAGGACCACCACGACCTCGTGAAGCAGATGTTGCTCCATTACGCTGCAACAATGCCGGACAACTGTTATTAAAATGACCTTCCTCCCTACAATAAGCACATTGATTGGGACCTAGCAAAGGTCTTGGAATGAATGGTTCAGGCTTTTGATACAACCTCTGAAACTGCGGAGGCTGTTGAAACTGAGGCTGAACATAACGAGGAGGATAAGCCTGTTGCAAGAGAACTTTAGTTTTTAATTCTTTCGTCTTTTTCTCTTGTTTTTCCCTTTCTTCTTTGTCTCTATTTTCATAATATTGTGCAGTAGCCAATATCTGGGCGGAAGAAGAAACTGCCCATGAACTCTCGGAGTCTTTTAGCTTGTGTGATAGTTCAGGAAGCAAGTTATATACGAACTTATCCACAAATAATCGCTGTCCCCCTTCTGTAGCCATATCTTGACCACTGTGATCAATGAATGTCTCCTCGAATCGGGTAAAGAAATCGGAAACACTTTCATCTTTCTTTTGTTTACATACTGCTAGCTTATCCCAATTAACTCTCAAAGCAGGCATCATTGTTTTCATTAATGTAATAATCCTACCAGGGAGTTCTGAGATCAAAGCGTCGGGCTTTGCACCACCTACTTGACCTCTATCTGCGGCAATAATAGCGTTCCAATCGCCGCCTAATTCTTGAGCGTGATCCTCTCTACGAATTTTAGCCCATATTGTCTGTGGAACTACATTTCCCATCAACATGTCAATATCTGCTAGATTCATAGTACATGCATCAACTGTTTGCGACAACTCTTTATAGTAACCAGCAGGATTTTTGCGTGAATCTGGTAGTGACTGTTTAAGTGCTAAAACTTCAGACCTTTTCCAGGGGACATGTATCCATATGCGCTGAAAATGCGCAGGAATAGCTGGATTAGCACCTGCTGCTGCAACTTCTTCCTTCCATATTGGAGAAACCTCTCTCATGGGATAGTTTTTCAGTGCTGTCCTAACTGAAGGATCATAATCAGGAAAAGTCTGTAAGAACAATAGGGATCTGAAAGAAATAAGTGTTCTGACAGCGTTTTCAACCTTAGGACCCACAATAAGTCCTTTGTCAGAGTCAGCCTGAACATCTAACAGATCCTGTGGGACCGAACCCAAATTCATATCCTCCCATTCTTTAGCGAGAGTATCGCACATAACTTTAAAAACATATCTCTGCGTAGGTGCATTCCATTGCAGAAAGGTGGACATAATATCAGACGTACTATATTGGGGACCCTTCTTGATCCATCTACAAGCAAGTGAGTCCAATTTTTCTCGCTCTTCGGAGTCTGGGAATTGACTACGAGACTGTCTTAGAGAAAAAGCTGGAGACACATTTAAAGCTTCAAAGAAAGGTGATAAGAGACCAGAGACAGTATCTGCAAATCGCTTACGCATAGATGGAGAATTTGACATAAGGATAGGGGACAAGGTATTAGGTGAATTAACTAAAGGAGCATTAGGAATTGCCAAAGGAGCAGAAGGCAAAGGAGTTAAAGGCAAAGCTGGCATAGGCAATACTTGAGGAGGCAAATGTGGAAAAGCTGGAGCAGGCGGAAGCACAACTGGCGGCTGAACAGGCTGTAACATCGGGGGTGCATTAGCACCTTGTACATAGGGCGGAGGCAATTTCAATAAGTGGGACATTAAGGAATCTTCCTCAAAATCTTTTCTCTTATCAAGGGAAGAGATAGGCAACGTCGGATAGCATTTATCTATTGCCATTCGATGCTGTCTGTATGAAATTTCCATTGCATTATCTATTTCATCATCTTTGAATTGCTGAGCAGCCTGTATAATCGTCATTCCCTGTGTTTTCCTATCTCGTTTCGCTTGTTTAATTTCTCTCTGTTTGGCTTCCTTACGCCAAAGGCGAAAAGAGTCAAACATTGCCGGCCGGGCTTTTCTTTTAAATAACGTTGCTTCTAAATTATCTAGCACATCAGTTTCGAAACTACCATTTTCTGGCCATTTTAAAACACCATCTTTCTTTGTATATCGGGTCCATGTCTTATTAAAGGCAATAGGACCAACACCATGTTTAGAATAGAGCTCATATGTGGGAGTTCCAACCGAAGGAATCGGACAGGAGTCCTCAAGCTGGGAGTCCCTATTACAACCAAAGCAACAAAGTTTTCCAAACTTAGTCAGACCAGACATCTCACGATTTTTACTGGCTGTTCACAAACATCAAGGGGGTAAAACTTTCAGTTTACACAGCACAAATGCACTTACCCCTCGGCTTTGGCCACTGCAATGGCCAAATCTAAGGACCTAAGGACAAAACAAAGACCAAAATTTGTGGGCGCGACCCACCAAATACTTAACTAAGGATGTCTTCTTACACCAACAGAGGCCCGTCTATCGTCTCGCTTTACCATACATCATCAAAGAAAGGGCCAAGGCAGGGCGGCAGTCAGGGCAGCAGTCGTCAGTAGCCGTCAGGAAGGAGTAACCGCGCTGAAAAAGACCTTCGGACCACTTCGACATACAGGGGTCGCTTGACGTGGCTCGCGATTCCTCCAGAATTTTCTTGCGGGGTTCCTCACGACCTTCAGGCAGAACCGGTACCGCTGAAGCCGGCCCACGTTGGGCGCCAGTTGAAGAACCAGAACCTTATGGGCCTGGCGGCGCAGGGTACGCCTGAAATCTCCTTGGATTCACCTGCCTCAACTAACAGAGACACGGGACACTCTGTCAGGCGTAAAAGATCAGATTTTATTAGCTGCAGCTAGTATAGTTGTCCAAGAAGTACACAAGGTATGTTCTCAGGAGACTGCCACTTTACTTTGTGGCGCACAATCTTATATACCGTATAAAAACCATTTATTAACTACATACACTCCCAGAACACATAGAAAGGAGACAGTAAGAATAATGTAAAGATAGAACAGAGCCAATAGAAATGTCGGAAAACAAGACAGCACCAATAGAAGGAATTGGAAAACAAAGTATCAAGTGACTTAAGGTTGCCTCCCCTCCAGCTGTGTTTGTCACCCCTCCCTTGAACTAATTCATTAACCGATCCACAACGAAGTTGCATGTGGTGTGATAAGTTTGTGTGCGTTTGGAGGACAGTTGTGAAATGAGAGAATACTAGCAAAGGACAGCGAAGGCCAGACGATAAGATAAGATCGGCGGAGAATAGTGTGAGCCTACAGATAGTTGAAACAAGGATTAGAAAACCAGACAGGGATTAGTGTACTCGGTCAGACCTTAATACCAGCCTTGTAAAGATAGAGGCAGAAGGCTGTTTTGAACACCATGTTGCAGAATAAGCAGAAAAGGCAGAATGGACTTCGTTCGCTGTGCTGCCTGAGTGAAGGCAACATAAAATGGCGGCGGGCCACAAAATGGCGGGTCGATACGATCGTATTAAAGATCGAATTTCCTCAGACCCTCCTTTTGCCAGAACTCAGGCAAGATACACAAACTCATGTTAATCTGAGTCGATGTCTATGGCCATGAGGTCATCAAGCTGTTGCTGTACCATCATTTTGATATTCTCTGCTCTTTGTGACTTGGGTTTGGGAATACATGCAGTAGCACATAGGTTACAGATGGCAGGACCGCAGTGCATACAAAGACAACAAGAGAATATAAAAGCTAAAATTACTCCAAAGAATGTCAATACCTTCCAACCCCATTTGGACAGTAATTCCCAAAACCACTCTGAAAAGGACCAATCTCCTTCGTCCTGATGAATCGACTCGGAGATTATGTGTAACTTAGAGATAGCTTGGTATACTGTCGGAGCGTCATTAGGTATGAAAATACAGCAACTTGATCCGATCAATTTGCATACTCCACCACGGTCCGCAAGAACAAAGTCTAAGGCAACACGGTTCTGCAAGGTCATAAGACGATCAGCCTGTAGTTCAGCTGTAATGTTACTTAAAGCTCCTACAGTGATGTCTATGGTGGTTTCTACGACACGAACCAATTGCCTTATATTTCTGCTGTTGGCCATTGGACCCCAGAAGGGAAGAAATCCTTTGAGGAAATCTCCTCCCTCTTGTCCTGCTGTGTCTTTCGAATCCACAATCCCTCTGCCATATCTATTTTTATGATGGTTCGCAGGAGCGGTGTATGTAGGGGGAAGAAGAAAGGCTATATAACAAGTACCAGAGAAATCAGCTGGCAACCATGTATAAGCCCTATCGTGGCAAACGAAGTATGTACCTTGAGATGGTACTAACGGCAGTGAATTCAGGGCTGAATAAACATATGTATGGGAACATAAACTTTCTCTTTGTCCGGTGTTTGGAGTTCTACCATTTATTTGCAGACAGAAATTTCCTTGTTGGGGTATGACCCGTATCGGAGGAGATTTTCCTTGCTCAACCTTATCATTGAGGCTGGAAATGTAATTAGTTATGTTCCAATTGGTATATGCTTTTCTTTCATCTATGGAAGCTTCACTTTTTTCCATGATTTTAGCCATAGCTACCATTCCCTTTATCAATAAACTATGACTGAAATCTGAACCAACACTATGTGAACTGACAGGTTGTTTAATTTTACTTTGATATGCATTATTGAAAATGACAAAATAAGCCCAAGCGGAACCTTCATAGGAGAATGGAAGAACTAAATATGGCATTCCTTTTTCTACCGTATGTGGTATGAGTCCACACACCCAACAGTCAGTTGTATTGATCACTAACTGATGTTGATGTAACAACTGGACGAAGGAATTGTTAAAGTATTCAGTTCTTCTGATGAGTTCATGCTGGGGAAGAGTGTGAAATAGGTGCGGAGAGATAGTAGAAGAAGATGTAGAGGTAGGAGAAGAGACAACTTTTTGCTGCAGAGTAATAATGATCCAGTTTACAGATGCCAAAAGAATACACGACAATATAATGACGCATAGAGCAATACTACAACGACTATATATTTCTTTACAATTATTCTTTACATTTTTACTTTCTCTTTTATCTAATGTAGCCTCCATCTTTCTAAGTGGATGCTCACGGCAATCTTCCTCAATCACTGTAGTCACGATTATCTACCGTCCTATGACACTGTGAGGTCCTGCAGGCCTATTGCCACTTACTCAGGTCGTAACTAAGACTCCTACCGTGACCCTGCAACCGGGATAGAGTACTACATAGGAGAGAAATTTACAAGTTCTTTGGTCTTGGTCTCAAATTATAGCGTTCCTGTCCAGAGGCAGTCTGGTTTTGAAACAATGTTCCTGGATTTGTCGTGTTCAAGCGACGATGCGATGGTATTGCTTCTTGAAGGATGTCGTCGTCCTCTTTCTCAGAAAGTGTTCCAATTAGACGCGCATCACTGAATGGTACAAATTGCGGAACTTTCTCACTTTCAGAGTCACTGATGCCTCTACGGACCCACTGATCGAAAGGCAAGGGCAAAGGCACTTTCTTGCAGTGCACGGCATGCACCCAGTTTTTCTTTCCTTCGACTTTAACTGCTGTTCTTGTGGTCAAAAGAACCAGGCGTGGCTCTCTCCATCTGGGCTCCAAATTTCTCTGTCGTTGGAAATTTTTCGTGCAGACCCAGTCACCTGGTCGGATGGAATGACCTGGGTCTGTGGAAGCTTCTGGTAGAGCACTCTGAACCTGTTGATGAAGAACACGCAATTTAGTTGTAAGGTCATGCAAGTAGTCAATCAACATCGGGTATGGCAAGTCTGAGTATTTCTTAGGGCGAGGAACTCCCCATACATTAGCTGGGCGACCAAATATCACTTCGTAAGGGCTAAGCCCCAAACGAAAGTGTACTGCTGTTCTGGTGGACAGAAGAGCCAATGGTAAAGCATCAGGCCAATTAAGTCCTGTGCTAGCTTGCACCTTAGCAATTGTAAGCTTCAAGGTTCCATTGTAGCATTCTACTAAACCAGCCGACTGTGGGTGATTCGCCGCGTGGAACTTCTGTTTTATGCCAAGACCTGCACAAACTTTTTGCATGACTTGACCCACAAATTCGCTCCCATTGTCACTCCAGACAATGCGCGGCAAACCAAACCTAGGGAAGAATTCTTTCAAAAGTATTTTGGCAGTTGATAAAGCAGTATTGTCCTTCAGAGGGTAGGCTTCTACCCATCTAGAAAAAGCACATACTACCACCAGAACATATTTGAGGTTGTTGCATCGTTCCATGTGAATATAATCGATCTGCAACACCTCAAATGGATATGTTGGAGGAGCAAAATGACCTGCTGGAGTTGGGGTTCCCTTTCCCGGATTGTACATCAAGCAAACAATACAATGTTTTACTACATTATTTGCACACTTTGGGATCCCCTCATTTTGCCACACTGGAGCCAGAAGTTTACATATTCCTTTTACACTTAGGTGAGCTGGACCATGTGCCATAGTAACTACAGGTAGTACATAAGCATCTGGTAACAGCCAACGTTGATGTTCTGATAATTCAACCCAACATCCCATCTCATCTAACATTCCTGTACTTTCCTTCCACTTTCTCAACTCATTCTCCGTAGCCTCTCCTTGAATTGATTTCACACTCTCTACTGTATCTTCACACATTCCCTTTTCTCTTACGCAGTTTGCGGGACCTGCAACATACATTCGACTTGTGTTGTCTCTGGCTGTCTTTTTCGCTACCTCATCTGCAAATGCATTTCCTCGACCAACATCGTCCACAATCTTTTTGTGTGCACTACACTTCACGATCGCTATCTGAGTAGGCATTGTAAGTGACTCAAGAAGTTCAGTCACTAATGGACCATGTTGTATCTTAGTACCATGGGAAGTAAAGAATCCTCTTTCCTTCCATAAGCGCCCAAAGTTAAACGCTACACCAAAAGCGTATTGGCTATCAGTGTACACGTTTACTCTTTTTCCTTTGGATAACACACACGCTCTAGTTAAGGCTATCAATTCAGCTGCCTGAGCTGAATTATGTCTAATGCGTGCTGTCTCCACAATCGTATGCAAAGTAGTAATAGCGTAGGCTGAAACTGTATCTCCATTCGGGAGCTTGAAACAAGAACCATCTACCCATAGTGTTCCATCTGGATTCACTAATGGCGTGTCTTTTAGGTCAATTCTACCCTTAGTCTCTTCTTCAGTACGGAGAAAACAATCATGCTGTTCAGAGACATCTCTCTCTTCTGGAAGAGGCAACAAAGTAGCTGGATTCAGGGTATTACATCGTTTGATGTGTATGTGACTAGCCAAAAGCGTCAGCTCATATCCGGACAACCGAGCACTCGTAAGATGCTGCGTTTTTGTCCTATTTAGTAAAGTATCCACTGCATGTGGCACCATAACAATGAGAGTATTATCTAGCACTACTCCAGCAGACTGTCGAATAGAAATTGCTGCTGCCGCTGTTGCCTTAAGACAACTAGGCAATGCTTTAGCTACTGGATCTAACGTAGCTGAGAAATATGCGCATGGTCGCTGTTGATCTCCAAAACGCTGCGTTAAGACTGACAATGCACAACCCTCTCTTTCGTGGACATAGAGCGTAAAGGGCTTACTGTAATCAGGAGTACCCAATACAGGAGCAGAACACAAAGCAATACGCAAATCAGTAAAACTCTTCTGACATTCGTCAGTCCACGGAAGAGGCTGAGGCGTATCTTTTAAAGTTAGCGCCAACAGCGGTTTAGCCAATAAAGAGAAACTCGGAATCCACTGTCTACAATAAGAAGTAATGCCCAAAAAAGCACGTACCTCTCTTTGTGTGGATGGCACTGACATTTGTGCAATTGCCTGAATTCGTTCGGGGGTCAATCGTCGTCCCTCCTTTGACAAGAGATGACCCAAATAAGTCACCTCGCGACAGACATATTGTAATTTAGAAGGAGAAACCTTGTGATTCAGATCAAACAAATGACGCAACAGTGCAACGGTCACGTTTTTGCAAATCTCCTCTGAATCAGCGGCAACTAATAAGTCATCCATGTACTGAATGAGAGCGGCACCGGACGGTAAGGAAAAGGCATCAAGATGACATTTTAGAGCTTGACTGTAAATAGAGGGACTTTCACAATAACCTTGAGGTGCGCGTTTAAACCGGAAGCTTCGGCCTCCGAGGGAAAAACCAAAAATATCTCTACTCTCTTCGGCGATGGGAATACTAAAGAAAGCATTCTTTAGATCAATAACTGAAAACCAAGTCGCTGTAGAAGGTATCATCGTCAACAGAGCAGTGATATCTGGGACTACAGGAAACTGCGGTACGACAATCTTGTTTACCTCCCGAAGATCAATTACAAAACGATAAACAGGAGGCTGAGAAGCATCAGTGCGTTTAAGAACCGGAAGAACAGGACTGTTACATGTATTTCCTCTCGTTTCCTCAACCACACCCTTCTGAATCAAATCATGGACAATTTCCAGAAGTGCTTTCTCACCTTCAGTAGAGATTCTGTATTGCGGAATACGTGGCATTTCAGCATTGGGCTTAAGAGTAACAACATAAGGTGGGATCTCAAGACAACCAACGTCATTCGGACCCGTAGCCCAAAGCGTTTCGGGAAGAGAAAGCAATTCAGGTGGGAATTGATCTTTTGATAAGTACATTGGACTAGTCATTTTCTGTCCTAGAGTGAGGTATACACCAGAAGGTGAACAATATATCGTAGCATGCATTCTTTTTAATAGATCTAAACCCAACAGATTTTCACCACAACCATTCGTCAGAAGAAGCGGAGCTTCTAAATCATAAGGGCCTATTGAAACAGGCAAAGGGCAAGAAACTGGATTGCGAACAGGGGCGCCAGAAAATCCTACAGATACATTTGTTAAGCCAGACAAAGGTGCGCCAGGGAGTTTAGAATGAATGATAGAGCTTCTCATGGCACCAGTATCTAAAAGAAATGGCTCTGAAACACCCATTGTAGTGACATTAACATAAGGTCCATTCTGATCCACTGGAATTGACGTAACCCCCTTACTTTGTCCATGGCTGTCCTATTCAAAATGAAGACTTTCATTCCCTCCTTCAATATACTGATCCTCACTGTAATACTGTGTAGACCTAACATTTTGCTGGTCAAAGTAATTTCCGGAATTTGGAGGAACAAAAGAACGCTGCTCTTGGGTTAACACACCTCGACCTCTACCTCTATTTGCTGACTGAGGACCACCACGACCTCGTGAAGCAGATGTTGCTCCATTACGCTGCAACAATGCCGGACAACTGTTCTTAAAATGACCTTCCTCCCTACAATAAGCACATTGATTGGGACCTAGCAAAGGTCTTGGAATGAATGGTTCAGGCTTTTGATACAACCTCTGAAACTGCGGAGGCTGTTGAAACTGAGGCTGAACATAACGAGGAGGATAAGCCTGTTGCAAGAGAACTTTAGTTTTTAATTCTTTCGTCTTTTTCTCTTGTTTTTCCCTTTCTTCTTTGTCTCTATTTTCATAATATTGTGCAGTAGCCAATATCTGGGCGGAAGAAGAAACTGCCCATGAACTCTCGGAGTCTTTTAGCTTGTGTGATAGTTCAGGAAGCAAGTTATATACGAACTTATCCACAAATAATCGCTGTCCCCCTTCTGTAGCCATATCTTGACCACTGTGATCAATGAATGTCTCCTCGAATCGGGTAAAGAAATCGGAAACACTTTCATCTTTCTTTTGTTTACATACTGCTAGCTTATCCCAATTAACTCTCAAAGCAGGCATCATTGTTTTCATTAATGTAATAATCCTACCAGGGAGTTCTGAGATCAAAGCGTCGGGCTTTGCACCACCTACTTGACCTCTATCTGCGGCAATAATAGCGTTCCAATCGCCGCCTAATTCTTGAGCGTGATCCTCTCTACGAATTTTAGCCCATATTGTCTGTGGAACTACATTTCCCATCAACATGTCAATATCTGCTAGATTCATAGTACATGCATCAACTGTTTGCGACAACTCTTTATAGTAACCAGCAGGATTTTTGCGTGAATCTGGTAGTGACTGTTTAAGTGCTAAAACTTCAGACCTTTTCCAGGGGACATGTATCCATATGCGCTGAAAATGCGCAGGAATAGCTGGATTAGCACCTGCTGCTGCAACTTCTTCCTTCCATATTGGAGAAACCTCTCTCATGGGATAGTTTTTCAGTGCTGTCCTAACTGAAGGATCAGAATCAGGAAAAGTCTGTAAGAACAATAGGGATCTGAAAGAAATAAGTGTTCTGACAGCGTTTTCAACCTTAGGACCCACAATAAGTCCTTTGTCAAAGTCAGCCTGAACATCTAACAGATCCTGTGGGACCGAACCCAAATTCATATCCTCCCATTCTTTAGCGAGAGTATCGCACATAACTTTAAAAACATATCTCTGCGTAGGTGCATTCCATTGCAGAAAGGTGGACATAATATCAGACGTACTATATTGGGGACCCTTCTTGATCCATCTACAAGCAAGTGAGTCCAATTTTTCTCGCTCTTCGGAGTCTGGGAATTGACTACGAGACTGTCTTAGAGAAAAAGCTGGAGACACATTTAAAGCTTCAAAGAAAGGTGATAAGAGACCAGAGACAGTATCTGCAAATCGCTTACGCATAGATGGAGAATTTGACATAAGGATAGGGGACAAGGTATTAGGTGAATTAACTAAAGGAGCATTAGGAATTGCCAAAGGAGCAGAAGGCAAAGGAGTTAAAGGCAAAGCTGGCATAGGCAATACTTGAGGAGGCAAATGTGGAAAAGCTGGAGCAGGCGGAAGCACAACTGGCGGCTGAACAGGCTGTAACATCGGGGGTGCATTAGCACCTTGTACATAGGGCGGAGGCAATTTCAATAAGTGGGACATTAAGGAATCTTCCTCAAAATCTTTTCTCTTATCAAGGGAAGAGATAGGCAACGTCGGATAGCATTTATCTATTGCCATTCGATGCTGTCTGTCTGAAATTTCCATTGCATTATCTATTTCATCATCTTTGAATTGCTGAGCAGCCTGTATAATCGTCATTCCCTGTGTTTTCCTATCTCGTTTCGCTTGTTTAATTTCTCTCTGTTTGGCTTCCTTACGCCAAAGGCGAAAAGAGTCAAACATTGCCGGCCGGGCTTTTCTTTTAAATAACGTTGCTTCTAAATTATCTAGCACATCAGTTTCGAAACTACCATTTTCTGGCCATTTTAAAACACCATCTTTCTTTGTATATCGGGTCCATGTCTTATTAAAGGCAATAGGACCAACACCATGTTTAGAATAGAGCTCATATGTGGGAGTTCCAACCGAAGGAATCGGACAGGAGTCCTCAAGCTGGGAGTCCCTATTACAACCAAAGCAACAAAGTTTTCCAAACTTAGTCAGACCAGACATCTCACGATTTTTACTGGCTGTTCACAAACATCAAGGGGGTAAAACTTTCAGTTTACACAGCACAAATGCACTTACCCCTCGGCTTTGGCCACTGCAATGGCCAAATCTAAGGACCTAAGGACAAAACAAAGACCAAAATTTGTGGGCGCGACCCACCAAATACTTAACTAAGGATGTCTTCTTACACCAACAGAGGCCCGTCTATCGTCTCGCTTTACCATACATCATCAAAGAAAGGGCCAAGGCAGGGCGGCAGTCAGGGCAGCAGTCGTCAGTAGCCGTCAGGAAGGAGTAACCGCGCTGAAAAAGACCTTCGGACCACTTCGACATACAGGGGTCGCTTGACGTGGCTCGCGATTCCTCCAGAATTTTCTTGCGGGGTTCCTCACGACCTTCAGGCAGAACCGGTACCGCTGAAGCCGGCCCACGTTGGGCGCCAGTTGAAGAACCAGAACCTTATGGGCCTGGCGGCGCAGGGTACGCCTGAAATCTCCTTGGATTCACCTGCCTCAACTAACAGAGACACGGGACACTCTGTCAGGCGTAAAAGATCAGATTTTATTAGCTGCAGCTAGTACAGTTGTCCAAGAAGTACACAAGGTATGTTCTCAGGAGACTGCCACTTTACTTTGTGGCGCACAATCCTATATACCGTATAAAAACCATTTATTAACTACATACACTCCCAGAACACATAGAAAGGAGCCAGTAAGAATAATGTAAAGATAGAACAGAGCCAATAGAAATGTCGGAAAACAAGACAGCACCAATAGAAGGAATTGGAAAACAAAGTATCAAGTGACTTAAGGTTTCCTCCCCTCCAGCTGTGTTTGTCACCCCTCCCTTGAACTAATTCATTAACCGATCCACAACGAAGTTGCATGTGGTGTGATAAGTTTGTGTGCGTTTGGAGGACAGTTGTGAAATGAGAGAATACTAGCAAAGGACAGCGAAGGCCAGACGATAAGATAAGATCGGCGGAGAATAGTGTGAGCCTACAGATAGTTGAAACAAGGATTAGAAAACCAGACAGGGATTAGTGTACTCGGTCAGACCTTAATACCAGCCTTGTAAAGATAGAGGCAGAAGGCTGTTTTGAACACCATGTTGCAGAATAAGCAGAAAAGGCAGAATGGACTTCGTTCGCTGTGCTGCCTGAGTGAAGGCAACATAAAATGGCGGCGGGCCACAAAATGGCGGGTCGATACGATCGTATTAAAGATCGAATTTCCTCACTCTGCCAGTGGAATGTTTGATCCCAATCATCCACATTTAACATTGCAATTTTAACCATCCAAACACAGATATTCAAGAAAACAGCAGTCATTGCACTGATTAACCAGTGGGGGACCTCCGAGGTGGGCTCAGCAGGAGCTTTGGGCGTGTTCCTCCACCCAACAGTGGTGGTGGCTGGAAGACATATGGGTAGCAGTTCCTTGCATTCCATACCAGCATCTCAAGTTTGCAAATAATTTGCCAAATCATTAAGGTGATAAACAACACATAAAATCATTATGGCTGAGGCAGAACCATGCATGTCCTTGTGTCAGCAGGTGACAACATAGGATACACAATGTTACCCATTACTGGGCCCGCAGCCAACCATCACATATGTTCTTAAAGTGGTATTAAGACTCATTCAGTGTCACTGGTTCAGGCCTACACATCTGGGTTCCCATCACCTCAGGCACGGTCAGCACGCAGCAACCATGATGCAATGGGGCAGATTAATTGCTGGGATGTCAGGCAGGAGCGCTCCTAACTGTTTGTGACTTTAAAGGCTCCCTTGAGCTACTGGGCTGACGAGCTCTGGAGCAGGCACCAGCAGGCCAGGAAAGAGGTACTGAAACCGGGTGATTTATGGCAGCATTCCCAGCACCCCGCAAATATGTTCTCTGCTGAAGAAGGGACTAACCCAGAAACACATGTGTCCAGAGATGCACAGTAAAGGCTGTACCTACTTAAAGGTGAAATATTTAAAAATTAATGGAGTTCGTTTTTTGAAGATACTACATCTACCATGATGCAATGGGGCAGATTAATTGCTGGGATGTCAGGCAGGTGCGCTCCTAACTGTTTGTGACTTTAAAGGCTCCCTTGAGCTACTGGGCTGACGAGCTCTGGAGCAGGCACCAGCAGGCCAGGAAAGAGGTACTGAAACCGGGTGATTTATGGCAGCATTCACAGCACCCCTGCAAATATGTTCTCTGCTGAAGAAGGGACTAACCCAGAAACACATGTGTCCAGAGATGCACAGTAAAGGCTGTACCTACTTAAAGGTGAAATATTTAAAAATTAATGGAGTTCGTTTTTTGAAGATACTACATCTACCATGATGCAATGGGGCAGATTAATTGCTGGGATGTCAGGCAGGTGCGCTCCTAACTGTTTGTGACTTTAAAGGCTCCCTTGAGCTACTGGGCTGACGAGCTCTGGAGCAGGCACCAGCAGGCCAGGAATGAGGTACTGAAACCGGGTGATTTATGGCAGCATTCCCAGCACCCCGCAAATATGTTCTCTGCTGAAGAAGGGACTAACCCAGAAACACATGTGTCCAGAGATGCACAGTAAAGGCTGTACCTACTTGAAGGTGAAATATTTAAAAATTAATGGAGTTCGTTTTTTGAAGATACTACATCTACCATGATGCAATGGGGCAGATTAATTTCTGGGATGTCAGGCAGGTGCGCTCCTAACTGTTTGTGACTTTAAAGGCTCCCTTGAGCTACTGGGCTGACGAGCTCTGGAGCAGGCACCAGCAGGCCAGGAAAGAGGTACTGAAACCGGGTGATTTATGGCAGCATTCCCAGCACCCCGCAAATATGTTCTCTGCTGAAGAAGGGACTAACTCAGAAACACATGTGTCCAGAGATGCACAGTAAAGGCTGTACCTACTTAAAGGTGAAATATTTAAAAAATAATGGAGTTCGTTTTTTGAAGATACTACATCTACCATGATGCAATGGGGCAGATTAATTGCTGGGATGTCAGGCAGGTGCGCTCCTAACTGTTTGTGACTTTAAAGGCTCCCTTGAGCTACTGGGCTGACGAGCTCTGGAGCAGGCACCAGCAGGCCAGGAAAGAGGTACTGAAACCGGGTGATTTATGGCAGCATTCCCAGCACCCCGCAAATATGTTCTCTGCTGAAGAAGGGACTAACCCAGAAACACATGTGTCCAGAGATGCACAGTAAAGGCTGTACCTACTTAAAGGTGAAATATTTAAAAATTAATGGAGTTCGTTTTTTGAAGATACTACATCTACCATGATGCAATGGGGCAGATTAATTGCTGGGATGTCAGGCAGGTGCGCTCCTAACTGTTTGTGACTTTAAAGGCTCCCTTGAGCTACTGGGCTGACGAGCTCTGGAGCAGGCACCAGCAGGCCAGGAAAGAGGTACTGAAACCGGGTGATTTATGGCAGCATTCCCAGCACCCCGCAAATATGTTCTCTGCTGAAGAAGGGACTAACCCAGAAACACATGTGTCCAGAGATGCACAGTAAAGGCTGTACCTACTTAAAGGTGAAATATTTAAAAATTAATGGAGTTCGTTTTTTGAAGATACTACATCTACCATGATGCAATGGGGCAGATTAATTGCTGGGATGTCAGGCAGGTGCGCTCCTAACTGTTTGTGACTTTAAAGGCTCCCTTGAGCTACTGGGCTGACGAGCTCTGGAGCAGGCACCAGCAGGCCAGGAAAGAGGTACTGAAACCGGGTGATTTATGGCAGCATTCCCAGCACCCCGCAAATATGTTCTCTGCTGAAGAAGGGACTAACCCAGAAACACATGGGTCCAGAGATGCACAGTAAAGGCTGTACCTACTTAAAGGTGAAATATTTAAAAATTAATGGAGTTCGTTTTTTGAAGATACTACATCTACCATGATGCAATGGGGCAGATTAATTGCTGGGATGTCAGGCAGGTGCGCTCCTAACTGTTTGTGACTTTAAAGGCTCCCTTGAGCTACTGGGCTGACGAGCTCTGGAGCAGGCACCAGCAGGCCAGGAAAGAGGTACTGAAACCGGGTGATTTATGGCAGCATTCCCAGCACCCCGCAAATATGTTCTCTGCTGAAGAAGGGACTAACCCAGAAACACATGTGTCCAGAGATGCACAGTAAAGGCTGTACCTACTTAAAGGTGAAATATTTAAAAATTAATGGAGTTCGTTTTTTGAAGATACTACATCTACCATGATGCAATGGGGCAGATTAATTGCTGGGATGTCAGGCAGGTGCGCTCCTAACTGTTTGTGACTTTAAAGGCTCCCTTGAGCTACTGGGCTGACGAGCTCTGGAGCAGGCACCAGCAGGCCAGGAAAGAGGTACTGAAACCGGGTGATTTATGGCAGCATTCCCAGCACCCCGCAAATATGTTCTCTGCTGAAGAAGGGACTAACCCAGAAACACATGTGTCCAGAGATGCACAGTAAAGGCTGTACCTACTTAAAGGGGAAATATTTAAAAATTAATGGAGTTCGTTTTTTGAAGATACTACATCTACCATGATGCAATGGGGCAGATTAATTGCTGGGATGTCCGGCAGGTGCGCTCCTAACTGTTTGTGACTTTAAAGGCTCCCTTGAGCTACTGGGCTGACGAGCTCTGGAGCAGGCACCAGCAGGCCAGGAAAGAGGTACTGAAACCGGGTGATTTATGGCAGCATTCCCAGCACCCCGCAAATATGTTCTCTGCTGAAGAAGGGACTAACCCAGAAACACATGTGTCCAGAGATGCACAGTAAAGGCTGTACCTACTTAAAGGTGAAATATTTAAAAATTAATGGAGTTCGTTTTTTGAAGATACTACATCTACCATGATGCAATGGGGCAGATTAATTGCTGGGATGTCAGGCAGGTGCGCTCCTAACTGTTTAGCACGCAGCAACCACCATGTTGCAGAAAGGATTGGACCTGCTATGGATTTTGGAAGAGCTGCTGCTTGCCTTGATGCTGAATCCTCAATCTGGCAGAGTAAAGCATAGCATATATGGCCCCCAACTGCTGCAGTGTCTTCTTCAACTGCTGAGACTTCTGGGGTGCTTCCTGTATTGCTGTAGTAAAGTCCAGAAATATAGAGGTGCATTACCCACAATGCTCAAGATCTCCCTTCTCTATGAGCAGTCAAAGAACGATGTCCCTGCCCCTGAAATTGAGCAGGGTGCAATTACTAGATTTGGGGCAACTCTAGAGAGAGCCTTTTCACAAAGGACCTTTGGAGCCACTCAGCCGCAAATAAGCAGGAAAGGTTAGCTGCCCCAAACACAGACACAAACATTTTTCTACATATGTCTCGAGGTTACCTGTATATGTGGTTTCCACCAAGTAGACAGAGATTATTATATTGGCAGAGGGCCTCAAGATCTTCACTTCTGGTTTTAATGAGAGTGAAGATTTCCTCCATATTTAGAAGTTTTAGTTACTTTTATGCATGCCATCCTCTACAATATATATGCACTGTTCTACAGATGACAGCCTATTTTCCTGTTTGTCTATCCTGGCATTCATAAGATCCATGCTGGCGGCGAGTGAGTCTATTTTGTTGTTAGACTTTAAGCTAATTGACATTTTTTTTTAACTTTGATTTTACATCTTGGTCATCCTCAAGTCCTGAAGGACCACAAGTGTTACTCTCAGCCCCAAAGTTGTCAGGATCCAGTGCCCACTGCACTTGGAGGGATTAAAAAGGCAGCTTTGATTGCTTGTTGTCATGTTTGCCCATTATGTTCTTATGTGTATTGCTTATGGAGACAAAAAAGCAGCTAGGGCAGCGGCCAGCAAAACTCACAGCCATGGGGTGGGAGGGGAAGAGCGGCAGCAAGCCTCATACACCCCGTCACTCAGGAGCCATCATGTGGAGTAGCTGTCCATGACATAGGCCACACACTGTAGGTCCTGGGTAGTCTAGGTTCATGGCAGTATGGGTCTCATCCCTTGATTTCCCCACTGTGCACCACTTCACCAGCACCAAGCAGAGTTGCACCCTCAACTCAATGGCGACATAGGTCCCACCTCCCATTGAGCATTAGCAGACCTGTAGGTGATTTTTATGGGGTGTGCAGTTCTCCAGTGATCATCTAATCATAATACTTTATAAGTCAGATAAAGCAGTTATCAAGTGAGTAACCACTGGTTCTATAGCGAGCTTTACTTTGAAACCAACTGCCAGATATAAAGGTCTAATGGTCACTTCCATACTGTTACAGGTTGCCAAGAGTCCCCAGAGGTACCAGTAACATAACCATGAAATCTATAATTAGTCAATTGCCATTTATACATGGCAGCCAGGGGTTAGTAAATCAGGGATGTGTGGCAAAATCTGCACCCTTCTCCTCGCACTAACTGCACGTGTGCCTCTAACAGCTATTCACAGCCAAACCAAGAGTTTGCCTCTGTGGTACAAGGCAGGTCTGACCAGCCTGGCCCGGTCATCTCAGTCATAAGGACGTACTCCAACACAGCCCGCATATGGCTAAGGGTTCAGCCCACTGCACCCAATCCACATCAGGTGCTGCCTGGGCAACAGGCCCAGCGCACTGCTCGGGCAGAAGCCCACACCGATCTATGTGGCTGCGGACCACCTAGCCCGGAATCCAATCCAAAACAGATGCATCCTCTCACCAACTTCCACAATGGGAAGGGCTCACTGCTAGTGCCTCAGAGCCAGGCCCATGGTGTGCAACATCAATCTGCCACCCCTCCTTCAGCAAGGTTCAGCTCCTCCTCGGCAGCCACTGTGGCAACACAACAGTCCCCATGGGCCCACAGGATAGGGTCTCCACCCACCATGCAGTCTGGCTGTTTACTCAAGTAGGTATAAACCCCCAGGTTCAAACTTTCAGGGCCAGCATCTTCGCTGTGTTTTGGTTTGATAGTTGCCAATAGTCAACTCAGTTACCACTGCTAATTATTAAGGATTATGTCGAATTGTGCCTCGCTGACCGCTAGAGCACTACTAAAGTGTGCCTATTTTGAAGCCCAGTAATCTACCGTCCACCAGCCATATCTGGTTTTACTCAGCGATCATAAATTACAGTGATTTATTGTTTAATATGCATACTATCATTCTGTATTTGAATGCTAATTTATTTAAACGGTATCCTAACAATGGTCATAATTTAATATGCCTTTTGAGTAAATTACCTCCCTGAAATCTTAAGCATATTGTATTAATGTATTTAGCCCATGTATACTTGAGACATCGTTTCTTGCAAAGGAAGTTTATTTTGAATAATATAACTGGTGTTATGCAAGCTTTGAAATTTGTACATAATGTCTTTAGCTGTTACTTTAAACATGTATTTTATTTTTATTTTTATGGATTGTATGGGTTTATTTGTCCACGTTATTATGACTTTTGCCAATCCGAAGAAAATGTGTTGAACTGTAATTGTGAAAGTTCACATCCCATCCAAAAAGTACTGGGGCACAGATGTTCTGAGTGGTGAATAAAGAGGAACATCACATAGGACTTATGATGGATTGTAAAAATAGAGAATTTTAATTCAAATAGCACAATTGATGTATTAGCATGAATTAATACAAGACAGATTGTGCAGAAACAGGAGAGTGTAGTATTACGTTCTGCAGTGGAAACAGCCGGACTAAAAGTGGTGCAGCCACACCTGGCGCTGAGCTTGAAAGGGGATTTTGTGTTTAGAAATAACTTTTTGGGGGTTTAAAACTACCTGTTGCAGAGTTTCTTGTGTCTCCAGCAATTTTCAGGCAACAACACAAATGTTAAGATAACTCTAGTGATTAATGTTCCTGCTGGAGAGAGATGAACGATGCAGATCACAGGAACTTTATGCTATGTGGAGAGCTCAGTGGTTTACTGTTTTTGTCACAGAGATCAGTTTATCACACACAGTACATACATTACAGTCCTAACATAGCAAAGCAACCATCGAACTGTCATCAAAAATCGGCATGAAAAGTGCATGGTATAGGTTAGAAAATGGCACTTTTCCTAATTCTTTCATTATCCTAATGTTGCTAAAAAAGGTTTCGTTTGGGCAAAGATGAATTCTTGCTAATAAAGAAAACCCCATCCACTGTGGTACATTTTAAATCCTGTGTTTGTGCTTCCCCAGACCAAGCACTCAAACTATAATTCTAACTAGTATGGATGACATGCCAGTCCTACACCTTGTAAGTTTCATTATTTCATGTAACATTATCAGTAGACTGATTTACGCACGTAAGATAAATTGTCTCTGCCTAAAGTGTGTGTGATATAAAATGCTCTAACACCCCACACTGGTCAAAACTTGAGGGGCCCCATGCAAAGTACATGGGAGGGGTTCCTTGGGACTCAGCTGGGAACACTCAGGTCAGGGTACTGTGCAGAGGGGGCCCACTGGAGCTCGGGGGCCCCCATACCACAGGGGCTTTGAGGGGACTATTATACGCCATTGACAAAGGTATGAGTAGTGCTACAAAACAAATGAAATGAATAAGAGACGGGGTATGGAGAGATGAGGAGCACTGTTGGAGGGTAGTAGTGAGGGAAACCGTAGAGAAGGAGGTCATTGAGTGTGGTAAAAAATGGATTGTCCCACAAGGAGCCATCAACGCTAAAGTTGGCCCTGATTGGAAAGCACTGACTTCATTGGACCATTGTGTTTGTAACGTTATGTAATGTGACCTGTTCTGTGAGAGACTCCAAAAGCTTATACCATAATCCCCCAAATGTATGGGGTGCGGCATTTCATGTATGCACAAAAAATGTTCAAATATATAAATTCACAACAATTGTCCTGAAAACTTTGAAACTTTAAAACGTTGACAATTTCTCCACACTCTTGTGAGCAATGTATTTGAGTTTTAGAAATAAAAGATGTTAGTAAAAGCAAGCAAAGTCCAGGGACCAGCAGATTTAAGGGCAGGCTTAGTTAGGAATGAGCTCAATGGGTGGTCTGGTGACTCTGAATAGCAGCCAAAGGCAGTGCATTACCCGGTAGCACTGGAAGATGAATGTCAGCTGTCATCCTATCCAGAATGGAGTCAAACATGGCACTATAAGGGGAAAAAATAAACGCCATTGGCAAAATGTCCTTCCCTCTTGAGGCAATAAATTATAAGGAAACGAATTAGAACAGATTTTCCCGCTGAGAGGAGTGAGGCGTCTATATAAAAATACATCCTTTGTTCGATGACTCCAATGCCCCAACTGGCAACAATCCAGTGACCTGATTTCTTTCTTAGTTCCTATATTTAAAGGAGTCATTTTCGCTCAGCATACCTCAGCATTTTAGAATATTCTCTTTTAGAACAAAGTCACTCCTAGGTCACTACTCCAATGTAGTATCCTTTGTACTAAATCCCACTTTCGAGAACATTCTTGCCAAGGTTCACTGCTGTTTAACCTATCATATAATATCCAGGTTTACTGTGTTAGAAGAAGCAGAACAGTATTAAGCTTTTCCCACAAGACTGTGATTGCATTTGACCCAGTAACCTGTATTAGATTAACATTTATTCTACAACTGCACGGCAAGTACTGGGCCTTTTGGCTGCCGTTTGTAAGGGACGCTGTACAAACCCGATTTTTTTTTTTTTTTACAAGTGGAGCAAGGAAGCAGAATTGAATGTGGTGGAGTGATTCCAAGCAAGTATGATTCTGCTGCCGCTGTTAAATTGTTTATACGAGCAGCAGGGGAATTACATCTGACTGACCTCCCACTGGAAAACAAGTAAAGTTCAGATCACACTGGCGAGTGTTAACTCCCGGGGAATGCAGTTAAAATGCATATTGCCTTACTATGCACTCATATGGAGCGCTCATGGGGAAAGGAGTCCAAGACAGCAGAGGCGTACAGAAAGAATGTAAACAAATATAACATTACTGGCAGCGCTACTTAAATAGCTCACAACTGGTTCTGCAACCAACCAATTTCGTCACATGTATTTCCCACCACTAAAAAGGAAAGTAGGTCTAAAAGAATATAAAGACGAATGCCATTCTGTTCTAAAACTGAGCTGGACCCTTTGCTCCTTCTACAGAGCCGCATTTCGGTTTTGCTGGTGTGTTAAAGGTTCTGCAGTTGTTGACGTCTGCAGTTAACGCCGTCCTCACAATGTAGAAGCACAAAGGGTGGTAAGATGACGAGAGGTTATCAAATAGCACACGCCTTTGAGGACGATGCAGGAGCAGTCAACGTAGATCCAGGAGGGATGGAACTAGGCCAGATTTTCAAGATATTTACTTGGAATATCGGCCTCCTTCTTCGTCACAGAATTTCTCGTAAACTTGTAATATCCTTATAATGTATGCAAGGGGATACTTTATCCCATGTGCAATTAATGTCAAGGGATTATCATGAAAACTTGACATGGATCCAGCCCTCTAGGAAATGCCTTGACAACCTGGGTTAATGGTGTTTGAATGCAAAAGATGGGAGTGCATCCACCCACCTTCAAATGGTATCCACATACATGAAGCTTCCTGTTCAAAATACTGGCAGCGTATGCTTTTTGAACTCAAGAAGTGGTGCTATACAAAGCAATTCATGATTTGTATAAGGTAAGGTTGTGCAAAAACAACTCAAAAAAATCCATTTTATGAACATGGACTGGAATGATAATGGCAGTTTACGCTGTTTACTAAATTATTGTTTTATAAAATAGAATGCTATCAATTCTGCATTTCACTAAAATGGAATGATTAATAACTATGGTAGAAACTGACCGGCTACAGATGGTGTCTTCTGGATCCAGTTGTGTTTTTTGAGTTTTCGGACATCAGACTATGGGGTTTATTTAAGAAAAGTGGTGCTTCATGCAGTGCAGTGCCACTTTTCTTGCACCCCCTTAGTGCTCCCCCTAACACCACCATGTGTGTGCCATATTTAAAACACGGTGCACCATGGTGGTAGCTAGGAGACTAGCATCAGAATTTTTTACGCTAGTCCAGGGCTTTTCAGGATTAGCATAAAAAATGTTGACGCTAATCCTGCAAACCACCCAGAGGCCCATTGTAACCAATGGAAGCCTCCTTCTAACGCCTGAGCTGAACAGGCATTAAAAGTGCCGAAACAAATGTTGCAAAGAAATCCCTTAGATTTCTTTGCACCACTTGTTTGCCCCCCTTACGGGGGGAACACCCCCTTTGCATACATTATGCTGGCACAGGCATAATGTAGCTCATAGAGTTACAAAGTGACGCAATGCATCCACTTTGTAAATATGGAACAGCGTTTTTGGTCTTCTAATGCCACATTAGCGTAAAAAACATGACACTAATGTGGCATTAGAATTAGCTAGGGGCTCTTAAATATGCCCCTATGTCTTCTGAATTGAAAATAGGCCAAACACCCAAAATAGTCAAGATGGAGTCAGTTTTGTGGACATAAAAAAGGGCCTCATTATGAATGCCCTGGTATTTTGAGAGTTAACTCTGCACAAAGTAAATACCAGTGCTGCTGCATCAACTTTCAAAGTTCCACACTTTGAAATGGGGATAAAGCAGATGAAACTGCAGCACTCTGAATGTTATGCTTTCCAGCACAGATTCTGACAAGATTTACATACCGAACATTGTACATGGAAAATGGTGGTATTTTTGCACTAGCTGTAATCCTGATTTGGGAAAAACTTCAATCGGACTATGGTGACCCTCAGAACGAGGGCCCAAATTATTTATCATTTTCAACAGATAGCAAAGTGCAAAATGGACAATCATCTGAGAATCTGCTCATTATATTTTGATTACATCACCCTGGGCAAAGCAAAATGGAAGCCAAGTCCAGCGTTTAAGAACACATGTTAATGCCCAAGCCCACCCACAAAAAAGAACACTGTAATCAAGGAAGTGAAATTCTGTACCAATTTTTTTTTAACAATTAAATGGCATATTACCAGACAGACACAAACACCGACAACAGCTAAAATTTCTAGATATCAGTAATAACCACTGAAGCATAGCTATCACCATTACCTACCATGCGTGGATGATTCCATAGCAGACAACTGATCCTGAGATGTGCCCTTCATAAAAATGCAGCTTCACCCACCTGACTTGCTCATAGAAAACCTGGGAATGTGAAGACAAACATGCAAGGCAAAAATATTCTGTCAAAGACCGCACTTTAGGGGTACACTTAGAAAGAATGCATTTACAGATTAAGGCACAACAAAAGCACCAGCCATGGCCTTCTATTTTGCTTAATGCCCATACCAGCGAGTTGCTATGTTGACAAGCTTCACACACAGTCAAAAGAGACACACTTGGCATTGCACAATTAGGACTGGCATAACTTGCATGATTTGCTCTAGTTTCATGAGTGAAATTACAGCAAAAGTATGTGAGATTAGTGGGGAATAATGCTAGGAATGTAACCCAGCATTTAGCACTATTTTCTTCCAAAATGGAACCCAGGGTGTATTCTACTGTACTGCAAAATGCAACAGAACATGAACAGTCAGCATTCTCTTGCTCTTGCTAAGTCCATTTTTCCTGTGCTCCTGTGGTAGGATGTTTCCGCCAAATTATTCATATTTACACAAACAGGGATAATAGTGTAATTTTCAATAATTGTACAACAAAAGAGTAACAACAAGTTATCAAAATTACTCCAGATACCATGGCATACTTAAAATCTGTCTGCTGGTAAGTATTGCAAGGCACTCATGCACTGAAGGCAAAGACGCCATATTATATCCCCGTCCCCTGGTACGCCAACTCATAGGCCAAGCACCGTAAGGCCACTTTATAATCAGTGTAATTCCCAAGGTCATTCAGGGCCGACAATGTCCTCAACGCAGCCATCATGAAGACCACCATCCATATATTTCCATTTGAACTACAAAGTACGCACCAGCCTCAATTTTCTATTTGTATTAACACTGACCTTCCATTTAATGCATACTTATAAATGTTCCCTAGTTAAAGGAACATTGCTGCTTTCTAGAATGCCTGTCATGTCTCCATAAGAATGGAAAGACATAAATACCACAACTGTGTCTGTCAGTGAAATAGACTATAAATGCTCACATCTCATTGAACCTTTAAAAGGTAATTGGACCACTCAGGAGCCAAATTTCCATACTCCAGCAATGGTGAATGCCCCATAAAGACTTGACGGATAGCACTCTAAACAACTTGGCAAAGACGAACTTGAGAAAGTCCAGCTGGCCAGGTGGCCAAACAGAGCTTAAAAAAACCTGTTTCAGTTCCGCCTCAAGCTACAACACATGGTGCCAAAAAAAGTCACAATCCTAGATCAGCATGGTCCACTATGGCAACAATTGAGGTATGAGGTGGTCAGACAACTGCAACTACTGCAGGGTCATGGAAAAAACTGCTGAACATAGGCAGGTGACACTAGCCCTAGTGATGCATATCCTGTACATACAAGGGTAAGGACTATAGTCATCTTTTAGTTTACATTACAGTGAATGAATTATTGCAATCGTTTCTATCATTTCTGATTCTCCTACCTACTGTGATTGGGCATACTCTCTTGTCTACATCTTTTCCAGTAGATCCTAGCCTCCACCTTATTTCTCATTCACTGCAGCCAGCATAGACTTGCAAGCTGTGATAAAGGGAGATCCAATAGTAAAAGGCCGGAACTGACCGACAGGAATAGCAACACTGGTAGACACAGAAAGGAGGAGTTAATACATACAGAAGATGACCTACATACATGAGGTAGAAGCATCCACAATAGCCACTACAAGATACCAGATGAGTAGTGGGGGCAGGCCTTCACTGCTGTCTCCTACAAGAAATGTTTAAATACTTTTGAGTTTCATTTAGGATCCCAACTGGATCCTGGTGTGTAAGATTGTTCCCCTTCGGAACTAATTGCTGAATCCAGTGACCGGTTGATTGGAGTAGAGACTTGAACTGTGCCCAGTGGCAAACAGCAATGTACACTACCATAATGTTTGGTGGCACGCTGTTCAAGATTTTAGTGATTGTGGTTTTGGAACTCAACACATATGTGGAACATTTTCAACTCTAAACCTTGAATCTGGATCCCTTAGCAATTCAGGAGCTGGGCCATTTGAATGAATTGGTAATTATCATCACCTCTTGTATCCCCAGCACAGAAATGCATCTCTTGTGAGGAAAAACCTTTCTATAGGCAGAGACAGATGATGTCCAAAGATCCCTGAATATACTAAAGTGCGGCCCTATTGCTTAGCACCTAACGCTAAGAAGTTGTAAACAAATTTGGAATCATTTTTGTTTTAGAGCAACAGTTTAGCCAATAGCAGAGATGGCATCTTGATGGATGACTGCTGCCGTCACTCGGGTTATAGAGGACAGCACTGACATAGGATCAGAGACTGAGAAATCAGATACTGAGACAGCATCTGAGGGATAGGACAATGGCGCAGACTCTGGGAGTGATTTTTCAGTCGGAGGAGTCCCATTCGATAACTCCTCTTCCAGTAAATTATGAGGGAGGTGATGAAGACAGTCCTGCTGACCCTTTGCAAGCACAGTCTGTGCAACGGGGTAATAGTGGGTTAGCCCAACCCAAAGAGCAGGTGAATGTGGCGGCAAGCAGAGAGAGAGAGTGCTCTCTTGGGAGCTCACCAATTTAGTTCAGCCCCAAATTCCACCGCCCAAATCGTATTGTGGAGACATCAAAATTATCTATCACAAAACAAACTGGTTTTGTAAGGCAGGCACCTGTGTTTTTGGTCCTGGGTTCGGCGGCCATATAGAGAAACATACTAAACCCAAACATTTCTGGAAACTAGACATCCGGGGGAGTCCACAGAGGTATGACTTGTGTGGATTCCCCAAAGTTTTATTACCCAGAATACCCTGCAAAGCTGAAATGTTGAATAAAAACTCTATTTTTCTCGCATTTCTGTCACACAAACTACAGGAATATGCTGGGATCCACAAAATTCCTACCAGCCAATGATTCCTCACCTGTCCTTATAAAAACACTACCCCACTTGAGTGCCTATACCTAGTACCTGCATCAGGAATGGATCACCCCAGGGTCAAGAGCTGCCTCATGTAAGGACCAACATTGACCGTTGTGTGATCTATTCCTGTCGCGGGTACCAGGCCTACCCACACAAGTGAGGTACCATTTTTATCGGGAGACTTGGGGGAACGCTGGGTGGAAGGAAATTTGTGGCTCCTCTCAGATTCCAGAACTTTCTGTCACCAAAATGAGAGGAAAAAGGTTTTTTTTGGTCAAATTTTGAGGTGTGCAAAGGATTCTGGGTAACAGAACCTGGTCAGAGCTCCACAAGTCACCCCATCTTGGATTCCCCTAGGTGTTTAGTTTTTAAAAATGCTCTGGTGTGCTAGGTTTCCCCAGGTGCCGACTGAGCTAGAGGCCAAAATCCACAGGTAGGCACTTTGTAAAAACACCTCTGTTTTCTGTGAAAAAATGTGATGTGTCCATGTTGTGTTTTGGGCCATTTCCTTTCGTGGGCGCTAGGCCTACCCACACAAGTGAGGTACCATTTTTATCGAGAGACTTGGGGGAACGCTGGGTGGAAGGAAATTTGTGGCTACTCTCAGATTCCAGAACTTTCTGTCACCGAAATGAGAGGAAAAAGTGTTTTTTTGGCCACATTGTGAGGTTTGCAATGGTTTTTGGGTAACAGAACCTGGTCAGAGCCCCACAAGTCACCCCATCTTGGATTCCCCTAGGTGTCTAGTTTTCAAAAATGCACTGGTTTGCTAGGTTTCCACAGGTGCCGGCTGAGCTAGAGGCCAAAATCCACAGGTAGGTGTGAAAAAATTTGATGTGTCCACATTGTGTTTTGGGCCATTTCCTTTCGTGGGCGCTAGGCCTACCCACACAAGTGAGGTACCATTTTTATCGGGAGACTTGGGGGAACGCTGGGCGGAAGGTAATTTGCGGCTCTTCTCAGATTCCAGAACTTTCTGTCACCGAAATTTGAGGAAAAAGTGTTTTGTGAGCGAAATTTTGAGGTTTGCAAAGGATTCTGGGTAACAGAACCTGGTGAGAGCTTCACAAGTCACCCCATCCTGGATTCCCCTAAGTGTCTAGTTTTAAAAAATGCACAGGTTTGGTAGGCTTCCCTAGGTGCCGGCTGAGCTAGAGGCCAAAATCTACAGCTAGGCACTTTGCAAAAAACACGTCAGATTTCAATGTAAAAATATGATGTGTCCATGTTGCGTTTTCTGTCGCGAGCATTAGGCCTACCCACGCAAGTGAGGTACCATTTTTATCGGGAGACTTGGGGGAACACGGAATAGCAAAACAAGTGTTATTGCCCCTTGTCTTTCTCTAAATTTTTTCCTTCCAAATGTAAGACAGTGTGTAAAAAAGACGTCTATTTGAGAAATGGCCTGTAATTCACATGCTAGTATGAGCACCCCGGAATTCAGAGATGTGCAAATAACCACTGCTTCTCAACACCTTATCTTATGCCCATTTTGGAAATGCAAAGGTTTTCTTGATGCCTATTTTTCACTTGTTATATTTCAGCAAATGAATTGCTGTATACCCGGTATAGAATGAAAACCCATTGCAAGATGCACCTCATTTATTGGCTCTGGATACCTAGGGATCTTGATGAACCTACAAGCCCTATATGTCCTCACAACCAGAAGAGTCATGCAAATGTAACAGTATATTGCTTTAAAAAATCTGACATTGCAGGGAAAAGTTACAGAGTAAAACGTGGAGAAAAATGGCTGTTTTTTTCAGCACACTTTCAATATTTTTTTATTTCAGCTGTTATTTTCTGTAGGAAAACCTTGTAGGATCTACACAAAGGACCCCTTGCTTAATTCAGAATTGTGTCTACTTTTCAGAAATGTTTAGCTTTCCGGGATCTAGCATTGGTTTCACACCCATTCCTGTCACTAACTGGAAGGAGGCTGAAAGCACCAAAAATAGTAAAAATGGGGTATGTCCCAGTAAAATGCCAAAATTGTGTTGAAAAATGTGGTTTTCTGATTCAAGTCTGCCCGTTCCTGAAAGGTGGGAAGATAGTGATTTTAGCACCATAAACCCTTTGTTGATGCCATTTTCAGGGGAAAAACCACAAGCCTTCTTCGGCAGCCCTTTTTCCCCATTTAAAAAAAAAAAAAAAAAAATTTCACTGTATTTTGGCTAATTTCTTGGTCTCCTTCCGGGAAACCACAAACTCTGGGTACCATTAGAATCCCTAGGATGTTGGAAAAAAAGGACGCAAATTTGGCGTGGATAGCTTATGTGGACAAAACGTTATGAAGGCCTAAGCATGAACTACCCCAAATAGCCAAAAAAAGGCTCAGCAATGGGGGGGTGGGGGGGAGGCCCAGCAGCTAAGAGGTTAATCTGGGCCTGAATTCCAATCTTGTGTCCCTGAAGTGTCTTTTTATGGAGTCAATTCTCCTTCCCTAGTTTCCTGTCTAATTGCATGTCCATAAATTGATACCACTAGTGCCCTGTCTGTGCATGTAGAATGGAACCAGACAGAAAGGTTCTAGTTTCCTTTTTGTGTCACAACATCATGCAGTGATATTTGTTCAATGTCCAAATGGTTTAAGTTTTTAGGTGAAATAGAGCCCTCTTTGATTTTTTGTTGGTAAGATTTGCTCTGGTGGTAGTATCTATTGTTTCTTACATGGGTTCTGCATTGTATTTTTTGTTAGCAATAAATGGATGTGTTGAACTGATTTCATGTTGTCATGTCCTTCAGAACTGTCTCATCTGACGTATGTGTCTTGAGGTTGGGATGAGTTTTGATGTCCTTGGGATCAAGTGCTTAAGTCATCACATGTGTGTGTGTGTGACTGCATATAGAAGTATGGTGTTTAAAATGGTGGCCCTGATTTATACTTCATGCAAAACTGCACTAATGCAAGAAAGAATACTGCCCGCTAGCACCATCCGAAGACACCGGCCTGGCGTCATATTTATGGTATGCTGGTAGCCAGCGGTAAAGCCCGGCTAGCGTCATTAAAAAAGGATGCTGGCCGGTTGGGGGAGGCCTAAGGGGAACAGGGGATCTAGCGTCAAAGGGTGACGCTAGTACGGGCAGAGGCATAAAAAATGCCTCTAACCAGACTAGCGTCATTTTCTGACATTAAAACCCCATGGACATGACTCCTGTCTTTGTTAAGACAGGAGTCATGCCCACCACCCAATGACCCTGCCCAGTGCCCAGGCAATGGCCCATGGCCATTGGGCCCAGTGCCATGTAGGGGGGCCAAAGTTACGCCCCCCTATGGCACTTTAAAAACAAAGATTAAAAAAACTCACCTGCACTCACCGGACTTACCTGGGATAGGGTCCCCCATCCTCCACAGTCCATCTGGTGTGGGGAGGGGTGTCCCTGGGGCAAGGGAAGGGCACCTGTGAGCTCTTTCCATGGTGTTTGACCATGGAAATAGGACCACAGGTACCCCAATGCCTGCCTTGACCCAGGCATTAAATAATGGAGCTAAGCAAACTTAGCACCATTATTTAAGTCCCCCATCCCCCTGTGCTTGATTTTAGCATGGGGGATAAATATGGTGCTAAGGCCATATCGTCATTTTTTGCCCAGGAACGTCTACCTTGTATATCATTGATGCAAGGTAGTTTTCTGCAGGCAAAAAAATGATTTTAACTCCAAAACTTTGGCGCTAGACGGGTCTATCGCTAAAGTTTAAATATGGAGTTAAGTTTGCACTGAATTTTTGTAAAAAAAATGACGCTAATTCGGCGCAAACAGTATAAATATGCCCCTATGTATGAACACCATTGTGTTGCATTTGTGCATGCAGACTGAGTTTGTTAGGTTCACTACTGTAAATCATTTCATGTAAGATGTGGTTGTGCTTTTGTGTGTTAGTGTGACATTTATAGTTGGAGGTATATTGCCATGATGTTGGGCAATGTTTTGTAACATTTATGTTTGTGGGTACGTTGTTGTGCTGGTATTTAGACAGAATATAGGAAGCAAACATATTGTGGGACAAAATATTGTGTCAAAAAATCGAGAGCAAACATATTGTGAAGGTAAGTTTCTATATGTAAGCAATGTTTTAATATGTATAACTCCACTTATATGTACCTTGATGATTTAAATATCTTCAAGGTACCTAGATGTGGAATTAAGAATGGTAAATCTATACTTGTCTATTTGCACTAACCTTCTCCATGTTTTGGTCCTTGATATTTTTTACATGATTTTCTGTCCACAAAATATTTTTGGGTTTGTATGTTCTGTCTGTGATCTAACATACCCGTCACCTTCGTATTGAATTTGTTATGTTTTTGTGGTCTTCACAGTTTCCAAGTGCGGACTATACAAATGTGTTTTTCAAACAGAGCAACCATTTTGTAAGCATATATTTTCAATTTCTGTGTGACTTGCCCACTATTACCCAGGCTTCTTCAACTAGACAGACCCCTTATGTTCAGTGGAAAATCAATACTGTATATTTTACTGATTACATCAAACTATGAATTGAAATCAACCGACACAACCAAACAAATTGTTCTAAGATGTGGCAGGGATCTTCTGAAATAATTTGTTATTCTCTTTGTGATGACTTATTTGGAAGTTAGACACACAAAAAAGGGAGCACACTGCCTCACACTCTAGCATAAAATAGCCTCAATGCATCATGGTAAATGCAGTCATTTGATTTAAAGATAGAGAAACTTTTCAAAACGTCTTTCACCTTAAGTAGGTGAGGCAAGTGCCATATCTCTGGACACGTGTTTCTGGCTTTCGGCCATCATCAGCAGAGAGAAAATATATCTGAAGGGGTTGCTTGAAATGCCGCCGAACGTCTTCACAGGTTTCTGTACCACTCAGTAGGCGAGCAGGTGCCTCACCAGAGCTCGTCAGCTCTTAGGCTCACGGGAGCCGTCAATTAGACACACAAAAAAGGGAGCACACTGCCTCACACTCCAGCATAAAATAGCCCCACTGCATCATGGTAAATGCAGTCATGTAATGTTAGGCAGTGTGCTCCCAATCGGACTTCACGTTTAAAAGGCTCCCTCGAGCCATTGCTCAAGGAGACGCACCTGTGAGCCAGGGAGTGGTACTAAACCTGAGACAATATCGGCAGCATTTCCAGCAACCCCAGATATTTTTGTTGTTCTTTGGTCTCTACTGATGAAGAGCACTAACCCAGAAACACGTGTCTAGAGATGAACAGTACTGTCTGCATTAACTTTAGTGAAATACTACAGATTTTTTCAAGGAAGCGTTAATTGTTCAAACTGCATGTACCAGGATGCAAGGGGCGAACTCAACTGCAATGTTAGGCAGTGTGCTCCCAATCGGACTTCATGTTTAAAAGGCTCCCTCAAATAATATTGCCAGAATAATAAAGCATACATACATAAAAAAGCAAGACCAAAATTTTTTAAATGCTCTGTGAATGCAGACAAGTTTGAAATTAAGTTGGTATTAGCGAATTTGTGATATCAGTGCAAGTACAGTAAACATAATCTAGTATGGACGATTGGTGACATCAATTGAAACACTGCTATGTGCCGACAAAGAGAGAGCAACAAAAAAAATGGCATGCTAGTGTTCAGATTATTGCTTTGTGATTTAGAAGTAAAACCAAACGTTGAAAAGCTCAAACCTACCAATTGAAATTAATGTTTTGATTTTTGTATATTTTTGGTTTCTGAATGAAACAAAATATTTAATGATTTTTGTATTAATTTGATGTATACTTGCTTCTGTATTTCTGTGTGGTCTTTTGAGGTTAAAATTATAGAAAGTGCATAGAATAGGGTCCTCCTGGGCCTCCAGTAGTATTGTGTGGAGGTCTACAGAAGTCAAATAGTTATGAACCGTTTTTTTATAGAAGTCTCTGACTTCTGTATTCTAAGACCTAGTGGGCCAGATGTACAAAGCCTTTCTACATTCACAAATGTCCCGATTTGCAGAATTGGGCCATTTTTCATATGCAAAGAGCCATTTTAAAATGTACAAAGGCCAAATTGTGATTCAGTAAATTGTTTCTGAATCACAAAATGGGTTTGTGATTTGGTATTAGGAAGGGGCATGTTTCCTAATAATGAATAATTAATTGAATCCCAATTTCTTTCAAAGAAAAAGGGCTGCATTTAAAAAAAAGATTGCTTTATTTAAAAGCAATCACAGACATGGTAGTCATCTGAACCCAACAGGCCACCATCCCTGCAATGTTTGTGATTCCCAATGGGTCAGCAAATGAAACCTACTTCATTAATATTCATGAGGAAGGTATGAGGAAGGTCTATTTGCCACACAATGCTAATTGCAAAATGTGTCAAAGACACATTTGTACATTGGTGTTTGCAATTAAAAAATAGCGAATCACAAAAATGACTTATTTGTTAATCACAAACAATTACCTAAGTACATCTGGCCCTCTGGAACATTAGCACAAGAACATAATACATTAAAATACTTGACAGATTTTCTTTTTTAAACAGTTGGGCTTGTTAATGTAGGTTTTCTATCTTTGTTGACTAATGCGCTTGGACATAGTATTGTGTTTTGCATGTTTGCTGCTTCCCCACTGATCCCACTGTCCGCAAAGCTGACCTACTCTACTTTGCTTTTCCTGTTCTGACTGGCTTTAAATCAGACAGAGGAAGTGTGGCACACCACAGAGAATGTTGGTAACAGGTAGTGGGGATACAAAACACCACACAAAGAAGAGACATGCATTGCCAAAGGTTTATGGAGCATGGCTAACTGAATTTCACTTAGACCATTGGAACACAAACCCCAGAGCAAAGTGAGCTTTAAAGCACATTAAATTGAGGTAGAGGTCAAGGGTTTTCTCAATGGAAGTACAGGCATCTTTTTTTCTTCCACATTTTTCATTAACACTTGCTTGATTTACAGGCCAGTTATTAATTTCTGTTTTTTTTAGATTGTAGATCTCATATTCAGCAAACAAATAGTATGTTTGTGCATATTTACTTAGCTAACACATCTTTGTAGTGTGCAATCAGGAGGAAAGCTATGTACCCAGATTGTTTTAGTGTACATAGAACTTATAAAAAATAGTGACTTCAATGTAAATAACACCAGGGACCGTGCACACATTACAAAAGGTACATTTTGTGTTCTCACTTTGATGTTGCGATTCTTTTCTATGTGTTCTGTATTTTTTAAATTAGTTTAAAGGAAGTAATAAAAAATTGACATTTGCAAACTTGAAAGTTATGAACACAGCTGTTTCACTTATTATTAGGTTTCTCTTACATGGCATTTTTAATAATAAGTGCTCATTTCATAAAAGCTTTTGCAGGGTTTGGCAATACAAAATAAATTTGCTATCTATCCATCCTAAGTGACAGAATAAGAATGTGCATATTTTCTAACTGGCAATTCAATTGTGTAATATCCACAACCTGCCAGATTTTCCACAGTTATAGGTTTATAGATGGAGTGTCAACAGTTATGTTCTCAAGGGTAGATCAGGGGTGTGCTAAGTGGGGTAGCATCCACAAAGTAGTACCTTTGTGGGAATTGACAAACATTCTCAGTCTTTTCAGACCCAATGCCTGTACTTATATTTAGTGCTAAAAGTGATCAAGCAAGTGTGCAAACTGACCATGAAAAAGTCCTGAGCACCTCTATATTTTAAAGTTTTTCAGGAACAACATAACAAATGTAAAATGAGCTATTGGACACAGAGAGAATGTACCATTACTGCCAGAACTGCCATAATAGATTGGGGAAGCAGATTTGAGTCTTGCATGGGCTCACCATCCTGTAATTCTGGGCAAATCACTTGTGGCCTGATTTAGAGCTTAACGGTATTACCGCTGTCCGGCTGCAGCAGCGGACTGCCGTATTTAGATGTACTGCGGCTGAGCCGCCGACCGCCTCAACAAAGTGCGCTTGGCCCATCAGGCTGATGGGTTCCTGCCGACCATATTTAGATGTTAAAGTTTTACAGGTGTTGTACTGACAGCATTTTGCTGATGTCCACTGCAGTAGCCAATTTGCATTGTACAATGGCAGTGTACATAGAAAACATGCATATAACACATCACCCCTGTACTATGTCCACCTGCATAATACACTACACAACACACTACATGCACAATGTGATCCATTGAGATTATACCACTACGCAACATGTACATGCAGAAAATATGCCATGCCACACATCCCACACACAATACACACACACTATTAATACCACATCCACATAGAATGCAAACACAACAACCAACATAATGAGACACTCATCTACACAAACACACTCACCCAAACACACAACTACACACATCACAATGACCAAAGCACAACAAGTCTCACCTGAATGTTGTACACAACAACACACAACCAAACATACACAACAAACATCAGACCCACATACAAGTGGCACATCTACAGACACAACATCACCTACTCCAGCTCCATTGACCAGCCAATCTACTCATACCCCTCACAATTAAAAGCTGTAAAATGCCTATTATGTGCTGTAAAATTAATTGTGCCATTGGAATGGAATTGCTGTTTCAGTGACATACATGTACTGACTCACCTTCAAAACTGAAAGCACCATGTTACACTTACAGGCAAAGTACACACATGGACATAGTTTACAATTGTGATATTATTATTTTTTTGGTGCAAGCATTCATTTGGTAATGAATACTTACACCAAAATAAAAATTGTATGTGTCAAAGATTTGTGTAATCTATAGATGTGTCCCCATTAATGTCTGACACAGATGTTCTACAGAAGTATGCATGTCACAATTTTTTTCTTTAAATATTACAGTGACATGTATATTACTGCAGTGGTCCTCCGCTCATGTGATGTGACCAAACAATGTACACAAGTAATCTGGATTGCTTACTTTCGAGTCCGGCGATGACACATTGTGATTAACTTGGCAGGAACAGTGGCTGTAGTCCCACTGCTAGCCACTATTTCCAATGGCTCCATGAAAGTGGGTGTAGATGTCTGGCAGAGTCAGCCGGATTCGGACTGTCTTTTGCCTATGGTCCCACCAACATCTAAATAAAGCAGGCGGACCGCCAAGGAGGCAGACAGGTTTTCAGATGGAAAAATGATGGCAGGACTGTTACCACCAAGATCTAAATAAGGCCCTTAATCTCCTTGCCCCAAAAAAATTAATGTGGCCTTGTGTAATGTAACTGGTGTGCATGTAAAGTGATACAATGTCTTCGGAGGAATTCTGCAAACTGCAAAAAAATCCACATTTCAGCCATACATACTTCTGAAAATTGTCTGCACTGCTGATAATGTGCAGGGTAGTAAGAGTACACCTACAAATCTATAACTTTTATATTTTTTAAGGGGGCACACTTCTTGGGATTTTGTAAATCCTCAAAAATAACAAAAATGGCAAATACACACCAATCCCATACCAAAACATACAATACAAAATGTTCACAATTGTTTGTTTATCGAGACCAAAGTGTTTAGTACACATCTTTTAATTTTATAATGAGACGGATGCGTTTGATGATTTCAACACAGAAGCTGTGTGCTGGCTTGACCCAGGCACACTTTTGAAGCAGACCATATTCAGTTTAAGGACTTGCTCGAATGAAGGTTGATGAAACAAACTCCCCTGTACAATAATCAATACGTGCAATTCTGCAGCTGTCAGTGCTGTTGTGAAACTAAGGTTTGTAGCTGTTTTCCATGAAATGATTTGTGTTTCTTATAACTTATTATATCAAGGGCAGGTGGACCACTAATGGTAAACTTATTTAGCTGCTACTTCTTGTCTAAAGCAAAGCACCAGTTTAGTTGCGGATTTGCATGCAGATTGAGTGTCTTCTTTTTTTTTCTTCCAGTGAGGGAAGACGTTATCCACGTGCACCTGGAAATATTTCAGTGAGTCAGTAATGGAACAAGGTCGGGTCTTGAAGAAGAGTGGAATCTGCCCTCGGGATGCCACCTACAAACGGGCCTGCGCACATTGATGAAACCGTTCATCTGAAGCCATTTCTGTCAATACAATAAGCACGAGGCGGAAAGAACAGTGTATGCGAGCAGCCTACTTTAAAGCTGCCGTTCTAATGCACTAAGTAAACACAATGCATGAATAAATGTTTGCATTTCGTTTATTGTCTTCATCAGTAGTCACTTATACATATAAAACAAAAAATGACTTTTGTACAGTACTTGTGGCCAACGTCAATTGCAAAAAGAAGGGGAAGTACTGAAAGACGTTTTAAAAGCAGGGGCGACGTTTTCTGGCGAATTGAAAATGTGTGGTTCTAAATTACTTCGAACTGTTGTAGTGGTTTGATTAAAATCTGTAGCATTTCGGCTGAAAGCTCGTGGCAACTGAAGCTTTTAATCCGCCGAAGTCTATGCAGTGATTCATTTGAAACCGTGGTTGCCAGTGGCGGGAACAAACACTCATTTTTGAGGACTGGAAAATAATTTGTAATCATCAGACTAAAACCAGGAACATGATAGAGAAAGGAAAATGGGAGGAAAGAGGAAAAGGGTGGGAAATCTGTGACAAACTAAAAAAATATGGATGCAAAACAGAGTACTGGACTAAGGTAAAGAGATAGAACGTGTTGTAAGAAGCAAGCATGAGTGAAAAATCAGGAGTAGGCAAACTTTGTATTCTGCAATCTTGTCATTTAGCGTCACTGGCAGCAGGATACCAAGAAAACGTTGGGCTCTGATAGAGCGGTCCGTAGTAATAATTTACCTGTGTCCGGATGCTCTTTAGGCCGATGAATCTTTTGACTAAGTGGGAACTCTCTGTACTCTTAAT